>NC_056755.1:23157500-23757500 GCF_018687715.1 Carya illinoinensis | reverse complement strand
CCACCCTTTTCAGCTTCAAGTCTGCACAGATATGCCAACCGTGCACCAGCCTTATATGGAGCCACCACATATTCGTAATATATCCCAGATCTAAGAACCTGAAAAGTCACTACGGAGACATTTGTTAGCAGTGAATCTAGGTCCAAACGGAAAAAAAAAACAAAAAAAAAAAAATCTTTAAAAAAAAAAAAAGTGTTGATGGAAATGAACTCGCTATCTAGAACTAGATCAAGATGCATAGACTAATAGAAATATGGCAACCTGGTACCTGTATCACTTGATGTGCCATGGATGGAGTAATACTCATTGCTCTCTGTAAGTTAAAACGGTTAAATTTTTTAAAATGTTCCATAGCTTTTGAAATAGAGAAAGCATACACAGAAACAATGCCATGAGAATAACAAAGAAGATTTTTTATGCTTATATGCAGAAACACATGGCCCAACTGCAGCAAGACATGGCCCTCGGTTTGGAGAATAATGCTCTGTTCTTCTTGCTTAAAACAGAGGCTGGTTCGGTACTTATATGCAGGTGGTTGCTGGTTCTTGAATTGGCATCTCTGTGGCTTCCGATGCATCTTTCCAAGTGCGGAAGGTGGTGGCGTTGGTTGGAGGGACTTCCGTTGTGCAGGAGAGGACTCGGCTACATTGGGCTGCATCTCCTTGGTTGACGGCGTGTGTGTGGTGATGGTAAAATTGTTGGTTGATACTCTGAAGCCCTAGAAGCAAAAAGAAGGAATAAGATGTACTTATAAGCTGGAAAGCGGAACGTCTGCAGTGTGTAAGCCGTGGGAGGGAAATTTAAATTTTATGAAAATTTAAGGAACGTTTAGGGCGCCAACTTAGTTTTTGTTTTGACCATATTTTGAGGGAAATTATATGTGTGGGTATGTACGAATATTTGAGGTGGGCTGAAGGCGCCAACTTATAATATTATGCTTGCTTATTACTCTTTGATCTAAATATTCCAATCTTATGTATAATTGAGATGTTAATATAATATTTTTTATAAATTATATTATATAATATATATAATTATGTTATATAAAAGATAATGTTATTATAATTTTATGTTAATATAAAAAATATATATAAGACAATTATTAATTTATTATAATCTTAAACATGAATATTTATTTAATCATATGCTTTAAATATAACATATATATTGATAACATTTTATCGTTTAATAAATTTTCAATATATTCTTCTTGATAATTATATTAGTTACTAATGTATATTAATTAGTATATAATGTATATTAATTACAATTTATACTGTATGGCCTTATACTAACAATCTAATACCATTATAAGTAATATACTTTATGCTTATATTAGACATTCTGCTTGAGTTCGCTCGAGCTCAGTGTCGAGCGAGTGTCGAGCGAAAGTCGAGCATTCCAATCTGCCTAAGTTAGCTCGAGCGCAGTGTCGAGCGAGTGTCGAGCGTTCAACTCTGTCTGATTTCGCTCGAGCGCAGTGTTGAGCGAGTGTCGAGCGTTCAACTCTGTCTGAGTTCGCTCGAGTGCCATGTCGAGCGAGGGTCGAGCGTTCAACTCTGTCTGAGTTCGCTCGAGCGCCCTGTTGAGCGAGGGTCGAGCAAAAACATCTCACATGGTTTTATAAAACTCATGCTGTTAATGTGCATCCATCCGGAACTCGAAGCAATTACTACACATTTGCATCCAATTCTTTGCCACATATAAAAAATCGATGCAAAAAGCCATATTCTTTGTAGTGCTAATACTATATCACTATTGAAAAAGCAGTGGTTCTACACAACACTACACCTAGAGGGGGGGTGAATAGGTGTAGTCTAATTTTTATGGCCTTTTGAAAATTAATCAAACAAGCAGATAATAAATGAAACAAATAACACAAATAATCAACACATGATTTTGTTCACGGAGTGGAAACTCATTTGAAGAACCTCTTCAAAATCTAAAACCACTCCGGGTGTAAGACACCACCTCAAATCCACTATAGAAACTTTAGTTTGTTACAACCAATTTAGAACACTCACAAAACCTTTGTAGTAGCTAAACTTGGCTTGCAACACCACGAGTGACCCACTCGATCTCTACACGCATGTAGTGTCGGAACTCCGACCTTCCTATAGCTTCCCACGAGAACCTCTCGATCTCTGCATCAACGGCAGCTCCGGACTCTTCCGGCCAACAAAAATGTCCACTTCAATGGACTCAAGTAAAAGCTGATTTTTGTGTATGTTGTGGTGGAGAAATGTTTTTGCAAGAAAGAATCAATCAAATGGGGGAGAGATTGCTCTAAGATGTTCTTGGAGGCCCTTAGGGTTTTTGCTCTGATTCTCTACACATAGAACAGAAGCTAACATGTTCTATTTATAGTTCCCATCAAATGAGGCGTTCAAAACCCTACATTGTAAGTGATCTGGAACATTGGCTCGAGCGAAGTGTCGAGCGAAGGTCGAGCGCCGAAATCTGCCTGAGTTCGCTCGAGCGCCATGTCGAGCGAGTATCGAGCGGTCGACTCTGCCTGAGTTCGCTCGAGCTCAGTGTCGAGCGAGGGTCGAGCGACACACTCTGCCTGGGTTCGCTTGAGCTCAGTGTCGAGCGAGGGTCGAGCGGTTGAATCTGCCTGAGTTCGCTCGAGCCGTATGTCGAGCGATGGTCGAGCGGTTGAATCTGCCAGAGTTCGCTCGAGCCGTATGTCGAGCAATGGTCGAGCGGTTGAATCTGCCTGAGTTCGCTCGAGCGCTCTGTCGAGCGAGGGTCGAGCGAAGTCGCTTCTTTTGACCAATAATGAGCACACTTCCAGCCCACTTCAAGCCTTCCGCAACAACACTTGTTACAACACTATTTTACACAGGTTTTCACAAGAATATGCCAACACGCTCATTTTTCCCTCAACAACTATGATACTATTAATTATAGTGATATAGTAATACTAAACTATTAATGATATAAACATACTACCAACACAAACTTTTCAACACGATACTATAATGCCAATCAAATTGTGGCAGCCTAGCCAGAGTACAAGGCTAACACTTGTAGATCGAATGATCAAGAAATTTCTTAAGATCTTCGACAGCAAATATAATATATATATTAATAACATTTTATCCCTTAATTAATAAATTCTCAATATATTCATTTTAATGACTATATTAGTACATTAGTAATACTAATATACATTAGTATATAATGTATATTAATTACAATTTATACTTTACGGTCTTATACTAATACGTACTCTAATTCTATTAGTAATATAATTTAAGTCTATATATAAATTATTATATAAATCACTATACTAATACTATATCACTTATGAAAATGCTTGTACAAGGCTAATGCTTGAAAATCAAATGATTAAGAAATTGCTTAAGATCTTCGACAACAAATATATAGAACTTGATCACTAGACCTTAAAGAAACTCTTAACTCCTAGTTTTAAATAATAAAATGTAGTTCGATTGAAATCTTTCTTGAAACAACTTGACCACTAAACCTTAATATATGAAATATAATTCACTCAAATTTACTAGAACCATTTATTTGTCTAAAACTAAATTAAGCCAATAACTAATGACAGGAAATAAATCCTTATAATAAAGTCAACTAAGCTCTACTTATAGAAAATAAAGAGATTCTTAAATAGATTTAACATTCCATAGTTAATTATCTCACGCATACTTAAATCTTCAAGGATCTGCACCCATAAACGTCACATTCCAATGATCAAAGTATTTTCTCAATAATTATTTATAGCCATGTCGGGTATTTAATTTATTGCATGTTGATTATTATTTTTTTCCACCACCAGCGCTGGAATATCTTGCCGTTTGATCTTCCCCATAATTAACATGGCTAGGGTTGCCGCCACACGTACACTTCTCTCGTGCATTACGTTCCGACAGAGCAACGGCTCAACAGAGCGTCCCTTCACATCGCCCGGCCTGATCACATCTTATCCTCCACAGAACAACGTCCCCACATGGAA
This sequence comes from Carya illinoinensis, assembly GCF_018687715.1. Lineage (NCBI taxonomy): Eukaryota > Viridiplantae > Streptophyta > Magnoliopsida > Fagales > Juglandaceae > Carya > Carya illinoinensis. The sequence goes on along the minus strand of NC_056755.1, from coordinate 23,753,515 downwards.
ACCCGCTCAAACCAAGTGCAATTTCTCTGTCACAGTGTCCATCGATTGATAGAAGACAGGCTCTGTTTTGTAGGTTCAAAACAGAGCACTCCATATTGTGCATATCGAAAGCCACGGTACACGGTAATACAGAGGCTGTAGTAGAGGGCGCCATATACGTACAGGTCAGTACCAAATTTATTGCGTTTTTATTTAGAAGTTGATGGTTTCTCAACACAGTTGATGGTTTCCCATTTTATTTACAAGTTCCCTAGCTACAAACTATTATCACTGATATAGTTATTTAAGTATGATTGGTAGATTTTCTTTTGTTTGGTTTCCATGAAAACAGAGGAATAGAATGAGTAAGAGCAAATGGTTGTCGGGGCGGCCTGTCTTCTTGTGTTAATGCTAATGGTTTAATCCTTAATGGCTTTTTTTTAGCTTTAGCGATTAGATCAAGGACGTAGCACAATTGGGCACAAAGCAATAATGTCTATATTCTAAGTTTTAGATTTTCGTATTTGTTTCATGAATCTGCTTTCTTTCGGACATGAGTTGTTGTCTTTGTTGTGTAGTTGTAAAAAATGTCTGATTTATGGAGATGGGGGGTTCCACAAGGCACTTTTTAAAATGGGACTTATTTCATTGCTAATGGTAATAACAGAGTTTGGTATACAGACACTGCTCTAGTGCCAACCATAAGATTAACCATCTTATAAGGTTATTTATGTGAGGGTTTGGGGAGTAGAGGAGAGAAAGCATCTTACTTCGAATTTCAACATGAATAACATTTGCTCATGTTGGAATTGTAAAGATGAAAGTTTGTCATTTTAATGAGATTTATAGATTTAACATCATTTGCAATACCATAGATATAAAACGCCCACCACCAAGTGCAATTTCATATGAGTGAATAAGAGCTTCCTCTACTAATTTCTGCTTATGTGATAAGCCCACCATGCCTTGATTAATTAGAGACTCCAAATCCAAAGAAAGCAACTGAAAAATCCAAAGAAATTATGTTTATAATATTCTTGTCTTAATACAGTAGAATATTAATACATGTTGAGGGAGAAATCTTTGTCTCTCAAATTGTTAACTTTTGGTGCTTGTTAATTTGTTTGTTGTCGGCTCCATGTAGTACACCTTACTTCTAGAAGGAAATTATTATAGGCCTTTAAACCATCACCATCGTTTAATTAAACCATCTCCCAATCCGTATCTCAACATGTATTATAATTTATTCTATTTATAATCGAAGTTTAAAATTATTGATGATCTTGCATTTTGATTCTATTTTGTTTTCATATTTATTATATAGTTAAGCTATGGATAGAAGTTGGATGAAAAAACCTCGACATACACAAGAGTATGTCGATGGTGTCAATGACTTTTTGAAGTTTGCATGCGAGCATTGTGATACAGATTCGCCGATTTGTTGCCCATGTAGAAAATGTGGATTACGTAAGATGTTCATGCCCCACATGGTATATGATCATTTGATTAGCTATGGAATTTCTCAAGGTTACACCATTTGGCATGCTCATGGGGAGAGAATAGGGGAGGCATCTTACCATGCTACTGATGCCCAAAATAATAATGAGCAAATAAATGAAGGCTCTGGTGGGATGACAACCATGTTACATGATGTTTTCCCCATGTTTGATCCTGAAATAGTGGAGGGTGGGCCTGAAATAGGTGTGGATGCTGGAGAGGCTGGAGTGCAAAATGAAAATCGACAAGGTTCTAGCGAAAGAGTTAATAAATTTTACAATATGTTGAAAGATGCTGATGAACCATTATATGAAGGGTGCACAAAACATACTAAGTTTAGTGCTATTGTACGTCTCTGGAATATGAAGTGTTTGGGTGGATTGAGTAATAGCATATTCACAGAACTACTTGAATTTGTGAATGAGTTGCTCCCACCAGGAGCATCATTTCCTAAAAATACGTACGAGGCGAAGAAGTACATGAATGAGTTAGGTCTTGGATACGAGAAGATCTTAGTATGTCCCAATGGTTGTATGTTATTTTGGAAGGACAATGAGAATCTGGAAACATGCGTGGTATGCGGAGCGTCAAAATGGAAGCAAAAAGAGTCTATGGATGATAGGTCTAGAAAAGGTAAAAGAAGCCCAGCTAAAATATTACGGTGGTTTCCATTAAAGACAAGGTTGCAAAGGCTTTTTATGTCATCGAAGACTTCTTCACAAATGAAATGGCATGCTATAGGCCGCAGTAATGATGGGGTACTAAGGCATCCAGCAGATGGCATGGCTTGGAAGACGTTTGATTCACAACATGATGATTTTGCGTCTGACCCCCGCAATGTTAGGCTTGGTTTATCTGCAGATGGCTTTAATCCTTTTGGAAACATGAGCATTTCCTATAGTACTTGGCCGGTTATGTTGGTACCTTACAATTTACCTCCTTGGATGTGCATGAAACGATCAAGTTTCATGCTATCGTTGATTATACCGGGACCATCATCACCTTCAATGAATATAGATGTATACTTAGAGCCTCTAATATCAGAATTAAAGGAATTATGGGAGGTTGGAGCACCAACCTATGATGTTTGCTCCAAAGAGATCTTCACAATGCGGGCGGTTTTAATGTGGACGATAAATGATTTCCCTGCGTATGGTGATTTGTCTGGGTGGAGTACGAAAGGTCGTTTAGCATGTCCTTGTTGTATGGGTAACACACGATCTAGATGGCTGAAACATGGAAAAAAGTTTTCCTATATGGGGCATAGACGATTCTTGCCAAGTGATCATAGGTGGAGAATGATGGCAAAAACATTTGATGGGACACGAGAAATTGATCCTTCACCTACTATGCCAACACCTGATGAAATTTTGGAACAGTTAGATGATTTAAATTGCAATGATAGAACAGATCGTAAAAGAAAAAGAGTTGTGGGGTCGACTAATGTTAAGGAACACTCATGGAAGAAACGTAGTATTTTCTTTAGTTTGCCTTACTGGAAAGATAATTTATTGCGTCATAATCTTAATGTGATGCACATAGAAAAAAATGTGGTGGATAACATTGTCGGCACACTGTTGAATATTGATACAAAATCAAAGGATGGCATAAAGGCACGCCTTGACTTACAAGAGATGGGTTTGAGACCACAACTTCATCCGGTTATAACAGCTGCAGAGAAGACATATTTGCCTCCAGCTATTTTCACAATGAGTAACAAAGAGAAAGAAGACTTGTTGAAGGTTATACAAAATGTAAAAGTACCAGACGGTTATTCTTCAAATGTTTCACGTTGTGTCAAGCTTCAACACCGTACTATAGTGGGCATGAAGAGTCATGATTGCCACATACTGATGCAACAACTCCTGCCAATTGCATTACGTGGGTCATTATCTAAGAAGGTAATAGAACCATTAATCGAGCTATCTGGATTCTTCAGGGGAATTTGTTCCAAAACATTGCGGCTTGAAGATTTGGACCGATTGGAATCTAGAATACCTTACATATTGTGCCAATTAGAAATGATATTTCCGCCATCATTTTTCACGGTTATGGTGCACTTGACTATACATTTAGTTGCAGAATGTAAGCTTGGAGGACCTGTTCATTATCGATGGATGTATCCCGTTGAAAGGTATGCTATAGTTATTGAATTAAAAACACATAAATATCAGTTGAATGAGATTTGTTTTTTAAAAAAAAATAGTAAAAGTCATCTAATGATTTATGTGGTAGGTACCTACACCGACTTAAGTTTCATGTGCGTAACAAAGCTGCACCAGAAGGTTCCATTGCTGAAGGGTATTTGTTGGAGGAATTATTGACGTTTTGTTCTCGTTATTTAGAATCCGCTCAAACGGTTTTCAATAGACCGTCTAGAAACCTGGATGATTCTAAAGGGAAAGTAATTGACGTCCGACTCGATTTTACATCGTGGACCCAAGCACATCGCTATATTCTCTTCAACTCTGACGATTTCACTCCATTCCGCATGTGAGTTGCAATGCTTAATACGTACGAATCAAATTATGTTTCATTCATATTGTGTAATTATAACATACATTTGTGATGTCATGAACATATATAGGATGCACTTGGAAATAATACGGAATACAGTTGATGGGAATCATTTATCGAATGATGAATTACAGAAGAGGCACGAAGACCAATTTTGTAATTGGTTCCAAGACTATGTAAGGATTACACCTAAGACCAATTTTATTATGCCTCTGTAGCTTTTTTTCGTCATTTTAATCAATGCTAATAATCCAACCTTTCAGGTAATGAAAATGGATGACAATGGAAGAAGTGAATTGGGCCATAAAGTCGTAATGCATTCTAAAGGTCCCATGCAAGTTGCCAAAGAATTTAAGCGATTTGTCATTAATGGCACAAAATTTCGCACTAGGAATTATGAAAATGGGAAGAAAACTCAGAATTGTGGTGTTAGTGTATGTACTGATCAAGATGGCCCTACTTGGTATGGCCAATTAACACGCATAATTGAGGTTATGTATTATGATGGGTCCCGATATGTGTTATTCAAATGTGATTGGGCAGACGTTGCTCGGGGTAGAGGTTTGAAGGTGGACGAGTTTGGCTTTACTTTTGTAAATTTTTCTCATTTAGTACACACTGGTAGTCGGATAACTGATGATCCGTTTGTTTTATCTTCCCAAGTATCTCAAGTATTTTATGTGGCAGATGAAAGATGCCCAAATTGGGTTGTGGTTGTTAAGACAAAACCAAGAGACGTGTATGACACTGGTGAAGAGGAAGTGACTGACGATGATGAGGATGAATATTTAGTCAACGAATATTGTATTAACACTTCCAACCATGAAGCTATTGAACCCGGTATTGACGATGTTGTGTGGACACGAAATGATATAGACGGAATGACGATCGAAACTCCCCAATAGTGTTGAGTAAGAAATATATTATTATGTTATTATCATGCTCTAAATATTATTATTTCGTTTGATTTGCATATATGTAAATTTGTTTTTGTATAGGTACAATGGGTCCAAAAAAGAAGGCAAAGATGTCCATACCACAGTTGCGAAGACAATCTACAAGACTACAAGCTGTCCATAGTGAGCCACAATCTGATAGGGCAGCCCATTCATTACCCTCTGTCGATGGGCCACCCCTTTCCGTTGATAGGATGGTGGAGTCACCACCTTCTATAGATTGTCCTTCCCAACCATCATTATCTTCACAGCAAGGGACCCAATCTCCTATAGAACCATCATTATCTTCACAGCAAGGGACCCAACCTTCTATAGATTGTCCTTCCCAACCATTACCATCTTACCAGCAAGGGACCCAACCTTCCACATCGAGCCAAATGGGAGGCCAACTATCCACACACATGGAGATGAGCAGAGAGACCGAGCCATGCACATCTGTACCAATAGCACCTAGTTCGGAAGCAGAAAATGTCGATATGTGTTCTGACAATGGAGATCGCTTTCTCATCATCGTCGGTATGTTTTTGTTTTTCTTACTTATTATTTATTTCACAATGACTGCAGATTTACGAAATACTAACACTGTAACTAAATCTATTTTTGCAGATAGTAATGGAGATCGAGTAAAGAGATTATTGCACTCTATTCATGACATTTGGCATCTTCCAGAAGGGGAGAGAATTGAAATGGAGCTCAACAATCTTGGTCAGCCCATCAAAAAGCAAGACTCAAAGGTGGTAAGGTTTGGTGGTCTGATAGCGAGAAGTAATAAGTTGGTTCCGATAATTTACAAAGATTGGAGGTCAGTACCTAAAACCATAAAGGAGGAAGCGTGGGGTCTTATAAAGGTATATATGATTTTTCATATTTAAATATTATTATTATTTAAATAGGTATATTCTGAAAATTTTGTTAGAAAGCTAGTTACTCGTGTAAATTTATTTTGACTGTAGGGCAAGTTTAAAGTTCCTGATGACAAATTAGATGTATTCAAAAAATGGATACTAAAGGACTTGGGAAAGAAATGGAAAGACTATAAGCATGAATTGAAGAAAAAGCTACTTAATGAAAAAGACACCTCTGCAGCACAAGTTGTGGCAAGGGCAAGTCCCGATATGGTGGACTTAGAGCAACTAGCAGAGTTGGCCAATCTCTGGTTTGATCCAGAATATATGGTAACAATGCGTGTATTTCTATTATAGATTTATAAAGTCAACCAACTAGTTATTTTAATTATAATTCTCATAATATTTTACATGTTGCAGTCCAAATGTAATAAAAACAAAGAGTGTCGTAAGAAGCAGGTGGTTGTTCATAGTGGAGGATCAAAAAGTTTAGCAAGATATGCCCATGATATGGTATTTATTTATTTAATATTTATTTATTGTTGAATATTTGTTAGTTCTTTGTTTTCGATATATGTGTTTAATCTAAAATATTGGACGTAGAAAAAATCAACTGGGGCAATGCCAAGTCGAGCCCAATTGTTTGTCAAGACCCATAAGAAAAAGGATGGCACACACTACAATGATGACACGAGGAAGAAAGTGGTATGTTTATTTTCAAATTTATAACTTTTTTAATTTTAAAGGATTTATAAATGAAGAATAATGTGTATTTTTTATTATCTATTACAGGTTGAGATGGAGGAACTTTTAACACAGGACACGAATTCTATAGACATGGGGTCTGGAGGAACCATGACTTGGGCATCAGATGATGTTTATTCAAAAGTCATGGGACCAGAACGGCCTAGACGTGTGCGTGGTTTGGGTTTTGGGCCAACCCCTACAAAGCAAACTTGTCAACATTCACTACCGACTTCAAACCAAGAAGATGGTGTATCAAAGGAAGAGTTTGAGAAAATGCGTAACGAATTAGCTGAATTACGGAACTTAGTAAACACATTCGTGCATGCACAGGTGAGCACCCCACATATGTTTAGTCGATATAAATCAACCTTCTATTGAAATTTTTGGACCCTCATTTGAATTTATATTCAGGCTTCAGGACAAAATCGAAAAGAGAATGAAGAGGAAGAGAAAGATGAAGAAGAGGAAAATTCTGAAGAGGAAGAAGATCAAGAGGAAGATGAAGAAGAGGAAGAGAATGAAGAGGACGATGATTGAGGGTCGGGATTATAAGTGAGACTATAATTGAGACTATATTTATGGTATTTGCAATATATCGACATTTGCTTTGTTTTGGTGGTATTCACAACTTTCCTTAATTGAGACTATATTTATGGTTATGCCATATATCGACGTTTGCTATGTTTTGTTAAGTTGGAATTAGGATGAATTATGAAATTAAAGGAGAAGTGTTGGATTATGCATTATTTTTACTACTCTTGTTGGAAGTTGTGAATCTTAGTATGATGTTTAACATATCTTGTCATAAAGTTTGCAAGCAACACACACTTTTTTTAAAAAAAGAATAAATATAAGATCCATATTAAAAGATTAAATTTTAAATAATAGACTCTATTGTTTTCAAAAGAAATATTGTACGAGACTTGCACAATTTTTGGGTGTATTTTCGTATCATTTAAATAAGTTATTTTATTTTATTTTATTTATTTTATTACCAATAAATCTATAATAGTTTTACCGGCGTTTCATTGATCAAATTTTGACATTTTATAAGCGCCGCCAATGTATATAATTATTTCCGGCGTAACAATATAAACGCTGGCGTAAAATTAACCAATGGCCAGCATTTATTTAAACGATATAAACGTTGAAAAACTCAATACTTTGTCGGCGTAAACTCTATCAATTGTCGGCATTTTGTGAAACGCCACTGATGTTATATGTTATTACCGCCGGTATATTAGAAACGCCGACAAACACGGTTAATATAACGGCGTATAATTAATAAATTATTGGCATTTGTTTAAACGCCAACAAAAAAAAATATTATTTCCAGCGTAACAATATAAACGCCGCCAACGCCATTAATGTCCCGGCGCATCATTACTATATTGGCGGCGTTGTTATATACGCTGCCAACGCCATAAATTATTACCGACGTAAAAATTTAAACGCCAGGAAGTTCAATAATTTACTGGCGGAAAAATTATTCGCCGGAAAATTTATATATCTACTGGCGCATAAACAAACGCCGTGCTTATAAACGCCGCCAATTTAGCCTTTTTTTGTAGTGCACAAATTAATTATCCAACATTTGATGATAAATTAATAAAAACACAAATATTATTTCATAATCCATTGGTGCATTGACATAGTTGTTGACAGGGATAATAAATTTTTGATGCAGGTTATGAACATTCAAGATTGCTTTTGACATCAAAACTCGAAGCTTTCAGTTTTATTCTTAATGATATAATTAATATCATCGGTTCTGCTCATAAGATGTTAAAGATTCCTAATTGGATTTAGAAGGAAAAACAAATGCTTGGAGATAAGAAATGTGGTATATAAATCTGGCAAGTTCGGGAATAATAGAGTATCTGATGTCAAGACCCTGTATAAATAAAAAGAAACTCCTAATATTTTTATCTTTGCCACCTATTTTTATCAGTCAATGTATGCAACATATACACTATGGAATTCTAGTGTCAATAAGTGTAAATAAAGTGTGGCAACTAACAACAATAGGATAAGACTGTCTCAACCCGTAAACTGCATTAAGATAACATATAGCTCACTAAAACCCTGTATCTTCTTTGAACAAGTTTCGATGTGTACCTGTTGACTGCTCTTCACAATTCCCTCCATGGACACGTTGCAAATTTCATGCTACCATCAGCTAGAGTTATGGTTTGTTAGAACTTCACATTTTGGCATGTACAAGGAGATGTTTGTAGCTGGGCGTAGGGATAGAAAGTTAACAAACTTGAAGCACATAATTAAATAACAATTATACGATAAAGCATATCAACATCTTTGCAAGCATTTCTCTAACTCTCTAGTCATGCAATCTCTCATTGGTAATCACATATAATGCAAATTAATTTATTTAATAATTGCACACCCCATCTAGCATGAATCTAATATTAAAAGCATATGAGAATTAAGCAACCTTCAGCTACATAATCATATAACATTTAAACAAGCAGCAGATCTGACTTTCTCATTATGATCATTTAATTAGAATGGAACCATATCACACTATTGGACTGCACCAAGCAAGACCCAGCAATTACATTTTTGCTATCCTCATCATGGACAAGCACAATATATAGTGTAACCACTTAAGCAAACTGCCCTACTTTCTCATCATTTAATTCATACCACATCTCTTTTGTTAAATACAAACCAGCAGCACGTTGATATGTGAGAGGGTATAAGAGAGAGCAAGAGATCATATTATAGGAAAAAAAAATCAACCATAGAACATTTCATCACACTTTTTTTGTCCAACCTGGGAACTTATTTAATATAATAAGGATGCTTGCATTAGCATCAGTTCTTTTATACATGAACACCATTGTTGTAACATTATAGTTACCATAATATTGACCTGTTTGATATTGGTTTTTCTGCATAGTAACTAGACTCATATACAACCTCAACAATTTCTAAGACTGAGTGAATATTAAAAGGAAAAAATCTACACTTGTTAATTACACATGTCTTTTCAACGTGAGATCTAAGTAACTAATTCTGGGAAATTGATCTACAATAAATAATAGGGACTACACAAAACAAAGCTCACTAATTTTAGCCCTAGTAATTCTTAACTACAGTTAGAACTCCACATAACAATCCCAACACTTAGACACAAAGGTAATAATAGATTCACATGAGTATATGACATTCACATTCACAACTATGCATTCCAAGGAATCAGTTCAGTCTACATGTTCTGTTATATCAACTGGCATCAACAGCATACATTTCGCTTTTCACCACAATAATATTTTGTGGTCAAATCACAAGTATTGGTTTTGCACAAAGACTTACTGACATACCCCCTTGCATGCACATCAGATAGTGCATTTCTCATCTATTTTTAAATATAGCTCTCTGCAAACGGTAGACAAAAGACTTAATTTAAAAAGTAGCATACAATCTTTGTGTTCAAATGAAAACATTAAAACTCACACCAATTGACTAACAATTGATACTCCTGGAATCATCACCATATAATTAAACATAAGAACCAGTTTACTCATTCATTAAACATATAGACTGAGGTCTTCTCTATCTTCTAGAATATTAAACTAAGGTGTAATATAGTCAAACAAGTATTGCCTCAACTGATCATTCATCCAACATGATCGCATATTTCCGATCATAAACTTATACATAATTGTCCTCCCAACCATCTCTATATATAGTAGAGTTTAACTCGGTTTCATGCACTAGTACCAAGCTTTCTGATTTCCTGATTTATAATAAAAAAGAAGGCCTCAATTATTATAGTAAAGTTACTGGGAAATTTATATGATATGAAGTTCAGCTTAGATAAGCTATAACTAGTTTAATGCAAGTTCTATACGATGATATATTGTTGACACAATACACTTATTCCTTTAAACTAGTGACGGTTTTAATGTCCCCACCAATTTCTACTACTATGTCAGTTATATGAAAGTTATAAACCCAAACAGAACATGGGTTTATAACTACAATTTAGAACGTTAGTGGTGAGTATAATATCACGCTAAATTAACAGTTTAACTTACATATTAAACTGGATTATGCTATGGAACTCTGAAAACCATATTTATAAATACCAAGCCAATAGATGTGGCACAACTGAAACCTATTTATAAATTAACTTATCCATTGCAAATCAATGCTAATTACCAAATGCCTTTATATGAAAAAACAGAGAAATTTTAGTCTCAGTAAATGTGACAAAAGCTAGACACGGCATATGTGGATATAGTGACACAAAATAAAATTACAAAATATGTGGTAATATGACCAATTCAGCAAAATACCCCCTTGCATGGGAAAAGACCATTTAAACTAATTTATCACAAATATGTGACAAAAGCAGCTGGATGAAAATTCTAATCACAACAATTTATATGTCCTTTAATATCTTAAGTAGTCAATTTCTTGAAAGAAGTTGGTGAAGCTACATTACTACAAATGTTATTGAATTAATTGATTGTCCAATTAATCAGTTAGAACAACAGATAATCTACTTTTTTCCTTGGGACAATCAATTCTTCAGCACAATAACCATTTAACTCGCTTTATTTCCCAGGTTTTGCTTCAGCACCCAGATAATCTATCATAACCAGGCACTTTATTCATTTTCACAATAACAATTTTAATTGTACTTTATTTGCATGAAAACCTGGCAAATGACTGTTTCTCCTTCCAGTATTTTGTTTTTATCCCCTTATGTGTTTCAGCCTCCGTGCTAATTTGAATAAATTAGCTCAACGTTTTATGCCATTGTTCTGTGTTAAAGAATGTTTACTAGAAACCAATTTACTCCCCCAAAACCCAAACATAGGTACCCCAAATAATGCTACATAAATTGATGAAAAGATGCAATGCTTGTGCATTTAACATACCTGAAGAGATATGAGACACCAGTCACTCCAAGTGATATGGATGCAAGATATCTCGAAGTGCTGCAACCCAAGCATCATCTTTCCTATTGAATTCAAAAATTGTTGTTAACATAAGCCACAACCTCTCTTCTATAAATATTCTTGAAAAAATATGTTCACAAAGATTTATAGTCAACAACATAGTTTGTATAAGAGCACGCATTACCCAGAATATGTAGAAGCACATATCACTTTCACCATTTATCAAGTATGTCCCTACCTTAATTACCATACAAAGTTAAAAGTTAAGCATTTATTATCTAGAAAATAGCTTCTACATGGGATATACAATAACTCATAATTGTTGCATGTAACCTATCACATATTCAGATATAATAAGTCCTTATTTATCACAACCATTCATACAGTATCACGATTTATGATTGGCAAGGAATCAAAGGCTTACCAGCACTGCTCCCTAGATATTTTCTGCAGACTGCACTGACCATAATCCTCCAGATACAAGTGCTGCAACATCTTCTTTTGCCCACGCCAATAACATTATACGTACCAACAGCAACGCTTGACTATATGAATATTCATACAGTTAAGCCCAAAAAAACACAGTTTTGCCCAATGCCTTCGACACAAAAGAGTAGTTTTCAACCTTCCTCTTTATATATATATATATATTGGCCACCCACCCTATCCCAAACACAAAAAGTTGTCCAAACTACTCAAAAAAGGTGATCTCATTATTTATCTACAAGACCATCACGGAGTCTCTCGACAAGACTGCTGAGACTCCGTGGGTGTATGGAAATTTTGGAAGAATTCCCTCATCATGACATCAGTTGCATTTTGCCTCTCACAAAGTCTCAGTACTTCCTCTTGAATTGCATCAAGCTGTGTCTTGTACCTATCAGCATCTTTCCGGTAATTCTTAGCATCTTTCTTGTAATTGTCGGCATCTTGCTTGTGCTTCTCAATCAATGCAAGGTATTCTTTTTCTCTTTGGCTGTCCCGTTGTCGTGTCAACTCCGGGATAATCATCTCTCCTAGCCCTCTTGCATATCCTGGTCTAGAGCCAACTACCTCCCTAAATACACTTACTGCTACATCATTGGTCGGTTGCTCAGGCTCAAGACCATTCAGCTTCTCAACCATCTCCTTCTGCAAGTGAAAATTTTATTTGGTTAGTGTTAAGTGTAGTGACATTATTAAAAATACTGTTCAAATTCAAAGCTAAGAGAACCCATTTTTTTAATCGCAATATATAACCTAATTTTTGTAGTATAATACTCACATAGTTGGCTTCAGTTGCTGCAGTTACAAATTTGCCGGTCTTCTTTGACCAATGCGTCTCTTTATAGAACTCCACCAAATCCGCACTTGCAGCCCGCTACAAGTGTGTAATTTTGTCATGTAAATGTTAAATCATGAACATTGATTAATCCAGGAATCATATACACATATGTTTTGTCAACCACACAAACACAAAGATTCGAAACATATGCACCAACAACGTGTAATGAGTTCTCAAACTAGTAATTAGGGTAACCAACATGGTTAAGCATTTTATAATTAAGACATGTAATATACTAATGGAATTGGCAGACCATATGGGAACGCAATTTCAAAATGGTTGTGCTTGACATTATATTGGACAATGGGTTGTGACATCTTACATGGCTGAAATTAGTTTAAATTTCATACCTTCTCCTCCAGTATCCTAACAAAGGATTTTCGGCATGCTGTGTGGTTGATGATTTGTGCCTTTCTATTCTCCCGATTTTGCCTTGACATTTTCTACAATTAAAACCCAATGTCAACTTACCCAAACCACATAATAAGTCACTATAAGACTTTTCCTTGTTAATTTCCTCTAATTTTATATTTTTAATAACCAATATATACCGTGAATTCGTCACTTCCCCACCTCCGACACAAGGTAATCCAAACGTTCACGTCGACCAATGAACAACCAGAAGCCAATGCTTCTTTGTGGCTTCTGTATGATTCATATTTCTTGTGTAATTGGTGATGAAATGCATTAAACCTCTTACGTAGCTGCTTCACGACGGTCAACTTGTGATTCTCCCGATCCCAATCCAACACGAAGTCACCCTACATGGATTATGATCACATGTACATCATTCTCTATTGTATATCAACTCCAATGAGTCAATATGAAAGGCAATATTACTTACCCTCACATGGTCCGTCAGCTTGTCCTTTTCTGCCTGTGGCACATCAGTCCATCTCGCATAACTCATGTCGCAATGTTGTTTGATTATTTGCGTTACCCGTGCAGTGAACATGGATGAGTTCGTACAGCATGGTGTCGTTTCACCGTCGTTAATTTTCAAAATCACTTTTCCTTGCTTTCTCAACATCTCGAACGCAATACACTTAGCTGGCCCACGTTTCCGTTTGGGCTGCTCTATATTCGAGGCAGGCATTGTAGGGGCAGTCGCATCTATATCAATAAGATAAGAAAAACCCATATCAGTCTTCATAAATGATCATTTGTTGTTTACAAATGCCCAAGGGGTTTTTGTAGTCAAAATAGAACATAACTGACAACTGTACCAATATTGTCTCCATTGGGTGGAATCACAACCGGACCAATATTGTCTCCGTTAGGTGGGGTGACAACTGGTACGATATTGTCCCCGTTAGGTGGGGGTTCTCTTACAGGTGAAGGTCCTCTACTCGGCTCAGGTGGGGGCATTAAAATGGGACATGGAGGCCCCCATGGATGACTCGGAGGATGAGTTGAGTCATCCGACCCTACCTCATGATCTTCATTTGATGGGCTGTGGTATTCAGCGATGCGAACTCCTCGTGGTCGGCGTGCTCTTGATGAGTATGGTACAAATCTCCGGCCATGGAAACCTCGTCGAGCCTCTCTTCCACGAGAACCTTCTCCAATCATGTCACCTACATTTATTTACAAAACGACATGTAAGTTAGAAGTGCTTCCAACCAATTTAATAAAGCATGGGATCCACATTAAATAAAAAAGCTCTCTAATACTCATTTTTTAGAAGATGACTATCTATTACATAACTTACTAATGCTATGTTTTGTGTAATACACGTATATACCAACCCATCTATGGTCTTATGTAACATAATTAATAGATGATGCATGAATGTTCAAGGGTTTTGTAAATTTCCCACAAAGAATTCACTAAAGTATTTGCATAGAAAAATGCTATGAAATTTACCAACTAGACGTAAGTACTTATTTGTCAACATATTTACCTCCCATGTTGATCCTCGTTTCTTGCAGAACAATGTTAGATATAGTCAACCTTTTTACAGTTTGCCCCTATGTATCAGTTGAAGACCTGGTTACTGGTCATACTACAACAATAATGCCCACATTGACATTATTAAAATCTTGTATATATATATATATATATGTCAAAAATCACATTCTCAATAAAATGTTCCTCTATGGAGGTGGAGTTGGAACTACTTAAAAACACAATAACAACTGAGAAAAATACTAAACATAAAGTAAAATATACAAATTTTACTTTAGATAACAGTCATGACAAAGCATTAAAAAGACATCAATTCTACCTAGCTGTTTAATTACAAAGTTAACCTGCATAGAATCATGATTGTTATCACAAATGCAGAAGCCAGTAATTATAAAACATTAACTAAATGCATTGGTCATAGAACTAATTATGTATGCCCCATGTAGTGTAGAATTTAGGGGCACATGATATCTTGATAATGTAGTAGTCCTCATGTGGGGCAACATGATTAAAGTAGATTTTACATCATGCTAAGCTCAGAGTTATCCATATGGTTTTTAATGACAAAATTGTACATTGTGATTTTCATCAACTTTTGCAGACAAAAAACCCCCAACTAATGTACATCATTACAGCTATATTCATAGAGTGGGCATTCGGTAGTAAATGCATGAACAAAATACTGATGTTGAAATGATACATTACTTGACCCACTTGTTGAAACAAACCTACTGCAGATCATTATAACTTTGTTCTTTGGAGTAACATATGGTATTTCTTGATACCTTATATTGTCCATATACACATTAAAAAAAATTTAATGTGTATAATTGACTTGCTGCAATGATTTTAGCAGGTTATCTAGGCTGATAGAGACTCGTCATCTGTGGAAAGCTCCTCCTCATCTGAATTTTCCCCATCACCAGAAGCATCTCCTGAACCAGAATCAATTATGCCATCGTCAATAAAGGGATCCTCATTTGCGTTTTGACTAGCCGAACTTGTCACTTCTTGTGCATCAATCAAGATAGGTTCTATATCATTCCTATTAAGTGGAGTTGACATTGGACATGCATCACACTGCAATGGTGCATAATCATATGACTCCTCAGTTTCTTGATATGCATCATCATCACTTGATGAGCCATCAATATCTTCTGACACTCTTGGCACCGATGGAATGTCATATACGTTCCTGTTCGTGAACTTTTGCACCACAAACCATCTCCCTTTTGCCCTTATGTCTCTGATGTAAAAACACTGGGAAGCCTGATATGCCAACACAAATGGTTCATCCTTATACCAAGTCCTATCCATGTTGATACTAGTCATATGGTTATCAACTCGTACCCCTCGTCTTGGATCACCAACATCAAACCAATCACACATGAACAAGTACACCCGACGCCAACCCATGTAATGTAACTCCATGATCTCATTAATAACACCGTAGAAGTCTACATTATTAGTATTTTCATCCCCAGTTACCAACACCCTTGAATTTTGTGTACGCCGCCGAAGTTCACGTTGTTTCGTATGGAACCTTTTGCCATGTATAATGCAAGCAGTATAGGATGAAACCCATCTTCCAGGACCGCAAGCTAATGATATAGATCATTGGTCACATCAAGTGGGTTGGTGATACGCTTGTCCTGAACCTACAACAATATTTAGTTGGAAGGTCATCACTTATAGTTTTTACAACTTAATCATAAAGGGTCGGGTAAAGTCAAGCTATGTTGTGTTCAAGCTAACTTACATGTTTCTTCAACCAACTTGGAAATTCGGCTTGATGTGTTCGATCGATACTATTTGGGTTGTGCACCTTACACTACTCATAATGCTCCCTACATTTGGAGAACACAAGATCATGCAGCAATATATGTAAGTATTCTAAGGTCATTCAACATAAATGGATTGTCCCCAGTAATAATAAAAAATATTGTTGAAGACTTGAGGGATAAAGGATGCTTACTCTAGGTAGGGTCCAATCTCCGTGCAGTTGTTGAGGACATACCAGGTTGCTTCCGTTAGGAGTTTATCTGATAATTGTCACGTCGAAGCTGTACCAATGGTACAAACTTTCTGGTTGAAAATTTTGGTTCCATCTATATTCTTGGCTTCACCATCAATGTTGCGGTCCATTCGAGTAAACTTTGTCTCAACATCTTGGAGATACAATGAGCAAAATGTCAGGCATTCAATGTGAATGTAGGCTTCGGCTATTGAGCCTTCTAGGCGGGCTTTATTTTTAACATACCGCTTGAACTTGCCAAGATATCTCTCAAATAGATACATCCACCTGTATTGTACTGGACCCCCAAGTATGGCCTCGCTGGGTAAGTGAACAGCTAGGTGAACCATGATATCGAAAAAAGATGGAGGAAATATCATCTCCAATTTGCATAGAATTGTGACAATATCAGTTTGAAACTGGAATATTTGATTAACATTCAGGGTTCGGGCACACAATCCCTTGAAGAAAGTGCACAGTTCAGTCAAAGTCAATGCAATATCATTTTTAAAAAACCCTCCAACAGCAATAGGAAGTAGTCTTTGCAGGAAAACATGACAATCATGGCTTTTCAACCCTGAGATTTTACAATCTCATACAGAAACACAATGCGAGATGTTCGAAGTGAATCCATCTGGAAATTTCACATGAACCAGCCATTCACAAAATTTTTTCCTTTCATCACCGTGTAATGTATACAATGCTTGTGGCATTGTAACACGTTCACCATCATACTTCAAATGTAATTCTTTTCTGAAGCCAAAAGCTCCAAGTCTCGTCGAGAATTGACATTATCTTTAGTTTTACCAGGAATGTTCATTAAAGTGCACAATATGTTATCGAAAATATTCTTTTCAATATGCATAACATCTAGATTATGTCAAAGCTGCAGGGTTACCCAATACAGTAGCTTGAAGAAAATGCTATATTTTATCCAGTTCAACTCTTCAATGGTGCGTTTTCTCTTTCGATGAGATTTACCAAATTGCACATCCCCAATCATCAGCAGTTGAGCCAAAATATCAGATCCTTCTAAAACCCGTGGTGGTCTGCGATGATCTTCTTTACCATTGAACAAATGTTTTCTCATTCGCCACATGTGATCGGGCGGCAATAAACGACGATGTCCCATATAACAATGTTTTCGGCCATACTTCAACCAATTGGAGTCTGTGGCCTCATTACAAGATGGACAAGCCAATTTTCCTTTTGTTGACCACCCAGAAAGAATCCCATATGCTGGAAAGTCATTGATTGTCCACATTAAAGCTGCGTGCAAAATGAACGTTTCCTTCTTGGAGGCATCATACATAGGTACCCCATGTTCCCAAAATTCAAGCAGTTCATCGACCAACGGTTGCAAGTAAACATCAATGTCATTACCTGCAGATTTTGGCCCAGGAATAATGAGAGATGTCATGAAGAATTGGTCCTTCATGCACAACCACGGCGGCAAGTTACACGGGACCAATATTACTGGCCATATGCTATATGGTTTAGCCATATTGTTGAAGGGATTGAAACCGTTACTTGCCAAACCAAGCCTAACATTACGAGCATCCTGTGCAAACTAGCTATGGTCCTCATCAAATCTCTTCCAGGACTCTGCGTCTGCAGGATTACTCATACTAGACTCATCGATAGGTCGTTGCTCTTTATGCCATCTCATATCACATGCTATATTTGTAGTCATGAAAAGACGTTGTAGTCTTGGCTTCAAAGGAAAATGTCTCAACACTTTTTGAGGGATAAGACAAGCCCTGTGTATATTAGGCACCCACCTTGAAGCCTTACAGATAGGGCATTC
Source organism: Carya illinoinensis (assembly GCF_018687715.1). Lineage (NCBI taxonomy): Eukaryota > Viridiplantae > Streptophyta > Magnoliopsida > Fagales > Juglandaceae > Carya > Carya illinoinensis. Next base: position 23,734,990 of record NC_056755.1, on the reverse strand, counting down.
ATTAAGATTGGCATTTTCCTTCCAGAATCAGATGCAGTCATTGGGACAGGCATGAATTTTGTGATAATTCATACCCAAACCCCGTTCCAATGACCTTGACTCCTCATCTGAATGTGGCAATTCAGCATCAGGAAAGGCAGACCGCAATAAGTTAAGTAGCATATCAAACGACTTTATTGACCACACACCGAGTGTCTTAATGTGTAACAACTTCACAATGAATGACAGTTTTGAAAATTTCGTACAACCTGCAAAAAGTGGACGTCGGGCATCCTCTAGTAGCTAATCAAAAGATGAACTTGGGGAGGGATCTAGTATTGATCCACCAGTTGGTAATGGTGGACTATGATCATGGGGAACATCCACAAATGTGCCTGCCCGAATGTCATCTAACATATGGTCCATGTCATCAATGTAGTCATTGGCATAATTAGCAACACTATCGTTTTCATCATCATTAAGACTTTGTGATTCCTCCTCCCCATGAAAGATCCACTGGGTATAATTTGGATTGATCCCATTGATGTACAAGTGAGACTCCACTTCAAAAATAAGCAAGAAGAGAGTATTACAGCATGAACGGCATGGACATCGAATGCGATCACTCCCTCGAGAATGGTTTCGTGCCAGGTTCAGGAAAGTGTTAACCCCATCGGTGTATGCAGGCGATCAGAGTCTATTGGTCAAGTTCATCTAGCTTTTGTCCATCTAAAATGGGTATCATCAGCATATTAGTTACTCAGATAGTATTCAGGGTTCAATTTAGCTATACAAAAGATGGGTAAAGAATTTGGGAACAAAAGTGCCTTCGAGTAAAATCAGCATTTTACTCGAAGGCACATGTAGTGGATCACAAGAGAAGATGGAGGTGATAGGACTAACCAGAGTTGTCATCAGATCGTTGTGGAATGATAAAGGTTGTGTTGAACAATTTGGTGTGTCTATGGCAGGAGTATTGAAAGGCTGCAGAATATGGCATCATGTTAAACATGGTACGAAATGACCAGTTGTTGGTATAGGGTAACTTTTGGAGCTTATGTTGGCGTGTAGTTGGTATACGTCAGTAAATTCTATATTTATAATGAAAGCAATTCATTTACTGAATCAATTGTTGTACTTGCATATTTAAAGGCACTTGTAAACGAATGTAACTGGGCAATAATAGGGAGGTTGTGAAAAAAGATGTCCGTGTCACTCGATGTGGATTTATGTTTAACGAGGCATTCATAAATGACTTCTAGATCTAAATTTTACATGAAAATGTATATCAAGTACAACTTTTCCCCTATATGCATAACCTATAGGTAGATGGTTGGATGTAGACATAAAGTCCCACAAGGATCTGCATTTTGAAAGATGACGAAGCGTGATGTCATAGTGGGGGTAAGGGTTTTATCTAATAACCATATGCATTCAGGAACGCTTTACACATGCATTACCATCTAAGTTTATGCATGGCATGATCTCCCTTTCGTGTCATATGGGATTTTATGTCAAAAATCATCCTCAATTATTATAAAGGGATTATGTGATTTATAATATGACATGCACGTTACAATCTATCAATGGCAAACCATAATATATAGAGCTGAATATGATCTTCAGTTTGACAACATAATTTGGATATTCTAACATTATTCATCATCCACTACTAAACCTCAATAAATTAGCGAAATGGTAAAAATGGTGCCATTTCTGGAAATCCTAATTGGACAGTCCGAGAACTTAGGTGAGAGTAACCATTAAATAGCAAAAGAAGCCACATGAAACAATCAACTAGGCTTGGAATAATAAAAACCTGGTTATTTGTGAGCCAAAAAGATCGGTTTGTTCAACTTACATAGCAACAGAATATCAGTCAAGGCGGGTTAACCACTTAAGCACAACTAAATTATGTCGATAGTAATTACCTCAAAAAGAGCCCTTGTGAACCTCAATAATAATAAGATGCTTGCTGTGGAAAGCTCCAACTATTGTAGTTCACCTCATCCTTCAAAGTTTCCTACTTACAAACACAATGATGGCATTTGTTTAGGAAACAACTATGCGTAATAAATAAAAGGGAAGAATGCAGTTGGTTAAAACCCTTATTTCTTTAAATTGTCCAGAATCGGTTATCAATGCCAGACACACATATATAGAGACCAATATTAAAGATAGGAAAGTACACAATCCTCCAACATCATAGATGCTTGTCCAACACGCATATGGTAAGGGCAGTCAATAGATTGTTAAGAGATTTGTAAATTTTAATTATGTCCTGAAATGAGGCATTAAATAAGAAGTTGGAACTTGTCATGAAATATGTAAAATGAAAGTAAAAGCGGTATAAGATAGAGGGTGGCTAGATACAACCAGTAGATGGGAGCGAAGTTATAAAAGAAATAATCAGTTGAAAGTAGAAGGCTAAATCTCTTGAAATAGTGCATTTCAAGAGATTTAGTATGTGATTGAGAGAGAGCGAGAGAGTTTAGGACTGCATAGAATCACCACCTTGGTACTCCATGAGCAAGAATAACACAATATTCCTAATCTTTTGAAAACCACAAACAACAAAAACCCATAAAATGGGTTGAAGGGTTCTATAATTAATTTAAAGTAGATAAGTTAATGATCTATTGGTGATTTTAAGGTATCAACTACTATTAAAGTTTAAAGAAGAGGTATGCCATATTTTTTCTTAATAAACTCTGTTTTTGTATGCAAAGTTACAATTTTCAAAAAAGAATTTTGTGCCCTCATACCACAACTTGACAATGCTTTCCAAATAAACACAAGGTTGGGGCATGCCAAATCTGACAGGAACAGCAAATACGTTTTACAACACCATATAAAAGGGTGTAGCTGTGTGTTGATTGAGCTGAATTATTGCATTTTTAATGCTTTTGGAACCAATATATATTAATTCTTTCATTACTTTTTCATTGCTTTTATATGGAAAAATGAATAAATCAAAGTTGTGATTTTAATTGATTAAAAGCATGAATTTCTACTCTAATTTTATCAACTGTTGATTAATATGGATTATGGTACAATTCGCTCGAGCAGCAGCTTCTGGCCGCTCGAACGAAGTCAGGCAGATTCAAACGCTCGACTTCCACTCGACAGTGGGCTCGAGCGAGATGCGGGAAAAGAGATCGCTCGAGCGGAGACATTTGGTCGCTCGAGCGAATTCAGGCAGAGTCGAACGCTCGATGTTCGCTCGATAGGCCGCTCAAGCGAATTCAGCCAGAGTCGAACGCTTGAGGTTCGCTCGACAGGCCGCTTGAGCGAACTTTGGCAGAGTCGAACACTCGATGTTCGCTCGACACTCCGCTCGAGCGAATATCGCATTTTTACAGATCATGGTTTATTCCGCCGTCAGAGTATATATATGTTTTTTTTACATCTTAGGACGACTCTTGGGCTGGGAAAACTCGGTTTTGGGTAAAGAAGTCAGGCAGATTCAAACGCTCGACTTCCGCTCGACAGTGGGCTCGAGCGAGATGCGGGAAAAGAGATCGCTCGAGCGGAGACATTTGGTCGCTCGAGCAAATTCAGGCAGAGTCGAACGCTCGATGTTCGCTCGATAGGCCGCTCAAGCGAATTCAGCCAGAGTCGAACGCTTGAGGTTCGCTCGACAGGCCGCTTGAGCGAACTTTGGCAGAGTCGAACGCTCGATGTTCGCTCGACACTCCGCTCGAGCAAATATCGCATTTTTACAGATCAGGGTTTATTCCGCCGTCAGAGTATATATATGTTTTTTTTACATCTTAGGACGACTCTTGGGCTGGGAAAACTCGGTTTTGGGTAAAGAAGTCAGGCAGATTCAAACGCTCGACTTCCGCTCGACAGTGGGCTCGAGCGAGATGCGGGAAAAGAGATCGTTTGAGCGGAGACATTTGGTCGCTCGAGCGAATTCAGGCAGAGTCGAACGCTCGATGTTCGCTCGATAGGCCGCTCAAGTGAATTCAGCCAGAGTCGAACGCTTGAGGTTCGCTCGACAGGCCGCTTGAGCGAACTTTGGCAGAGTCGAACGCGCGATGTTCGCTCGACACTCCGCTCGAGCGAATATCGCATTTTTACAGATCAGGGTTTATTCCGCCGTCAGAGTATATATATGTTTTTTTTACATCTTAGGACGACTCTTGGGCTGGGAAAACTCGGTTTTGGGTAAAGAAACACTTAGAATTCATTTTTTCCATTGATTTTCATTCAGATTCGGAGAGAATGATTCATACAATTGATCATTCACTCACACTGCAGCAGATCGAAGAACTCCTTGAGGGGTCCAATTGCCACTGCAGCTCAGCTTCCTCCACCGCTTCGAATTTTCATCTCCATTCAACTGGCTTGATCTTTTCAATTCCCTACTTACTATTTCATTTCAGTTTTGAGTTTCTGAATTATTTTGAAGAATTTTGATTTAGACGTTTGAGTAATTTATTTGTTATTCATTTAATTCATGTTATTTATTTTTATCGTTTCGTTAAGCTTTCATTTTAGTAGTGATTACAATTACGGTGGTTTAATTTGAGAATTTGTGATTTGAATATAATGATGAACCCTAGAACATTGATTTTGGGGCTTTTTAATTTTCAGTGCACGTTTTGTCAATTACTTCCTAATTTAGTTTAATTCTTAATTTAGTTTTATTAATTTCTGAGTTTAATCTATTAATCCTTTACATTCCAATCCGAAAATCAAAATCTATAAACATGAATCTAGTCCATGACTAGTACCCTTTTCCATCCATTGCACATACTATCATTTTATTTTCTCTTTGTGAAGTTTTTCACCCTTTTCAACGAGTTTGATTTTTAAGCAACTTTCCCTGAGGAGACGATCTATGAATTTATTCCTAATTATTACACGACATCCTCCTGCACTTGGGATAGCTTTAATGCTACTCATTTTTGTGTGAGTCATGTGTACACGCTACATGACTTGTATAATTCATCAAAAATAATAGTTGATCTTCTAAACAAAAGATGTGTCAAATTAACCACATTCACATGTAGGATTGGATAATATAATACTCAAGGGTCGATACTCTTGGAAAATTCTAAATAAGAATGAAAATGGTTATGAGTTATATCATAACAACCATGTGAGGCATTTATAGCTCACTGCTAATGACTGTAAATAGAATGTTGGAAGAAATAGCAAACAAGTATTGCTGTAGATTAATGGATGTTAGGGGGGAAAATTTATGGGTTTATAAATTAGGAAGAAAAGACCATCTTTCATAATTAAAAGATGGTTAAGAAAGATAGATGTCTACCCCATCTAACTTTCTCATCATGTTCATTTAGATCAACCCTTTTTTCCAATTTAGGGGCAAAGATATAATTAATTCCTCAAAAAATCTACTTAGAAAACATTTTAATCACATGACAAATACTAAATGAAATTCCCTCCCCCCAACAAAAAAAAATATAATAATAATTACCAGGAAATATAATAATTATATTTGTAATAAGTCAAAGAATGAATATCCCAAAGATGGCACTCATTCACTCTGAAATTTTTTATAAACAATATCTAGTGTAATGTGTGGAGAGGGTTTATATACACCAAGTTCTGTTTCTCAAGGGCTGACATTGAAGAGGCATGATTTGGATATAGCTTGTATAGTTTTCAAGAGATATCTAGAACTGCGTAAACTTTAAGATGCAAGATAAATTCTGACATTAGTTTCTTTGGACAATCATATGCCCTACGTGAAGCTGCCCAACCCAGTCAGTACTTTCATCAAGTTCAGAATGGATAGCAGCTCTTAACATAAATAGATAGATTTTAACATATTTATAGCTGCATAAAACAAAGTTAAGGGGCCATGTGATTATAAATTGTATGTCGACATGAAGATGTTGCAAGGAGTTATATTTGGCACTACTACATACTTATTAGAGCGATTTTAAATGACAAAAAAAATAAGAGAGCATAGGAAAAAGATTATGTTTGTAGTATAATTATTAAGCTGGTTAGAAAAAGAACAGGGCGTGTAGATGTCATGCTGGGCTGGATTAATGTCTTAAAAAGCTGGTTGCTTATTTTATGCAGTGAAATGAGAACATTTATCAGGGAAAATGTGTCAGAAGGAAAAGAAGATAACACCAGAGAGAGGGAAAGAGAGAGGCTTCACTGCATAGGGTTTCATTTAATATAATCAAGCCCCAACAACTTATTATCATCAATCCATGATAGAGGCCACATGAAAGAAAAAAAACATTAAGTACAACTATGCAAACCCGTGATCATAAATAATATAAGACCAACATAGTATAAGTACTTCAATAGTACTTATGCTATGGTTAATGCCCAAGTTGACTTGACATTTCCTTCTGCATGTCACGTGACAATATTAAGGCTAGAGGAAGCTCAACCAGGTTAAATATATAATTAAAGGTCACTGCCGTTAGTGGAAGTTGGATCATGAAAAATGTTCTAGTCATGATCTCATCCTTGACTGTGGGAGATCCAGATTCTACTCGAAAAGTAGCTATAAAGGAGCTGAAACACATTTATTTCCAACATGTAGTTTGGAAGAACAATGACAAGTCCAATGACATTGCATGAATCTGATATGCAGGTTTTGTAATTCATGACCTTATTTAGCATTGGTTAGTCAAAACAATGCTAAATAAAGGGCATTTAGATATATAAATATTGTTAGAAAAAACACCATAACCCCTATGGCAATTTCTTGTAAGTAGATTAATCTTCATGTAATTGGCTGATGAAGTTTCAGTTCATACAAAGTTTCTGCAATTTTCAACCAATGCAAGCAGCTATTTGCAACAAAACCATATTGTCTCTCTTCTCTCTATAATAAAAAAATACATTGATTATGCAAGAAACAATATATGAGATTATGTTTATAAAATCTCGTATTGAGTGCATGCAATCACTTGAGATGCAAGCAGGTTGGATAGATCATCGCATCCCTAGCTAAGAGAAAACAAATTGGAATAGGCAACATCTTACAGCAGTCACTTAGATTTCTAAACAAAATATGTTTGACAAAGATATGATCATATTCAATTGCAGCTGATCTATTTATTTACACACCCATAAAATGGCCTTTTGCAGTGATCAAGGTCCAGTTAGTTATTGGGAAAAAGATGGAATGTTACATCCACGTTTTTTGGCATGTATGGACCAAGTATTTATAAGTAACTGTGTTTTATCGAACCATTATCTTGATAACTAACTTACAGAATATAAGTTCAAAGAAAGGGCCGGTGAATTTTACAAGAAAAATGACCTGTTTCAGCCCAAAATAGGTTCCCAAGAAATAAATAATTAAAACTAACACAAACCACAGCACCAAATACACAAAAAGGTAATTGTACAAGAGGTAAATAGCAAGAAAGATAGGGGTTTCGGACATGCAACATCTTAGCTAGCATTAGGAAATGGAGAGTTTTCTTGCCCAACTCTTTATTTATTTATTTTTGGCTAGACTGAATGCACATGATTGACCAACAACTCCAAAAACTGCACCAGCTAACACATGCACGACTATATATTATACATAGAACCGATAACACATTCAACCCTAGCTAGCTAGCAGTTGTTTTCACTATATTGATCCAATAGCTGTATATTATTTAAAGCACTTCACTAAACCCTAGTGTCAATCTGATCTATTCCAATTCATAGTAATAATTAGTAGTACTATCTGGTGAAGGTTACATGCAATACGGATATATATATATATAATATCTAATAAACTTAATTAAATGAAGATATAAAATGCAGAGAACTTTAGTTGCAGCCAGAGCCTATATAATTACACTTATATCAAAGACTCAGACCAAATAATCTGTGAAATACAATCAATAAAAGAATTCCACCAAATTATCAAGTCTTCTAGATGCCGGGCATGTCTTACCAATGTGTGAATAGCTTCATTAACCATAAGTCCATTATGCTGGATGATACATTTCGGAATCATTCTCATCATGATCTTAACCTCATAAACAAGATTGCCCTGTAAAGACAAAGTTACCAACTGCAAGTATCTCATTAACCATAAGTAGTGAATCACTTTCAACAATGAGCTCATTCTCTACCCAGAGGGAAACAGACTTGCAGGCCTCTTAATATAGCAAGCAATTCCACTTCTATAGGGATCATTCACCTCAATCTCTTTCTTAATAGCAGACAAGATCACTCCACATGTTTCATTTCTTAGGATCATACCCACCCATGCTCTACATTGATCATTAAAAATGCCAATAAATGTTATCTGCTCGTCTAGAATTGATGAATTGTGGTATCGTGATTTCAGCTATTGTGAATGAAAATTGTCATAATATATATATATATATATGTAGAGACCATGAGGGTTTCTGCTTGAATAAGTTGCTATATATATATATGATCTTTAAAAACGATGAGCCAACAACTCGTTGTCTCTCAATAATTCTCTCATGTCTTCAGTTTGGTGGTCTTATATATAATTTGATTATCTGAAGTCTGATCTCTTTCTCCAAAGTTTAATTGTTAGGTATTTGCTTTCAATCTTTGCATAAAGATGTGACTATATATATACATATACATACAATACACTCTTCCTTTGCACACCATATATATGATCGCCATGCACAAATTGGGTATGTACTGTGCAAATTATATACATATTGCAAGCCTGTATAAAAGTTCTACCATCCACAGTCAATATAAGTACCTACGTTGCAATTGGAGAAGGAAACAAGAAATACAAAAAAAGTACATCCATCATGAACCAAACATGGCAATCAATTTGTAAGGATCTAGCTCATGCATGATCACTTGAAGCATAAGGCAGTACCCCAAGCTAGCATGATGACTTGCTATCATCTCATCAAGCATATCACAGAAGAAAACCCCAAAGAGTAGTAGTATTCATTTCAGGGGAAAATTTAATGACAAACATTTAATAATTTAGTAAAGTAACATATATAATAAAGAAACAGCTGCCACAGGTGCTTAATTGTTTACTAGCCATGTCCTTATTTTTCCTTCTGTTAATCATGTGTGTACTGTGTACATATGTCCTTGGAATTGAAAATCTGGATAAGTAAAAGATCGAGAACAAATAATGAGTCTGATTTGTACATGATGCACATCTGACATCAACTAGCTCTCCAAAATGCTACAATATTGCATCACAAACTACACCTCAAAAACCAACTACACCCAAGTAAACTCAATGCTAGCTAGCCAGGAAAACCAAAGGCTGACACTATATAGCAACGACAATGCATTGACATTCGGACAGCATCACATTTATATGACGGCACCAATAGGCACATGACGGAATTACAGACAGTACTACTGGTACTTTTATACTTTCCATGTTTTGATTTATAGCAACTCAAACCCTAAATTGATATTATAGAGAAATGTTACTTCTCTTCCCTATACCATATACCAATGTAAGATTTTTTATTTTTATTATTTTATTTAAGCACACATATTTACATATCAATATATATGTGTTTAAATAAAAGATAAAAAATGATCAATCACATGTTGATATGTGATCTAGGGAATAAAAGGAATAATTTTTCTTCAGTATATACTACTTAGATGATCAATTGACAAGTGATGATGAAGTAGTTCATTTAAGAAAAATTGTAGTCAACTGATCATCTAGTACTAAAATCTATTGAACCGGCCAGTTAGGGTAATTGCCAAGAACTATGAGTGATTATTTCCTAGTTACTGCCTAAAAATGGACTACTTGTCATGTCCCACTACTAGTTTTCAAAATTACCAAAGCACATACTAATTTAATTAACGATTGAATTAAGGTCAGAAACAAGAATTGCCAAATTGGATTACAAATGGCCAAGATTGTGATCCCGGCGGCCTCCTTTTCACACTTTCCTTCAATAAGAAGAGTATATAATTAAAGTAAATTGGAGAATGACTTGGAGATGATGAGATCGATCCCATTAATTAGTTTCACTACTACCCTTTATGATCAATAATGAAAATGGTTTTGGTGCAGCCAATTATCTTTTATTTATTTTCATTAATTCCCATATATTCATCATCATTAGTTAATCAATCAATGTAGTAGTTTGCTTAGACCTTACAAGTTATTTATGAAGAAGAGTATATCCAATCTATCAAACAATAACAAGCTTTCGTACTCGTTTTGCATCACAGATCATATATATATATATATAGATACATATTTGATGAGGATTGATCTCAATACCCAACTTCATGGTCATCAATATTCATGCATGTAGCACTGATGCCAATAACACAATGAAACCAGAAGGCAAATCCTCCAAAATCACACCAAGAGAAGAGAAGTAGAACTACACTATGCATTATTATGCATAATAGATCAATCACAAGATAACTATGTCTCTGTGATTAATATTCCACATTTATTTGCAAATCGTAGCCCTTGAAATGAACTCATGACTCAAAGCACATGAGGCAAACCAAGAAAAAAGATAAAGCCAAACTTACGAGATAGATAGCCACCACCACATGATGAGCATGAAGGCTTGAACTTTGCAGGACTACTACCAATCGTGTCGAGCCACCATTGATGACATGGGAGAGTACCTGCGGCCTGCAGAAACAGGCGTTGGGTGACTGAAAATGAAATGAGAAAACCGGATTGTTGAAACCAAAACTGGAGCAAAATCGATCAACATGACTGCAAACTCCTCGAATATATATATGCTCTTTCTTAGAGCGACACTCGTCAATATCCAAACTGCATCCGTAAGATCAATCGCCATTTTTTCACTTCTGTTCCGACATTTTTGAAGCATCTTAGTTTAACAAAAATTTCCACTTTCTTGAAACTGTTTTTCTAGGCTTCTCAAAACCTAACTTGATATTGGATAATTAGTAACTTAAATACGGGATTTCGATTTCAAGCAAAAATTAAACACATCAGAGGACAAACAGGATAAAACTAGACTCCAAAAATACTGCACCTCAAATACCAACATCAACCCGCGTAGCCAAAAAGCAATTATAATACAAAAAATTTGTGCAAGAAATGAGATGCTTTTAGATTCAAATAACTATCAATCGTAAACCTACAAAAAGTTGCCATTTTTTAAAAGCAACCAGGGCGGATGAAGGGGGAGAGAGAGACAAAATGGTTGCAGAGATACCTGTGGTGAAGTTGGGTATGTAAATACCCAAGAGTCTCGTCCTCCCGTTTGGTTTCCGATACAAAAAGATATCAGTAATTTAAATACTCCGTTGGTAACGAAGGAGGACTAGAGCTCATATGGGGAGGAAACGATGGCTGTTGCTGGTGCGGAAGGAAAAGGAAGTGGAGGAGAAACTAGGGTTCTGGATGTAGTCGACGATGGAGGTAGATTTCATGGCGTGTGTATCATAGTGGTTACCGGGGCATTGAAGGTTGTATGAAATGGGCGAGCAAGTCGAAGTGGAGGAGGAGTTATGCGGTAACAGAGTGGGTCTGATTTCGGGAGAAAAATTTAAAACTTTATGTGTTTGGCACCTCAATCCATTAGCAACGATGGTAGCATGTTGTAATAAACATTATACCTATTGCAACGCATACTTTCACCTCTATAAAACAAACAAACACTGCAAAAAAAATTTTTAATTGTGTGACTCACCTATTACAACAAACGCTTGCAAGGATAAAAAATTCATTGCAAAAAATAACATATTGCAGTGAAGTTTTTTGCAACAATATAAAAATCGTTGCAAAAGGCCTAAATCCTTGTAGTGCCTATTCATGATCTTCTCTTCGAATTAGTGGAATTTATATGGAACCTCTGATTAATCCCAAGCCAAACTTGCCAGCTCGATCCACGAACATGTACTGGTTCCTTCCCCGTTATTAGGTTGGTCATCAAGAAATAAGGTTGATGTATCACTGTAAGACTCAGTTGGGATCACGTTCATAATATCTCAAATTATCTATAAGCAGTAGTGAAATATTAATGACGGGCATGCAGGGCTACCCGCCTCAATTTGCCCACTTGATATGCCTCTTAGTACAAATTGCACTTTTTTTTTTCTTTTTTAAATTTTTGCTTTTTATTTCAAATATTTTTTGAGCATGATATTTAAACATTTAAAACAAAAAGTACCAACACATTAAAATTCATTTACTTAATGAGTAAGCAATTCCATTTAAAAAAAAAAATTAAATTCATAGGAGGTCAAAATGAGGGAGCATACTAACATTATTCATTAATAAACAATTTATAAATAATAGTAAACTGTTTGTAAATAATTATGAAGTACGTATGTTTTGAACATGATTAATGCTTAGTGAAAAACCTAAAAATATATAGTGCATACCTAAAAATACCGAAAAGGCCTTTATTTATGTTTATCTAAATATATAGAACTAAGAAATCGTGAGTAGAAATTTTAAACCAGTAAAAATGATCGTATCAACTAGAAAAAGATATTCTAGCCAGCCTCAATATCTCCATATGTGCCCAGCTCATAGATGGAATACACATGTACGCTTAAATATTGTTACTATGTCTTTAGGCTAGAGACCCCAGCATAATTTATCTATATTAATTCTAATAAAAAAATAATAAAGATGCAATAATTTTTTACAATATTATATATATTATAACTCTATTTCAAATTAATAAAGGACATGTTTATAAAGAATAAAGAGAAATGATATTCGTAGTTACTGAGTTCAGACACTTAATTAATTGTTACTATGATATTTCTCTATTTGCAATCAAGCGTCGTGTACTCCTTTTGAAAAAAGTAATAAGTATTAATATGAGATTTACATGAAAAATATTTATTTTTTAATATTAAATTTCACTCTTTTTTAAAAGAGCTCATAGTGCTTGCATAACTTGTAACTATATTTAGCTAGCACTACTTAAATCGCTAAATAATTATTCATGAATTATAACAATATTATTAGCACTCTTACATCGACAGATGCATAGAACATCACTAAGAGATACAACTATATTTTTGTGATTAGTAGTAGTACTACTGGTCTTTACCCGCAACCCATAAAATTATATTAGATAAATAACTTGTAACAGGAGGGATCTTTTAGCAGTCTTTTGAGAATAGAGATGTCTTTATCTTATCTTATCTCATCTCATTTTATATTCTTTCTAAATATCACTCAAATACAAATATTTTTTAATTTTAAATCTTCATTTTTTTCATTTATTGATCACTTAATTATTACAACTTTTTAACTTCTAAACAAAATACAAAAAATAACTCAACTTTTTTAAATTTCAAAACAAAATTAATATAACAAGTCATTTCATTCGTTTTTTATTTTTAATTTCAAATTATTATAACAATATTTTTAATTTTATAATATTTTTATTCAACTTTTTTTTCATTCGTTTTCTAAAATTTAATAAAACATCTTAATTCAAATCATTTTATTATTATTCACAAACTATTTTACTACTGTTTATAAATTTTTCATTTTATCTCATTCCTCAAGTATTCCCTTAATGCACGTAAGACCTTAGATTTACAATACCAAGCTAGATTACTTACATGCATGTTGATTAACAGTGTATTTATTCATACAAATAACCTAAAAAAAAAAATATTACTGGTGATCAACATATATATATATATAATGAATATATCAGATTACACAATGCCTGTTGCGCACCAAAGACGAGCTATGCTTTCGCAATAATATTCCCTAGACCATGCTAGAAGGACAAGAACCTCTCATTCAGCGAGTTTTGCACCATTGTCCATTTCTGTGCCTCTCAAACCACTTTTTAGGAGCACTAACCGGTTATTGGTTTACTGTGAAAGCATGTCTCTTTCAAATTCTCAAAAGCTTTTATAACTTTTGGAAGCACTTAAGAATGCATCCAATTGCATGTAGGAATAGCAATGATGATAAAGAAAGATAATCTACCTGTTGGTTGGACGGTAATCTGTCTCATCGATCAGTCTTGAAAAGAAGCGGCAGTAGTGAAAGATCAGGTCATATATATATATACATGCCTTTTTCATGCAATTTGCGTTAAAACTTTGTTTCTGATCAGGAAATTCTCTGCACGGAATCAAGCGAGGGACAAGACGTCACCTCACTGGGTCGGCCTGGGCTATATAGGATGTCTTTAAAGCTTTTATCACTTTTTTCTTCCGGCTCTTGATCTCCAAGTTTTTTTTTCTTCGTTCCTATTGACGTACGGGTGCCCTACTTCAAATTAATATAAAGTTTAAGAGATCTAAGCTTTTAACCTTCTCCGACAAAAACAATATCATCGTTACATTATTTACCCAGCAACCCATTAAAATAAGCCAAAATGTTTCCAAAATGTTAGAAGACCCGGAACTAATTAACAAAGTATAGTAGGAAACATCTGTGACTTTCATGCAACTTGGTTACAGGCCAGAGAGGTGGCCGAAAGAAGTTTTGTGATTTTCAGTTTCTTGACTTGGAAAATCAAAAGTGAAAAAATTTGTTTTTTTTCTTTTAGTTAATTTTTCACATTTAACATACTGTTGTCTCCATTTTATCTGAAACTTATCACACTACAATTAAAAAAAGTTCTTTTAGAACCATTTTTGTTGTTTTGAATGAAAAAAATTAGATGATCTCACTTTTCGAACAGTCAATATTACATTCGAACGGGTTATTTAGAGACGGAAAATGTCATCTCTAACTAAATTTTCATTCGAACAAGTTTTAAAACGTTCGACCTTAGAAGAAATAAACATTCGAATGGAAATTAGCTACAGTTAAACTATAAATTGGTAGGATAAGTTACTAATTTAAACAAAAAACTGAGTTACTCTTCAACTGATTTATCTAACTGTTCGAATGAAAATGAATTTTTTTATGGAATTGAAAATAGAATAATTATGGTTTGAATGCTTTACATTTCATTCCTTTGATATTTCTTGAGAAGGAATAAGTTGTCCCAAATAATATAACTGTTTGAACATGGGTAGTAACCATTCAAGCTGCCTACACTTAGAATGTGTTCGAACGTAAAATATGGCAAGATATTTCTTCGTTGGCAGTGAAAAATCTATTTCAAGGCTTATACAGTTTGTTCAAATAGGATCATAATTTTGATTTATTTTGATGTCAAAACAATACTTCAATCAATTACGGATAAATATATAATTTACATTAAAAAATAGCAGTTAAAGAATATTATATAGATAAAAATTAATAAAAAATTTATAAAAGGAAAAGATGAAAAGACGTTAAAAAGCTCGGTTATATTTAAATATTGTGGCTTAATGATATTTAAGCAATGATTCATAATTAAATTAATTTTTAAAAACATTTAGTGTCCATATAAAAAACTATAAAAGTACAAAGAAAAGATATACACTACACTCCCAAATCTAAGACCATCGACTCGAGTCCAGCTAGGCGTCTCTCCACATGTGTCAGCCAAGTTAAGATCATCATTAGAGTCACCTATACATCTCAACCTAAGTCTATGATGACACTCTGGATCTTTGTAAGTACTACATCTGTCAACTCTTTTGTCTGTGTGTAGATCCCTACATGTACTATATTTACAATCTTCTCATGAATGGTTGCCATTTATGCAAAGAGCAATATTATATACAGTTGTGAAATTGTAAATGTCACGCAATCGCTTTGAAAAAGAGTGAGCTCCACGATTAAAAAGTTAGTTTTTTTTTCATGTGGGTCACATATTAATTCATTTTTTTCAAAACGACTGCACGCCGCTTGCACGACTACGACTGCAAATATCATTTCTCTTATGTAAAAGCTTCACCCGACACTCCATGATCTATCGGGCGTACATTTCCTTGAATCGTGGCTATCTCCATAGTGGGAGCACAAGGCCTCTTGCTGGAGTGCCCCTTACTGCGTGATAATGTGGTGGAGTTTATAGGCCCAATCGGCTCCTGGACAGGCCCATCAACATTTGCCTAGACCCTTGTCACTACCAAACATCATGCGATCAGGACTCCAAAGGGCAAGATATATGTCGTAATATAGTTGGCCATTGATCGAATCCTATCAAAATATATAACTAGCTAGATCGATAGGCTCCCTAGAAGCAAGGTGTATCGTAAATTGTGCTCGATCCATGCCAACCACAGTCTTGTGCTGCCAAGGAACATTGTTGTTAGCGATTATTAATTTCATTATCTTGAAAAAAATTAGATAAATTAGCTTGTTTGATGCTTTTCATCCCATCATAGGGAGGAGCATCTAGACTCAAAACTAACTGTCGATCCTTATGAATAGGAAGGCCATCTAGCCCATCTACATTTATGCCCTCATCCTCATATTTGTCTCCCCATCATCCTTAGTTGTAGACTCCCTGGGCACTACATTCAGATGTGCAATGGGCAGTCGAGGGGGATACTAAGAATCATCTCAGCTGGCACCACCAAGTTCTCTATAGAACTTAGATACCATGTCGATGTAGGTGATGATATTGTCCGTCCATTCATCCTTATGGTTAATGATTGTTTGCCAATTAAGCTCTATAAAGACAGATGCCAGGGACCACCCCTCCAAATGAAGATTTTGAAAGTTTGAGATCTTCACTTGACACTCCAATAATACTATTCTCTCTCGAAGTTCCTCGTTGGAGGATTAACCTGCCTTGCCATGCTTCATGTGCCTATAAGTCATGGTGAACCTAAAATTTAAAAAATAATACAAATAACAGTGGTTATAAAATAATTATTATTAGAAGCTACAAAAAAATAATTATAGGAAATAAAACAATATTTTATACACAAATTTTCATTATTAATACAATTACTAATTGTTTTCTGTGTACACTATTCAATTGAATCATAATCCATTTATTCGAAATTGAAAATATTCACTTACCATTCGAATGTAAAAGTTACTGTTTGAACACACGAGTGGTTGAGTATCAGTTGAGGTGGTTACATCTACTGGGATAAAGATTGAACCTAAAGTGTGAAAATCAAAGGGATGACGAGGTCTAAAAGATGTTACACTCCTGAAAAATTGGAATCCAAAAGGAAAAAGGGTAAAGAAAAGGTTGGTGAAGCTCTAGGCATGGAGAAAGCAGTGGTAAAATGTGACGCCCCCAAATTTTCCTTGGGATCAGACAAACATCTGAAGCATCGAGACATGCAATTACAAGATTACCTGCCCTCATTTATGACATATAAGATACAATGTTCCTAACATGCATCTAGTATTATGTAATATTCACAGCGGATAATTTTTTTTCTTGAGCAATACTATGCACCAAACATATAATATCCCAAGTAGTTAAAATATAATCCATGCATACTTAAAAAGTAAGCATCCACAATTACATTACAAGTCCCAGAAGACTGAAATCTCAAAATGTGGGAGATCGGGTTCTATATTTACATTACCAAAATACACTATTGGGCCTATTCGTTGAGTAACTCACGTAACTCGACTAATAAGACCCAAAATACTATCCAAAAACCTAACTATGGAGGTTGTAACCTCCGCATCGTGTTTGCGGCATCTATTCAACCTCCTCCAGTCTGTCCTTGTCCCCTCCCTGCTCTGATCCTGACACATTGCCTACTATTTAAGGGAAATGGTAGTTGGAACTATCATGGTGAGATTTGATTACAAATCTCAACAAGTTAACAGAAAATTCCTACACCGGTTAATGATGCATGCATGGTAGTAAAAATAAGAATACACAATCAAAAGTAAGCATGACATAACTTGACATAAAATAATAAGCATAACGTGACTTAACATAACATGGCATGAGTTGACATAACTTGAACTAAAACTGAAATTGAACTTGACTTAACATGACATAAACGTGAACTTAAAATATAACATAGACTAGCAACATAGTATGAACGTGAACTTGAAACATAACATGGAGTTGAAACATAGTATGAATGTGAACTTACATAACATGAATCTAATCATAACATGACATAAACGTGAACTTGAAACATAACATGACATGAACATAAAATTGACATATAATGTGAACGTGAACTTAAAGCTTGACATGAACTTGAACTTAACGTAACAGCAGATTATACTCCTTCACCGTAGTACTCAACAGTGCATATTCTTGACTACAGTACCAGGCAGCGCGTATTATCCTTGACCGTAATACAACTTAACTGATTTATCCATCTGTAGTATGGCAGATTGTACTCCTTCACCTTAGTACTCGGCAACACATAGCCTTGACTGCAATACTAGGTAGCATGTATCATCCTTGACCATAGTACAAATTAACTGATAACTAAAACTTAATTGTTATCAAAATACACAACTGTATTCGAGATGAAACGTGACTGGAATATGAAAAGATAGAAGTCCTAACATCACATAACATGACTTGAACCTAACTTGAGAAATATGACTTACTTGAGATAGAAACATTTCGTAGTATAACATAACATGTAACAGACAATATTTCATAACATGCAATAACATGTAATAGTGAATATTACATAACATGGCATACATGTAATAATGAATATTACATAACATGGCATACATGTAATAGATGGAATAACGCAATATGGCATACTTTTAACATATAACAATACGTAATCGAATAGATTGTGTAACAGATAAGCATTCATGACAAAATAAATCATGCATAATAGATAAACATGTAATGACGTGACATGACATGGCATATATGATAACATACATACATACATAATAGTTCCCTTACTCATCACACATACACAGTAAACTGATAGTAAGTTAGAAACTAACTTACCTCGATTGTTGCGTTCTACGAGTATAAAATGTGAAACATGAGAAATAAAAATAGTGATTCTAAAAATTAAAAATCTAATCACCAACAATTAGAAGCATGAAAACAAGCTAACTTAGAGTAAAATGACCATTTTACTCTCTACATGTAAGAAAATGACTATTTTACCTCTAACTTAAAGATTTCACATTCTAACTCCAAAAATTTTCAAAGTTTATATTTTTCATGTAAATTTTATCCTAAACTCAAATATAAAATCAGAAAAATTTAAAACAAATCACAACTATAGAAAACAGACTATGGCCAAAACATTCATAGGCCATTTCTCCTGAATTTTGTTGCAATTCCTTTTAACTTCAAAACTCATGCTTAAACCAAACTTTTGCAACAAAGATCTTCCTATCTTAAGTTTAAAATCATACTTAAAACATCCATTTAGAAAAGCTAATCATCAACTCCTATCTTTTTGTAAAAAGATCCAAAGTTTTTAACAAATAGCAAATCCTTAAATCACAAGTTTTGACCATAAATCAAACATCATCTACAAGAATTCCAAACAAATCAAATCTTACTTCTAACATATTCATAACATCATCCTAAGATCAACCATGCTTTAAATCATCAAACAAAAGTCACCAAAAATAAATAAATAAATAACACTTGGAGTTTTTGGTTTTACACTTAGTCCAAAAATAGAAACTTTTTTCTTAACTAGCTTTTAGAAAAGTTTCTTAACTAACTTTGATCAATCTCTTGATCCATAGCTTAAAAAGATGGGATCTTCAAACTAAAACATCACATGATTTAAAAATGTGTCCTAAATAATATCCAACCATCAAACCTAAAATCACATGGCTAAAAGTCAATAAAACATAGATCTAACCCAAAAATATCAAATCTTAGGCCTAACCGAAATCCTCTTTTATAGAAAAATCATATCTTTTTCAAATAATACTAAATATCTTCAAAATAACATCTTAACGTTCAAATAAGAGATTTAGGATCATCACATAAAAATATTAAAGCCCTTGGAGTAAGATTAAACCACGAAATATTCAAACTTTTTGAAAACAAAAACTGTTTTTCCACTTCTAATTTTCAAGTTTCTACTTCTAAGGACATCTATCATCAAAAGCTTTAGTCATGCAATAAAACCTCAATGAACATTCACAAACACATGCTAACAACACTACATTAAATTTTCAAACCAAGATATGTCCATTAGATTTGTCAAAAACTCGAATAACTTACTTTCCAATTTTACATCCAGAATGACCTTTACATAGTTAAAACAACTTTTATGAAAGAGTCATCATGTTAAAATACTTATAAATGGTAAAAAATATCTAAGAAAAAAGACCTAGAAATATGCCTGAGAGAGCTTTTCTGGGTTTCTCTCTAAGAATGGGGCGCAAAAGTGATGAAAGGGAGTGAAATGTGTCTTGCACGACTTTAGACTTTTGGAGAGGGGAGTTATGGGCTTGAATGACTGTTGATTGGAGGTGGCTATGTCACATAAAGTGGAGAATAGTGAGAGGCAATGACTGCCTCTTGCAGTTGTGAGATATGGAGGGTGATGAGGTGAATTTCTCATTCACATCAAGGCACTATTGGGTGCAGCCAAGGGCAGTGGATGACTTACCATGTGGGGGAGGAAAATTCTTCAAGGTGGCTAAATTTGTGGGCCTTGGTTGGCTTTGGTGGGTCTCAACCAAGTGTGCTTCAATTTGGGGTTTAAAGGGGTTTTGGTTAGGATTTGGGATGGTATCAAGCCCAAATCTAGTTTTTCTTGACCCAATCAAATATCTAAGGTTTAAAAGTTTAGATAATGATGTCATAACAATGATTTTAAGAATTAATAGCATGTGAAAGTGATTTAATCAAGTGATTAAACACAATGTTAGAAATATGATCAAAAAGGGTTTGGAGGCCAATTTTAGGGTTTGGGGAAACCGTTTAGGTTTCGGCTTCAACCAAACTTTTGGGATTTCAATTGGATTCCAACCATTTATGGTTTTGCTATGGTTTAAACCCGCTTTGGTCTAGAAAAATTTGGTTGATCAGATGAAAAAAATTTTCTTCGGTGGCATGATCTCACAAATTGATTTCTTTCACAAATTCATCTAATGGTTCCTCATGGTGCCAAGTGTCTAATACTATTCACTAAGTGTGGCTAAGGATTTTCCAAGTATTCAAATAAAACTTCTCTAACCTAATTTAGATATTCCACATTGTGATTTTAAAAACATTGCGCTAGGTGTTACTATTAAGGTTACTATTCACTTAGGAAGGTGAAACAATAAAATTTACACTGAAAAATCATAAATGTTCATACAAACCTAACTATACAATTTTTTTTTTTATTAAAATTCAACTCTGAAATGCCTAAAAGAAAATCAAAATGCTTTTTAGAACAAGTGTATCATCCGAAAACTAAAAATGAGATTATTGCACCTTAAAATCATAAATAATCAACTAATTCTAATCGCGCAAAACATAACGTATTCTTGCACTTCTAACTATTTCAAATAAATAAAATCACACTTTTGGCACCATAGTGAATGATAACACTAACTATACTGACATATTAAAATCTATGCAATTAGTCGATTTGTGAAAACTTATGGGGTTTCAAAAGGTTCCTAAAGCCTATAAAAATTCCATCGTTGAATTTCTAGTGGGTTGTTATATAAAAGAGCAAGAAATCAAGGAGTTTCTAAAGGTTGTGAGGAAAAGCGACTACATAGTAATGGACAAGCTAAATAATTCGAACGTAATAGATGTGGTCAAATGCGTTGTTTTGACCTTTGGTTCAAACAATTAATTAAGCATTCAACAAGTAAATACCTGTCAATCGAACAATTATTGAAAGCGTTAGAATGGTTACTAGATCAAATTCAACAATGGCTTAGTCAACTCAGTTGCCATTAAAACCAAATGAGTTGATGATTCGTTTAATTATTCCATAAATAACAAGGACACAAGGCTGGGATGAGCATAGAGGCATCCCGACCACCTACGGTGTATCATTGCTAGAATACATAAACCTAGGTTTTATTATCTATTTTGTGCAAATATGCAACCCAAACAACTCCAAATCAGCCCAAATATTCCATGTAAGTGGTGTACCTATGGTGTAGAAGTGGAGGTTGATGGAGGCCTCGACAATGGCGGTGTTGGGCTGCAGTTTGAAGTACAGGTGTTAAATGCATCAGCTACCACATTAGCTTTGCTTGGGTGAGAGCTTTAGATTCTTCTGACTGAATAAATAATTAAGGCTCTTTTGGTGAGTGAATATCTCGCAAGATTTGCCATATAAATAATGCCTCCATATTTTTAAGGTGAAAACTACTGCTGCTAATTCCAGATCATGGGTGGGATAATTCTAGTCATGATTCTTCAATTCATGAGAGGCATAAGCGAGTTCCTACATTAGTACACATCGAAACCCTAATTTGGATGCATCATTGTATACCATATAAGGCTTATGTGGTTTTGGTATTGCTAGTACTAGTGCAGCTGTCAACCTTTTCTTGAGTTCTAGGAAACTTTGCTCACACTTCTTTGTGCTAGCAAATTTGGAATTATTTTACTTAAGGCAGTAAACGGTCCTAAGAGTTTGGAAAGACCTTCAACATACCTTTTATAGTATCTTACCAGTCCTAGAAGACTCTGAGTTTCAAGCACACTAGTAAAGTGCTGCCAATTCAATATTGCTTCTATTTTACTTAGGTTAGCTGCCATTCCTTCACTCTGAATCACATGTCCTAAAAATTTCACTTTCTTCAACCAAAACTCACATTTACGAAGTTTGGCATATAGTTTGTCCTCCTTTAACTTCTCTAGCACCAAGCAGAGGTGTTCCTTACGTTCTTCATAATCACTACCATATACTTAGTGATTAAATCCAAAAATTAAACTAAATTTTTGTCAATAAGGTGGTTTACAAGAAAAAAGTACCAAAAATAACTTTTGGTTCCTCAACCCCTATGTATGACATCCACCTCTCTTGGGGTGACAGAATAAACTTTGGCTTGGGTAGGTGGTCTCTGCCTTGGTTTGTTGTTTGTTTTAATGGGATTACACTTTTTCCCTTATTGGCTCTTGGCACTATTCTCCTTTTATCACTACTTCTTCTCATAGTGAATGGAGAAGTTCTTTTCCTTTCTAGATTAATCTGAGCGAAGATACTCCTTTGCTCAGCTTTGACTATGTAAGCCACATTAATCAATTCTTGAAATTTTCTGATACGGAAGCAAGGTACATGATTGTGAATTTGAGGTTGTACGCCTCCTTGGAATTCTTGAACTTTCATTTTTTCAATGTCTGTTAGGTGAGGAGAAAAGCATCCATGCTCCGTGAACATTGCGGCATATTCTTTTAGTGTGGCATTTCCTTGCACCAAAGACGTAAACTCTTGCACGTTCTGCTACTTAATCGTTTCTGAAAAGAAATAATTGTTAAACTCTTCCTTAAACTTGTTTTCGGTTATAGCATTTATGTCACCCAATTCCTTTACTAGCAGTTGCCTTTTGGTATACCACCAGATACTTGCTCCTTGCTGCTTGCTGTAACAAATGTCTAGCGTATTGCACTTTCTATTCCTTATTGCATCCATTAATCTCAAATGTCCTATCTAGATCTAGTAACCATTTATTTGCTTTCATGGGTCCCTCAATTCCCATAAAGCTAAGATATCTGTATTCCCAAAATCGTTCATTGGAGTAACCTCTACTTTTTGCTTTTTCTTGTCTTTTAGCCTGATACTGCTAATGCTGTTGCTTTTGTCTAAGAAACAACTTATCTTATTGTCTTAGCATTTCAATCATTTTTCAAATTGCAACTGCCAACATGTGTTCTCAATCTAATGGATTATCCTGTTCTTTGCAGTTACTGGGTTCACCATCGTTCAAATCTCGTCTATCGCATGTCTATTTGCTTCAAGCTTCCAACTCCTGAGATATATGTACATCAAATGAAGTTTTCAATTTTAAAGATTCAAGCCTAATCGAACTAAAGATTCAAGCCTACATTTTGGCACAACATTTCTATGACATGTGGTTTTACCTAGACATGTAATCGCTCTAATACCACCATGTGATGCCCCCAATCTCTATTTGGAATGGAACAAATACTTGGAGCATCGGGACATGTGACACAAGGCTACATACCCTCATTCATGACAGATAGTATGCAATAAATTTAACAATATGCAATAATTTGTAGTGTAAAATGTGACTTGGAAAAATTATGTGCCATAACGAATTAAACATCCCAACATTTACTTAAAGTGTAGATAAAGTCTTACTTTGCAGATGTCCAGGTAGTAAAGCATTAGTTCAAACATTGTTATGGAGATAACATCTCCTTGTTTCAGACAACTTTCATAAGGTTTTTAAACAAAACATCTTAAAGCATCTCTTTGATGCATTGCATGGTATACAAGACTATCTCCAAAAACATCACAATCAACTCCAACTTGCAACAGGGTCTAGCTCATTCTCAATCATCCATAGCCAAGGGTTAGATTTCATACCATCTTCTATTACTAATTTTGTTTCACGTCCTACCATGGGGAATGGTAGTCAGGACTACTAGAATGAGATTTCATGAAATCTTAATAAGTTAATAACAAAAATACACAAAGATAATATAAACATGAAAAATAATAAACATGCGATGCATGCATGTTATGTAGAAAATATATTTGTCTCCCATCTAGATTTCTCACCATCTTTATAGAAAACTTTTATGCACCATCAACTACTAGCTTGCTAACATTATACAGATGCATGCATGACAGTAAAATGGCATGAATGGATTATGACATGATCATCAATATGCATGATATGACTTGACACGAATTGAACATTAACTTTGAATCTTGTTCAACATATAGATGGTTAATTAAACATGAACGTGTGGATGCTACATAGGTCCCCTTGAGCTATGCGCTTCTGTTGGTACCACATCACATCAGCAGTTGTGAGTATGTCATGATGACTGAACTGATTAAAAACTGATAAACATGAGGTTGGCACCACCGATTTTGGGTGCTTGACTTCACCGCAGCAAATAGTTACTTAGGTCCCATTCGAAGCCTATTAACGGTACTTTGTCAACCCGAAAAATCTCACACCAATTTAAACACTACAACATGGACAATGGAGTTTTGCTAGGATAATACCCTCATCCTAGCACTTGGGGTCATGATAAAAATAAAAGTCTGCATTGACTTGAACATGTTTTTCACGATATACTCTATGCATGATACATGCATGACATGTAAGAATGGACGTGTAACATATGACATAACATAACATGACATGTAACTAGTAAGCATGTACTTGAAATAACTGATATGACATGGCATATTAAAACATTTAGAATACTCATAAGATACAAGAATATGACACTTATGGGATTACAGCCGTACATACAAAAATTCACTAGCAGTAAGTAGATGCTAACTTACAATGATTGTAGCATAACGTATGTAAAAAGATGTGCACTAAAATGAGATATTTTTCTAAAATTAGGGTATCTCACTATGACTCATACAAACATAAATACTTACTAACTTAGGGCTAAATTGCAAAATTACCTCTTTACAAGTGGGAAATTACAATTTTACCCCTAAAATAACGATTTTACATACTAACTCCAAATCTAAAATCCAAATATGCAATTAGAAAAATTTAAATCAAATCACAAATATACAAACCATGCTAGGGAAATTCACCTATATTCCAAAAACAAGGTTTTTGTTGAATCTAGACCAAACATCCTTCTAACAAGCTTTGACCCGATTTTTTGTAACACAAAAAAATCAAATCCTAGGTTCTAAAATCATGCTACATCAACTTACACATACCATAAAAACCTAAACTCTTTATAGAAGGACATTGCGAAAAACATCAAGTTCTAAGTCAAATAGAACCATCTCAAGATGTTCTAGATCTAACATCTTCCAAACAACTACAAGAATTCCAAAAGTTCATAAATAACACTCCTAACATGTTCAATATTTCAGCCCAAATGATAGCATGCTTGATTAATAGCCAAAAATTACAAAACTATAAATAGAATAATTGGCTTGCACTAAAGCATCAAAACCAAGTATGGCATGTTTTGGATCTTGGAATAAAATACTAGATCCTTGATTTTCATGCAATAAATGTGACACCCCGTTTTTACGTGTATTTTCACTGAAGGAGTATTTTAATTTAATTAATATATTAGTTCTTTTATTTTAAATTATTGTATTTTAATTCGTTTTATTTTAGTTTGATGTGGTGTTTAATTTATTTTAGTCGTTTTATAGTTTTTATATTTGTTTTCGTCGGATCAGTTTTTGGACTCCGGAGGTGATAATTGGACCTCATTTCTTTTCCTCATCTTTTCTTTTTCTTTTCTTTTTTTCTTTTCCCTTTTTCCTTTTCTTTTTCCTTTCTTTCTTTTCTTTTTTTTTTTTCTTTTTCTTTCTTCTTTCTTCCTTCTCTCCCGCTCGCACGGCCTCCCTCTCCCTCAACAGTTCGGTCCGAGCTCCCAGCCGGTGCCACCTCCAGCCGCCGTGACCCACCTCCACTTCCAGCATGTCCCTCCCACACTGGCGAGCCCTACTACACCGGTGTTGTGCTACGCCGGCCACCCACTCTCTCTCTTTTCTCCTCTAAACAAATGGGTCTTCAAGCTTCTTTCTCCTCTTTGAACCACCATACACGGCCAAATCAGCCACCAAATACCACCATTGGATTCACCACATCAAGGGCTTCCTCCCCATGTCTTTCTTTTCCCCTAACTCTCTCTTTTTCTCCGATGGGTCTCCACAGCTAGAGTTTCGGTTGCACCACCGTACACCACCGTACACGGCCACCCATGGTGTTTGACCATCACCATCTTATTTCTCTCATCACCATGACCTTCCCCAAGAAATTTCATGACCAACGGAGTTGTGTATAGCCCTCACTCTCCCTCACTCTCCAAGGCCAAAATTAGCTTCAAGTGACCGATCCGCCATCGTGCGCCGCCACCCACGGCCAAAGCTCACTTCCTTTAACTTCATAAATATCTTAAGACCATTTCTTATCAATTTCGTGTCTTGATCTGTCCATGTTCGAAAGTGGGTAATTTACTACCCACGGCCACAATATAAAATACACTGTTACGTTACTTTTCCTCCGCCGTTTGCAACATCGTAAGCTTTCAAAAAATACTGTATAGCACTGTAAGTATTTTTCAAATTCTACTTTTAGATTTAAATATATTTTACTCTTACAATAATTATTTGACTGCTGATTGGTTGATTCCGGACTGAGTCCGAGAAGTTTGGGGGTCAGATGGATGAGGACGGAGTTGCTTGGTTTGGTTGTTTGTGATTGGTTGGTTAATTGTGCCTTGATGTTGCATTTACATGGTGCATTCATGTGCATTTTATTTAAATTGAGAAAATCATGTTTTATTTGCGTAAATGGATTTTCAGGTGCGTGTGTATCACGACCCCAAGCCGTGATGGGGTATTATCTCGGTGGAGCTCCTCTGGTCACTTGGGAGTGGTTAATACTGAGTGATATCCCCTGGGTTATCACTGGGCGACGACCGGATCGCACAATACGGTAACGCTATCGTGTCGACTCTGTGGTCCCTAGAGTGGCGGGGACTAGAGGATGGCCTGGTCCAAGGATGTGCTAGGCGCGAGTACTGGGCATCGCTCGTTTAGGTGTCACACGCGTAGACATTACCTGCTGTGTGGCACAGGAGTCAAAGTGTGCGGATAATCTCTAGGGAAGATCATGGTATATGCAATAATTGGATCGGTTTTATGGTTTTGGTTACAGGCCATTTTCTAGGAAAATGACGAGGTTTGGTTTGAGGTTATGTAATCCATTTTCTAGGAAAATGGTGGTTTTGATTTGGGCCATTATCTGGGATAATGGCGAGGATTGGTTTTAAAGGTTGTGTTTTTGGGCCAAATGGGATTTTTGGCGTGTGTGGAAAAATGTGGTTTGTTGTGGGACATGTGCATTGTCATTCTTTCATGCATATTTTTTGAGTTTTAATATGCTTTTATCTAGTGGTGTTTGGATCTTACTTACCTGCGACACCATTTTTGGTACCGTCGATTTTGGTGCAGAGTTCGAGGAGGAGGAGGAGGCTGAGCCCGAGGATGCGGCTCCGCCGGAGTTCTGAGGTTGAGTTATGCTTTGTAGTTGGTTTTAAAACTATATCTGTGATTTGTAATATTTTAATATGTATGTTTTGAATAGTTTTGTATTAAACTAAGAAAAATTATGGTACTTAGTTATGACTTTTGCTATCCGCTGCGTATTTCTTTTTACACATTTGTTGCTTATACACACGCTTGGCACTCGTCAATAGGGTGGTGACCCGTGTTGTCATCATCCGGACGCTCGATTTCCCCATGTCTGTATGTGGGGATTTGGGGGCGTCACAATAAAACTCCAAGAAATATGATCATATGCTTGAAATTCAAGTTCTAACTTATTTCTAGCATCAAACCTAGCATCACATGTCAATAAGCTTATATAAACACAATCATCAACCCAAAAGCTCCAAGTTTGAGGTCTAATCAAATCTTTGCATGTAAAACATGCTTCCAACAAAGATTTAAACCAACTCTCTTTGTTTTTTTTTTTTTTATTTATTTAAAAAAAAAGGCTCTTAACACATAAATGAAAGCTTTAAGAAAATCATATATGAATTTCATAGCCAATGGACTAGCTTTCTAGAACCAACAAATATCACGACCTCAAAACAGAAACTGTTTTGTGTGTTCTAGTTTCAACTTTAAAGAAAATGCGTATAACCCTCTAATAAAAATGCTAACATGCTTTGGATCAGATCATAAGATTTCACACAATGTGTTAGCACTTCATCGTATCAAGATGTTCCCCTAACTGTACAAAAACTCGAACAAAACATCAATATTTTACACCATCATCTAAATTGTCGCCCAACATTACCTTTGGATGTTCAAACCTAATTTTCACCACTAAATAATCCACAAAAACCCACAAAAAATATATCAATGGAAACTATAATCAAATAAGAATAAAATATGTGAAGGGAGTTTCATGATAATCAACCTACAAAGGGTTGGACAATACAACGTAAAAACTTCCAGGAAAATTGTCTAAAGCTTTCACCCAATTTCTCTCTAACCAAGTGAACACAAAATGACCAAAGGGTGAAGGAAATGCGTGGAGCATCCTTCATAGGGAGAGGAGTTCCATGTGAGGGTTGAGTGACCTCTTGATGAGGGTTTGGTAGCAAAAAAATAGTTGGCAAAACCATGCTCTACTCAGTCCATGGTATTGGACTACTATAGTCGAGAGGGTGGGGCAGTGTTGGGTTGCTTTTTGGCCTCCCATCCATGCACTATTTGGATGACATAGGATTGCCTTGGGTGGTGGGAGAAGCTTACTTAAGAAGCTTTAATGGGCGGAAATGAGCCTAACCTAATGAGCCTTAACTTAGGGTATATTTGGGATTTGGTTTAGGGTTTTAGTTGGATCAAGTCCAATTCTAAGATATAGAAGAATAAAAGAATAAATGAGGGTGTAATAACATGTATGTAAGTGGTTAATAGCATGTGAAAATGATTTAATCAAGTCATTAATCACTTAAGCAAAAATAACCATTTTAGGGTTTAGTAAACCATTTAGGATGTCTATTTCCTCCATGGATTTTGGATTTCACTAGAATTGAAACCCTTTTTTAGTTGGCCACAAAGTGATTGTTCAGATGGAATAGTGTTTGTCTTTTGTGGCATGATCACATGGCTTGATTTACTTTCCATTCTTCACATCACCATCTCATGGTTCCTCCTAGTGCCAAGTGTCCTACACCATTCACCAAGTATGACTAGATCTTGCCAAGTGTCCAATACATACTTCTCAAGTGTGACTAGACAATCCACATAATGATTTGACAATCCTCTGGACCAGGTGCCACAGGGCGATATCTCTAGTGTTACTACTCACCTGAAAAATTACGAAAATTAAATTTACACTATAACATCCTAAATAATCATACGAGTTTAGTGGTACAATTCGTTCTGCAAAATTTGACTCCTAAGCACCTCAATTAAATCAAAAGGCTCTCGTAGATAATATTCACTCAAGAAACATGAAACATAGCATTCCACAATAAAATACTAAATAATCATTTGAGACTAATGATGTAATTCATTTCTCAAACTCAAACTCTTAAGTATCTCAAATAAATAAAAAGGCTCCTCTATCACCATAGTGGGTAGGAAACTAACTATGCAAATTGACTATACGACCTAAGCGGTTGCTCGATACATAAAATCTTTCCAAGATTTCATGACGCTACTAAGGGTGACAAGTGCTAGAATACTCAACTGTGTGCCCAATCTTCTTCATAAAGAATTCCAAAAGTAACCTTCAGAGACTACGAGTGTAATAGGAGCATCCGTCGACAAAAGGATCACCCTAAGATATGGCACATCAGATCTACTAGCATTAGCCACATCACTTGTTCTACTGGATCTTACAGAGACTATTCACAAACCACATAATCTCTCATTTTCTATCAAAGAAAGAGATGAAAAATATGCAAAATGTGGGAGAAGGAGAGGGGTTGGCATGGGCTATAAGCGACTGACTTGGAGTATAAAGCCCATGCCCGAGGCCCAATCAAGATTTTAGCCCAGCCCTAGAGACCTCGAAACAGCGTCATTTGGTAAGTTTCTTCCTCCCTCTTTAGTTTTCTTCCTCCCTTGATTTTCCCTCTCTTTGGTTTACGGTTTCCCCTATTTTTCTCTCCTCGCATCTTTTTCTTCACACGTTGGTTCATTTTGGCTTCATGCCTCTATACACTTTCTATCCCTTGCATATTAGTTTGCTTCCCTTCTCTTGCCATTCTTTTTCGCTGTTTTCTTGTTGTGATTTTGGAGGTTTTCAAAGTTTGGTTTTGCCATTCACTTTACAAGTCGGTAATTTCCCTCTAGATCTGTTCTCTCTCTCACCTTATCTATAGTCTCTGGGTATTAATCGGACATTGTGTCTTGTTGGCTTGGATTGGATCTAGCCCTAGGTTTCACCATTAAAGCAGTTTGCTATGTGCACTCTCATCCTTAAGAGGTTTATGAGTTGTTTTTTTTTTTTTTTTTTTGTCTCTTATTGGTAGGTTCCTTTATATTTCAAATTTTCCTCTCCCTCTTTTGTGTCATCCTCTTTCTTAGAAATTTTGGGAGTTGTGAGTGGCATTAGAGTTTTAGTTTTTTTGGGTTGTCGAGACCCTCTCTTTGGTAAGTTTTGATCTCTTTTCTCGCTCTTCTGATAAATTCTATGTCTTAGTTTAAACTCTGTTGAATAAATTTACTTATGGTTTGTGCTATAGCAAACCTCTATTTTTCACTGAGTACATGTGCAAGATGATTGAAATATGCTGGACTGAATTTTGTTTGGGAATAATTCGTAGTGAATCTTGATGGGTGTGGATTAAAATTTAAGAAGTTTTGGACATTTTTGTGGAGTTGTGAATGTAGAAAAGCCTAAATATCTTTTGGTACTCTATTTTATTCTAATATGGCATTTGAAAACCTTTGTCATTGTGTACTGATTTTGTATCTGACTCTGTTTCTACTCTACTCTATTTGGGTTGCTACCAAATTCTCTGTCTTTGAGTGCACCCACTTTGGAAACGAAGTGGTTATTATGTAGTCTTTCCTCTGTGCACACTCATGGTTCCAAGAGTAATAAAGGAAAGATTTCACCTCTATTTCTGTCTAATTTGGCCTCTGGGTTAGCACAACCCTACCACAGGAGTTAAACATAGTCTCTGCTTTGTCAAATACTTTGTTTCGATGTGATGATGGTGCTCAGGTTATGTTATGCCAAAGTACCTTGGGTTTTATATGTCTGAAAACCATTGCTCTGTTACATTTGAAAACATGTTTTGTTTTGCTTGATAACTCTAGAAAATATTTATTTCTACATGCTGTACTCTGTAAATGTTCTTGTTTGCATGCTAGTATATATCTCCTGCTTACTGAGTTGTTGATAACTCATCATTTTTCTTCATAGTATTGACGAACTAGTTGGGGGTCAAGAATAGAATTTGAGCTTTGCTAGCTATGGAATAGGTGGTCGAGTACCTAAGGTTACCAATGTTATTAGAAGGGTTGAATTGAGTATTTGGAGTCTTTATTGTTATTGGGATATTTGAGACTTATTAAAGTATTAGTCTATTATGTTATGGTTATTGAGAGATTGTGAAGACAAGGATTTAAGTTAATTGTTTCTTTATGTTTTGATGTCTTTATGATATAAAGTTGATAAAGATGAATGTACAATTGTTTTAAAATCTTTGGAGCTTTTATTCGTGTTATGAGACCCGAATATAGGTGACAGGTAGTAATTCTCCGACCCTTTTGGGTACATGGTGTTACAGTTGGTATCAGAGTCAGGTTTGAGATTTTGTAGACTATAGTATGTGAGATTTCGGATTATAGATAGACTTTAAGAACTACTTTTTAGATTTGATGTGATAGTGGAGTGGACTATAAGGAACAATATTGTTGGTGTTGGAGGTTTCAGAATTTGCAGACTTTAGGAATGATTTTGATGTGTAGGATTATAAAAGCTTATGAGCTGAATTCTTTTTGATTGAGTCTGTTTCAATTCCAAAGATTTTTTATTTTATTTTTTGTTTGTTTATGAAGATTTGATAGGGTTAGAGGTTTAGACTTTGGAGATAGATCAATACTACTTTTGCATGATCTTTTTCTTTTTATTATAGTACCTTTATAACTCTAAAGTATTATATATATATATATATATATATATGTTTGTTTTACAGGTACCACTATTTTATTTATGTTTATATGAACTCTTTATCTTCGAAACAATTTTTAAAGGTCCAAGTTTTTCAGGATGCCACCTCATCGTCAAGAAAGAAGTATGTCAGATTTGAACGTGATCGATAATGAAAGGGAAGCAAATCCAAGTGCTTCTGAAGTACTTAGAGCAGCGACACATCAATTAATCAATGATCTCACATAGAATCTCCCTGGTTGCCAACACAACATTAATGAAGGAAGCTGTACCATGGAACAATTTAACCAGTTGCACCCCACTTCATTTGATGGGAGGGGCAAGCCAACTCTAGTGGAGGATTGGATTCATGATACTGAGGAGATACTATGAGTCTTGACTTGTATATATGAGTAGAAGGTGGCATACGACACCTTCAAGCTGACCGGGGAGGCGAATAGAAGCTAAAGGGACAGAAATAGTCAAATGGCTACATTTCAAGCAAATATTTCTGGAGCGCTTCTTCCCAAGCTCGGTGAAAGATGACATGGATATGGAATTTGCCACTTTGGTGTAGGGAGCTATGTTAGTACACCAGTATACAGCCAGGTTACAAAGTTGGCATGTTTTGCTGCATATCTAATCCCTGATGAGGAGAAGAAGTGTCATAAGTTTGAGCAAGGGCTGAAGGAAAAACTTTTTTGAATGGGTGGTAGGCTTTCAGATTTGAAACTTTTCAGAGTTAGTGAATAAAGCTACGGTATTTTAGCGAAGCCTTCAAAGAAGTGCTGCACTACATGATCAGAGGAAGAGAACTATTCCATCTGGGTACCATTCTGGCATGCACTAGGGACCATATAAAAAGAGGAATGAAGGTAGTAGCTCGGGTAAGAGGCTGGTTCAGGGTAACCAACAACCCTATCATTGTATTACATGCAAGCAAGTGCATTCAAGGGAGTGCAGAAAAGGGGCAAGATTATGTTTCCATTGTGGCAAACTAGGACACTACATCAAGGGTTGTCCTTTGCAACCAGACAGCAACCAAGCGATTGTACCGCCACCTTAGAGAAATGAAGTTATAGCATGAGGCAACAACCAATGCCCTACTATGCCTATAGGGGTTTTTGCATTGAAGCCTGGAGAAGCTAAGGATAGGAATGATGTGATCGCTGGTACGACTTCTTTGATTTTCTTTAAGTTTTTAATTTGTTGGTTGTTGTTAAGACTTTGGATATTTTAGTTCATGGATAATGTTGAGCATTATCACAGGTACCCGTTCTTTGTTTTCTAATAACGCCATTATGTTATTTGATTTGGGAGCGACACATTTATTTGTTTCCATGGCTTACTCTAGATTTTGTTGCACTTTAGGAATCGAAAAGTTGAAGCATAAGTTAGTGATCTCAACCCCAACAAGAAATTCGATAGTCTGTGAGAAGATTCTACCAGGGTGTCCTTTATCTATTGAAGGAAGACTAATGCCAGCTGATTTAATAGTGTTTCACATGATTGGATTTGATGTAATTTTGGGTATGGACTGGTTGGCTTCCTACCACGCTCGTATTGATTGTTTTAAAAAAGAAGTAGTGTTTAGACCCCCAAACGAAAGTGAATTTCAATTTACAGGGTCAAAAGTGAGATTGCATCCCCCCATCATATCTGCCATTCAGGTTGGAAAACTATTACCTGATGGTTGTTAGGGGTTCTTAGCCTGCATGGTAGAAGCACCAAAAGAGGAGTTGAAGTTAGAGCAGATACATGTTGTGAGTGATTATCCAGGGATTTTTCCAGAAGATTTATCTAGACTACCACTCGAGCAAGAGGTAGAGTTTGCTATTGAATTAGTACCAGGTACGACACCCCTTTCGAAAGCACCTTATCGGATGGTACCGTCTGAATAAGTGGAACTCAAGGAGTAGTTGCAATATTTATTAGACAAGGGTTTTATGAAGCCTAGTGTGTCAGCTTGGGACGCTCCAGTTCTTTTTGTGAAGAATAAGGATGGATCGATGAGAATGTGTGTTAATTACAGGGAGCTTAATCAAGTGACCAT
Source organism: Carya illinoinensis (assembly GCF_018687715.1). NCBI lineage: Eukaryota > Viridiplantae > Streptophyta > Magnoliopsida > Fagales > Juglandaceae > Carya > Carya illinoinensis. The sequence goes on along the minus strand of NC_056755.1, from coordinate 23,700,449 downwards.
AAAGAATAAGTACCAACTACCCCATAAAGAAGCTTTGTTTGTTCAGCTCCAAGGTGCTCAGGTATTTTCTAACACTGATGTTCAATTTGGGTACCATCAATTGAGGATCAGAGCAGAAGACATGGCTAAGACGGCTTTTAGGACCCGTTATGGCCATTATGTGTTTTTGGTCATGCCTTTTGGCCTAACTAATCCCCCAACAGTATTCATGGATTTGATGAACGGGGTGTTCCATGAATTTTTTGATAAGTTTGTGGTTGTTTTTATTGATGACATACTGATATACTCCAAGAGCAAGACTGAGCATGAATAATATTTAAAGCTGGTACTCGGGACACTTAGAGATAAAAAGTTATTTGCTAAATTGAAAAAGTGTGAATTTTGGCTAGATTCAATCGCATTTCTAGGGCATGTAGTTTCAAAAGATGGTATTTTAGTAGACCCAGGGAAAGTGGAAGTAGTAATTAATTGGTCGGCACTGAAGAATGTTCATGAGGTTAGAAGTTTTTTTTTTGGGATTGGCAAGTTACTACCGTTCATTCATTGATGGATTCTCTAGGATAGCAGTTCCTCTCACTCCACTTACCAAAAAGAATAATAAGTCTAAATGGACAACGAAGTGTGAGGAAAGTTTCCAAAAGTTGAAACCAAGATTCGTGACAGCTTCGGTGTTAATAGTCCCCACTGCTAGAGGAGGATTTGTAGTTTATAGCGATGCATTGAGGCTTGGATTGGGATATGTATTAATGCAACATGGGAAGGTTATAGCATATGCCTTACGCCAACTGGAAGTATATGAGCAAAATTATCGCACACAGGATTTGGAACTCACTGCAGTCATTTTTGCACTTAAGATTTGGAGGCACTATCTGATAGGGAAAAGTGCGAAATTTATACGCATCACAAGAGTTTGAAATATTCATCCAAAAGGAATTAAATATGAGACAGAGGAGATGGCTTGAGTTGATTAAGGATTATGATTGCACCATCAATTATAACCTAGGCAAAGCCAATGTTGTAGCAGACGCCTTAAGTAGAAGACATTGAGACCAGTAGTTGCAACCCTTACCACTCAACACCTGTTATTAATGGACCTAGAAAGAGCTAGGATTGAGGCCATCACTAGTGATACGAGTACTTACGTGGCCAGTTTGATTGTTCAACCAGCTTTGGTAGATAGAATCAAAGCTGCTCAGAAGGTGGATTCAGGCTTGGTGAAACTAGTAGAAGAAGTTGGCAACGAGGAAAAACTTGACTTTAGTGTTTTCAAGGATGGAGTCTTAAGGTTTAGAGGTAAATTGTGCGTGCCAGTTATTGACAAACTGAAAGGGTAATTATTGAGGAAGCACACAGTTCTTTGTACACAGTTCACCTGGGGATTACCAAGATCTATCGGGACTTGAGAGACTCTTTTTGGTGGAACGATATGGAAAGAGAAATTGCCAAATTTGTGGAACAGTGCCTAATTTGCCAATAGGTGAAGGCGGAGCATCAAAGACCAGCAGGATTGTTATAGCCACTTTAGATTCTAGCATGGAAGTGGGAGCATATCTCCATGGACTTTGTGTCAGGCTTACCAAGGACATTGAGCGGACAAGATGCAATATGGGAAATCATAGAACACTTAATGAAGACTACTAGTTTTGTGCCCATTAAAGTTTCTTCCAAGCTAGAGAAACTAGCTGAGTTGTATGTGCAGGAGATAGAGAGGTTGCACGGGGTACTGGTATCCATTGTATCGGATATAGACCCCCGTTTCACTTCCAAGTTTTGGCGAAACTTACAAGAGGTAATGGGCACTAAGTTGAACTTCAATACTACTTCTCACCCTCAGATAGATGGACAGTCAAAAAGGACTATTTCGATCTTAGAAGACATATTGAGGGCATGTGTGATTGATTTCAAGTCAAGTTTGCTTATAATAATAGCTTCTAGGCCAATATTGGAATGGCACCTTACGAGGCTTTGTATGGTTGAAGGTGTCGATCTCTATTGTTTTGGGATGAAGTGGGTGAAAGGAAGATTTTGGGGCCTAGTTACGCCCAAAGAATAATGCAGTAGTTGCAGCACAGCTTTGAGGTGTCGATTCCACATAGAGATAGATTAAAAGAATAGTAGAAGGAATAAAGAAAATAAAAATTAAAAAACAAAATCAAAGTAGAATGTAAGACAAATCATTTCTGAAAAAAATAAATTGAAAAGCCAAAATATAATAATGAAAATGTTTGACCAGAATTAATAGCAATGAAGCATCAAGAATCCCTTACTTGAACTTGATAATTCTATCCATATTAGATTCATTGGATACTCAATTAGAGATCATAGCACTAGATTCTCAAATCGGAAAATATATCTTTATAACCAATTTGCTCAACTGTAATTCTTGAAAACCACTCTACTTTTTGAAAACACCGATTGTTATCCTATTAGACTTAGATTCAAACACGACAATATACTTAATAGCAATATTGTAGCAGAGAATCACACCAATAAAATCAACAACCAAATCATAAACACCTCAACAATCCCATAAAGAAAGCATGACTAAATCTATGAAAAGAATAGGCTATAAAATTATCCAAATACAGGGAAGACTAACAAGAGATGATAAATAAGAATTGTATCAACAAGAAAGTTTATTACATGAATCCGATAGAATTGAAATCATCATCATTCAAGCAAGTTCATCCATCCCTAGGGATCCACTGAATTTTTGAGGAATCCTCATTAAAACCCCACCAAAATTTTTTAAGCAGCTGGTTCAGCTTATGGGTGATAGACTTTGGGAGGAGGAACATACCCATTGAATAAAGGGGGATGGCTTGGAGCACTACTTTGAGGAGTATTTCTTTTCCAGCTGAGGACAACTGATTTGTTTTCCAGTATGCAACCTGAGACCATGTTCTATCTATTAGAGAGTGAAAAGCTGCTACTTTTGCTCTTCCCAACATTGCAGGAAGGCCGAGGTATTTCTCAAAGGTTCCTATAGATTTCATTCCAATAAGCTATAGCACATATCTCTGCATCTCTTTCTTTGTGTTTTTCCTAAAGAAAAATGAAGATTTGTCTATGTTAAGCACTTGTCTTGAGGCATGTTCATAGGTATCCAATATGTCAATAACACTAGAGAGTTCCTTTGGGGAGGCTTGGCAAAAGAGTAGACTGTCATCTGTAAAAAATAGGTGACTCACTCTAGCGGGGCCTCTGCCTATTGGTGCACTAGTTATGATCCCCCTCTCTTCAACTTTTTGTAGCATTGCAGATAGGGCTTCCGCACATAGGATAAAAATGTAAGGAGAGATTGGGTCTCCTTGACGAATTTCTCTAGTTGATTTAAACATCTATTGGGGTTCACCATTGATCAAGATAGAGTAAGTGACTGAATTGAGGCATTGCTGGACAAGGTGAACCCATAGAGGAGGGAACCCTATCTTGATCATCACTTCTTTCACAAACACCCATTCAACCCTATTGGCCTTACTCATGTCCAGCTTGAGGGCCATAAAACCGTTCTTGCCTTTAATCCTCGAGTTCATAGAGTGGAGAACCTCATAGGCTATGAAAGTGTTATCTAATATGAGCCTTCCAGGAACAAACGCACTCTGGTTAGCTGAGATGAGTTGAGGAAGGACTAGTTTCATCCTGTTTGCTAGTGTTTTTTAAACCAATTTGTAGAGTACATTGCACAGGCTTATTGGCCTGTATTCAGCAACTTTCCTTGGGGTTTTGACTTTTGGGATAAGGGTAATGAAGGTGTCATTACCACATTTAGGGACCCCTTCTAGTTCAGGACATGCAGGGCAAAACAACAAACATCTTTTCCAACTACTTCCCAATTCTTTTAGTAGAAATGTGCAAGAAACCCATTGAAGCCAGGAGACTCGAGAGGGTTCATTTGGAACATTGCCACTCTTACTTTTTCCTCGGTGAAGGGTTTATTCAGACTAAGCTTCATCTCAGTAATGACTTTTGGTTGTAATGCAGACAAACAAGACTCAATATCATTAGGCAAAGAAGAGTTGAATAAAGATGAGAAATAACCTGTGAAAATTGCCCCAATTTCCTCTTGCTCAATTGTTGTTCATCCAGAGTGACTAGTTATGGATATGATGGAGTTAACCTTTCTTTTTTGAGTTGCTTGCTTATGGAAGTAGCTAGTATTTCTATCTCCATTCCTCCGCCAGTGTTGCTTTGCACGTTGTTTCCATTTCAGGTCATTTTCTTCAAGAAGAGTTTTAGCTTTTCTTTGTAGTTCCTGAATCTATATTACTTGACCTTCCCCTCCTGTGTCTTGTAGGTGACTGATTTGGCCCAGATTTGATTAGGAAGCTGCTTTTCATTCTAGTTTAAGACTTTTTTCCAAGCTATGATTCCCTTTTGACAATGTTCTAGCTTTTTCCTCATAGTTTCAGCAAAGTTTTTTCCATCTATCCTCTTTCTCCATTCTGTCTCTATCACTGCACAACTACCCTCTCTGACCTCCCATGCTGCGTCATACCTAAACAACTTGTTCTTCACCCTTTCCTTTCTTATCTGGTTTGGTATGCTGATATGGGGGTGAATGGTTAGATTTAATTACTTCGAGGATATTACAAGTAGCTAATCTGAACTAGTCTAGCTAGGCTTTGTTTGCCATTGCCCTATCTATTTTATCCTTTATAAAGCCTTGGCCTCTTTTGTTATTCAACCAAGAGAATCTTTGTTCGATGCTAGGAATGTCTCTGATCCCACAATCATCAATTGCCAATCTGATGTTTTCAATATGTCTTTAAAGTCCACTTAGGCCACCCACTTTTTCTTTTTGATGTAATATTTTGTTAAAATCTCCTGCACACAGCCAAGGGGTCTTTGGATCAGGCTTAATTCTCGTGAGTAGCTCCCAACTACCTTTTCTTTTTATCTTGTTAGGGTGTCCGTAGAAGCTAGTAAATAACTAGGGAGAGTTTGAACCATGTTTAGTAACCAAAGCACTCATATGCCACCGAGTTAACCACTTTGACCTTCCACTCCTCCTTCCATAGTAGAGCTATACCCCCACTTAGTCCCACACTTTCTACATCAAAACAAGCATCTAATTTTAATGACCTCCTCACTTCATCCATCCGGACTTTATTGCACTTGGTTTCCACAAGGAAAACTAGTTTGGGGCACTTTTCCTTAGAAAGTTTCCTAAGGATTCGAATTGATCGAAGGTTCCCAAGCCCCCGACAATTCCATATTAGGATACTCATTTAGGTGAGCAGTGCTAGAAACCAACAACTGCCTTTTGCTCTTGGGATTCAGAATTAGTGCCACTGTTTTTTGTTCTTTTTTGTGATTGGGACATCTCTTTTTCACATCTCAAGCCTCTCTTTGAACCAGCTATGTTTTGGGAGTTTGTGACATCTTGAAGGGCCGTAGTAGCATTGAGAGGTCCCCTTGCCTTTCTCTTCCATTTCCCCCCCTGATTTTCTCTCCTTGGTCATTACTAGTCAGTGAGGGGGCACTTTCAGCCAAAGAGTGGTTGTCATGGAGCTGTAATTCATGCACTTTTATGGGATGGTCAGTGGGCCCAGAGTGTGTATTCCCCTCCCTTTGACTAGTCGCTTGGATGGTGCTGGTAGTAGAGGTCAAAACCTTTTCATAACTGTCATAAGGCTAGTCCTTTTTCAAATCCAGATCCATCATACAGGTTGGGGCCAAAGGTTCAGTAAGTAAAGACTTCTGAATGTTTTTTTCCTTGTAGTTTGGCCCCACCATGTCATTACCATTCAGTTCTTGTCTTTTGAAAGTCCCTTCCTGTGTGAACATTGTTTTAGCAGCTTCTGGGTTTTTGTTTTCCTCATCCAATTTTTTCAATCTTGCAGGTGAGGCCCTAGTATCATCCTCAAGAATAAAATGCTCAAATTTTCCGTATACATCCTCCATTCCTACTTTAGCCCATAGACCCTTATTTCTTTCCTGGCTACTTGTGTTCTCAGCCCCACTATTTTCTTTGTCTACAGGTTTGTGTTTCCTGTGTTCTTCAGGTGTTTGAGTACCCCCATACTTCTTATTGTCAGAAATATAAGTGTTTATTGGTTGGGCCCTAAGTCATGGACCATATTGGAGTTGTTTTTCATCTAACTGGGATTACTAACGTGGTCTAGAGCATGATTTCCCTTTATGGAAAAAAACACCACAGTGAAAACAAAAGCTTTGTAAACACTCATGCTTAAAAGAAATCCAGTACCTTTGTTCATCAAATCTCAGCCATTTTCCCCTTAGTAGGGGCTTTTGTAGATCGATGGCAGCTCTGACACGGAGATAGCAACCACAGGCTGATCCATCTGATTTTACATCCACACGTATCACATGACCAAGACAAGATCCTAGTTTCTCCCCAATGTCTTCATTCATCGATGCCAAAGGAACGTTGTGGCATTGAACCTAGAATGGTTCATATCGGAACTGAGCTGCATTTATTGACATTTTTTCATCAACTTCCTGAAGGGTAAGAAAACTTCTGTCAAAGCACCATGGGCGTCCGCTTAGGAATTTTTCTTTATCTTGTAGCCTTTGAAATTCTATCAAAAAGCATTGATCATTCAAATCCTTAAATCGCACCCACCCATCCAGACGCCATATCTAGGACATTGTGATTCGGAAGGCTTCGTTATTAACCCCTTTCTCAGAGAGTACACGACCAATAACATAGAACTTTCCTCGAACAGTTGCTATGCTTGGTTCTTTGGATTGGAGTTGAAGGACTGCCATTTCTTCGTGCGAAAGATGGATACGTTCCCATCGGGTAGTTAGTTCTTCCTCCACCACGAGGGGAGAGAGTATAGAAAACAAGCTCACAAAGCAGTGAGACCAATCCGTTTGTTGAAAGACAAAGGTACTAAACCCTACTTAGACTCGAAGGAGCAGGAGAGGGACTCTCGACTCTCAATTTAAAACAAATTACAACTATGGAAAACACACTATGGTCGAAACACCATAGGCCATTTATCTTGATTTTTGTTGCAATTCCTTCCAAATTCAAAACTCATGCTTAAACCAAAATTTTGTAGCAAAGATCTTCCTATCCTAAGTTTAAAACCATACTTAAAACGCCATTTAGAAAAAGGTAATAATCAATACCAAACTTTTTGTAAAAATATCCAAACTCTTGCATCACAAGCTTTAACCCTAAATCAAAACATTTTCAGGAATTCCAAAAAATTAGATCTTACTTTTAACATATTCATAACATTAGCCTAAGATCAAACATGCTTTAAATCATCAAACTAAAGTTACTAGAATCACAAAATAACACCTGGAGTTTTTGGTTTTACACTTAATCCAAAAACAGAAACTGTTTTCTTAACTAGTTTTGATCAATCTCTTGATCCATAGCTTAAAAGGAGGAGATCTTCAAACTAAAATATCACATGGTTTAAAAATGTGTCCTAAAGAATATTCAAACATCAAACTTAAAATTACATGGCTAAAACTCAATAAAATATGGATCTAACCCAAAAACATCAAATCTTAAAACTAATACTAAATATCTTTAGGATACTATCCTAAAATGAGAATAAGAGACTTAGGATCATCTAGGACTGTTCATACGGGCCGGATTTTATCTGGCCCGGCCCGGAAATCCGGATAACAGGATTTCGGTTCCAGTTTTCGGCCCGGGTCAAATCCGGGCCGGAAACCGGATTTGAAAAACCGGATTAATCCGGTCCGGGTACCTGATTTTAAATCCGAGACCCGGGTTGAAATCCGGTACCCGGTTTTATAAAAGTTAAAAAGAAAACCCTAATTCTCTATCCGAGATTCCGCCCCCCCCCAAATTCATATTTCCTTCCCCTCTCTCTCTCTCTCTCTCTCTCTCTCTTTCTTCTCTTCTCTGCTTAGTCGTTCGCCTCCCTCTCCCAGTTTCCTCTCTCTCTCTCTCTCTCTCTCTCTCTCTCTCTCTCTCTCTCTCTCTCTCTCTCTCTCTCTCTCTCTCTCCTTTGAATGCTAGCGCTTTCATTTTGTCCGGAATCCGTATTTGATCGCGCGGCTCACCGATCATCTATCTTTCACTTTGCTATCTGAGATGCTGAACGGTGGAAGTGATTTCGGATCCAAGGGATTAGAACATATTTCCGTTTGGGTATGTTTCCTATTTTCCCTCTGTTGTGTTCTCTATATGTTGATTTTGGGTTTTTTTTTTTTTATGAGAATGTTTGAATGTTTGATGAGTATTGTGTAGAACGTATCATATGGAGATATTGGGCTTCTAAAGCTACAAAGAAAGTGTTGCCCATGTATTTAATTAAAAAATCCAGCAAGAAACCCTTTCCTGTCCTGCTTTTTTGGCTGAATGGAGCACAAAAATGCCTCTCTTGTTTCATTTGACAGCAGAACTCTTGCCTTTGTTGCAGCTAGTATTGGGTCTTTGAAACATTACACCGAACTAAATGTTGTCTGTACCCCATTGTAAGATGATGCATCCTTGTGCTAAGCAAATGGAAGATTCTCCTTTAGCCAAATGGGATCAAGGTTACAATAAAAGTGGGGAAATTAATTATTAATGAGCACAACAAGGCAACTGTAAAAGTAAGGCTACTTTTTATTTTGGTTGTTCGGTATTAATTTTAGCTTTAATAGAACAAAAAAGTTGGGCAAGTTATCATGGGTTTCTCTAGCCACTTTATCTGAGATTTTTGGCATGAGTCTTTGAGGTTTTCCCATGGTTCTCACCATGAATTTGAAGGCAGCCCAACGTCATTATTTACATTTAATTTCATTGAATGAAATGTTCCTGACTTTTTTTTTTCTCCGCTCACATTCTATCACAAAGTTCTAGTGACAGAGAACTTTGTTGAGGTGGGTTGGCTTCAGAAGTATGTTGAGTATGTTGAATATGTTTCAAAAGTATGGCTTCTCCTGATATGGAGTTCTGGTTCTTTCAATTTTATTATATTATATGCTAATAATATAATAAAATTAAATTAAAGTGGCTTATGCCATCTGTTATGAATAGCTTGACCTTTTTTCTTTTCTGTGTAAATTAGATCCAAATTCTTAGTGACTAGCCTTGTTCTAATTTCTATGCATGGCACTTGTCATGGTTCATTCAAGTTGGGTTTATTTCTAATCTTCATGAAACTTTGTGTATTAATTTCTTCTCTTATATGTTGCAGCAGGAGTACTTCAAGGGTGATCAAGATTTAGATCATTGCATATAGCATGTATATATGATAAGCATTTAAAATTGGCATCCCAATTTTAAAGATTCAGATCATCACGTCAAAGTCTTATTTTGTTGTTGATTCAAATTACTTTTTCTGTCATGTTTCGGAAAATACCACTTTTGTTCATCATTGTGTAACTAGTAATGTTGTTTGTTCTTACTTCTCTCTAGCTCATAATTTTCAATTATTTAAAGCCTTTGCCATGTTGTTGTTGTCTTGGTTACCCACTTTGAACATCTCCATTGTCTTTTATTTATTTATTTCACACACTGATCATCACTTTATGAAGTAGGACCTACCATATCTTTTTGTTTAGGAGGATATTTATTCTACATTCTATCTTACATTGATACTAATGCCCCATATGTTCTTTGGTCTTTGTTAGTGTTGCCATTGGACGTGAATGAGGTGTAGCACCCCTAATTGCATTGGATACAAAATAATACATGTTATCTAGCCACCTCATTCTAGTACAAATTCTACTTAATTGCTTGTTAGGAGCGGTACTTGTGATCTGCTGCTTTGTTAGGAGTTTATGTGCAATTTAATACATAGACTGAAACTTCTACAACAGAATTTTGGCGATGAAGTTCTGGAGTTTGTGTATGGTATTTATTGAAGGATGTGGGTAATGTTGTTCCTATTCAGTCTTATATTCAGAGGAGAGCATTCACAAGATAGCCAATAGAAGATCCTATGCGTAGCAAGCTTATATCATGTTTGCGTAAATTGAGGGGAAAAGTTTACAAAATCCCATAGAAGGAGATGTTTTATATAAAACTGGGAAAAAAAATAATAATAATGCGAAATGCTTATGGAAGTGGTTTTATAATTGCAAGGCATTTTTCATCCTCCAAAGACAATCAAATTTATTCTTTTATTTTTTAAAAAAAAAAATCAGAGCCACATGTGAAAATATTAGATATACATTTAGGTTTTTATATGGGCTTAAGGGAAAAAAAAACCGGGTTTAATCCGGAACCCGGAATCCGGGTTTTGAAAAATCCGGATTTATCCGGGTTTCGGCCCATTTATGATTCGGGCTAATCCGGTCTAGGTTTCGGCCCGGATTTGAAATCCGGATTCCGGTTTGGGTCTATCCGGATTCCCGGGTTGGAACCCGGATGAACACCCCTAGGATCATCATATAAAAATATCAAAGCGTTTAGAGTAAGATCAAACCACGAACTATTTAAACTTTCTCCAAATAAAAACTGTTTTTCCACTTACAGTTTTCAAGTTCCTAGATCTAAGAAAATCTATCATCCAAAGCTTTATTCATGGAAGAAAACCTCAATGGAAACTCATAAACATATTCTAACAACACTCCATAAAAGTTTCGGATCAAGATATGTGCATTAGCTTGGTCAAAAACTCCAAAACATAACATACTCTTCAGTTTTACGCCCAAAATGACCTTTCTATGGTTAAAAATACTTTTTAACAATCAAATAACCATGGAATGAGATTAATAATATATCTTCTGGAGGAGGAAGATATGGGCTTGAATGACCTTTGATTGGAGGTGGCTATGTGACATAAAGTGGAGAATAGTGAAGGGCAAAGGACTGCCTGCATAAGCTATAAGGTATAGAGGTTGATGAGGTGGATTCTTCTTCACATCACGGCACTATTGGGTGCAGCCAAGAGCAGTGGATGGTCTGCCATGTGGGGAGGAAACTTGTTCAAAAAGCTTTGCCAAGATGGCCAATTTCGTGGGCCTTGGTGGGCCTCAACCAAGTGGGTTTCAATTTGGGATTTAAAGGGGGTTTGGTTAGGGTTTGAAATGCTATCAAGCCCAAAATCAATTTTTCTTGGCCCAATCAATTTTTCAAGATTTAAAAGGTTGGATAATGATGTCATAACAAAAAATTGAGAAATTAATAACATGTGGAAGTAATTTAATCAAGTGAGTAAACACAATACTAGAAATTGGATAAAAAAGGGTTTGAAGGCCAACTTTAGGGTTTGGGGAAACCGTTTAAGATTTCGGTTTCAACCAAGATTTTGGGGTTTCAATTGAATTCCAACCATTTAAGTTTCCACTACAGTTGAAACCCTATTTGATCTGGCTCAATTTGGTTGATCAAATGAGAAACGTTTTACTTAGCTAACATGATCTCACACCTTGACTGCCTTCATAAATCCATTTAATGGTTCCTCTTTGTGTCAAGTGTCTAATACTATTCACTATGTATGGCTAAGATCTTACCAAATGTTCAAATAAAACTTCTCTAACCTAATTTGGACATTTCACACGGTGATTTTGAAAACACAGCATTTAATAAGCTTATTGAGGTTACTATTCACTCTAAAAAATTGCACAATAAACTTAGTACTAAAAAATCCTAAATATTCATATTAACCTACAATAAAAATCGTTTACCAAAATTCTGAAGTGCCCCTAAAAATAAATTCACAGTTTCGAACAGGTGTTTTGTCCGAAATTATATAAATGGGTTATTGCGCCATAAAATCCTAAATATTCAACTGAGTCTAGTGGCTCAGACCATAACGTATTCTAACACTTCTAACTATCTCAAACAATTAAAATCGCATTTCTAACACCATAGTGAGTGATAACACTGACTATGTTAATAGACTAAAACTTTTGCGATTAGTCAATTTGTGAAAACTTACGGAGTTTTCACGAAATTCCTAAAGTTTATAGAAATTCCACCCTTAAATTTCTAGCGGGCTGTTACAATCCAAATAACAATAACAACTCCAAATACTCAATTTTAAACCTTATAATGACATTGGTAACCTTAGGTACTCGACCACCTATTCCATAATTAGCAAAGCTCCAAATTCGATTCTTGACCCCCAATTGGGTCGTCAATATCATCTGAAAAATATTAGAAAGATAAGGGATGAGTAATCAACAACTCAGTAAGTAGGAGATATATATTAGCATGCAAAACATGAGCATGTACAAAGTACAGCATGCAGAAGTAAATATTTTCCAGAGTTATCAATCAAAACAAAACATGTTTTCAAATGTAACAGAGTGATGGTTTTAAGACATATAAAACCCAAGGTACTTTGGCATAACATAACTTGAGCATCATTATCCCATCAAAACAAAACATCTCACAAAGCAGAGACCATGTTTAACCCCCATGGTAGAGTTGTGCTAACCTTGGCAGCCAAATTGGGCAGAGACAAATGAAATCTTTCCTTTATTATTCTCAGAGTCCCAAGTGTACACACATAAAAGACCATATAAAAATCACTTTATCTCCAAAATGGGTGCACTCATAGACAAAGAAGTTGGTGCCAACCCAAACAGATCAAAGTAGAGATAGAGTTTGATACAAAATCATTACACCATGCCAAAGGTTTACAGATACCATATCAACATAAAACAGAGCACCAAAAGATATTCAAATTTTTCTCACATACTTAAAACAAAGGTTGGAGCATCTTTCTAAATAAATGCACAAATTTTTAGATTTTCCATATCACTCTTTTTCACATTTCAGAGATATCATGACAAAAATATATCTCATGTCTGCACAATGCATGTCAGAAAATATTTTCCCTTTTCATAACGATTTCATGAGTAATGCAAAGAAATAACCAAGGTTGTTTTTCTGAAGTTCTCATTTCATAAAAAAAATGCAAAGTTTTTAGAAAGTCAACCTCAGTCTCAATAATTTATATAAAACCTAGCATAGAAACCCTGCATACTTGACTCCTGCAGTGTATTATCTATGCCTTGAAATTGACCACTATTTATCTCATCACCTATTCAGATAATAAAAAATACTAAGTGTTAATGACCAACAGCACAACTTTGATCTAAATAACTAAAACTCATAATTCAAAACCATATTTCAGCACATTAACACAACTTAAGCAATCAAATAAAAACCCTTACATCCCACACTTCAAATATACCAATTTTAGTACTGACCTATACATCCACCAATCAACATCAAACTCAATTAATCAAAATATCAACACCAACACAGTAGCCCATATCTCAAAAAAACCACCAACTCAACCAAATAAGCAATACACACATCAAATTTTTCTCTGTTCACAACTCTAGAAAAATGTCCAAAACTTTTTAAATTTTAATCCACACCCATCGAGATTCACTATTGTTTATTCCCAAATAAAATACAGTCCATCAATATTTCGATCATCTTGCACATGTACTCAGTGAAAAACATAGGTTTGCTATACAGCACAAACTGCAAGTAAATTTATTCAATAGAGTTTAAACTAAAACATGGAATTTATCAGAGGGAAAGAAAGAAAGATCAAAGCTTACCAATGTGAAGGCCTCGACAACCCCAAAAACTGAAACTCTATCACCACTCGCAACACCCAAAATTTAAAATTTTAAGGAATCTACTAGTGAGAAAAGAAAATCAACCTGTAGGGCTCATGAAGATGAGAGTGCATGTCGTAACTACTTCAATGGTGAAACCTAGGGTTAGATCCAATCCTAGCCAACATGACACCATGCCCGATTAATACCTAGAGGAAAAATAAAGAAGGTGAGAGAGAGGAGAGATCTAGAGAGAAATTACTGGCTTGTGGAGTGAAACTAGACTTTGAAAACCTCCAAAAACCGCAACAAGAAAACACAAAGAACAAAGAATGGCGAGAAGGGGAAGCAAGCTAATCTACAAGGGTAGAAATTGTAGAGAGGCATGAAGCCAAAGTGAACCAACGTGTAAAGAAAAAAGATGTGGGGAGAGAAAAACAGGGGTTACCATAAACCAAAGAGAGGGAAATCAGGGAGGAAGAAAACTGAAGAGGGAGGAAGAAACTTACCGAAGAATCTTTTCAAAGTCTCTAGGGCTGGGCTAAAATCTTGACTTGGCCTTGGGCCTAGGCCTTACACCAAGACTTATTGATGCTAAGTTGGAGATTAAGGGAAATAATGGCCTATTTATGGTTGCATCCTTCCTTGTTCATTGTCCATCTTACCCCCCTTCATGTGTTACAACTTTATGCATTACAGCTCACAAATGTAGCTTGAATAAATATAGAAATTGCTCCCATGTGATCCGGTCACTTTCCAACAAAAACTCCTCATTTTCCACATCTCCCCACTTTACTTTTACTAAGGGTATGACTAAGGCTACTTATTCTCGAAACTTTTCCTAAGTAACAGAACACGTTATGAATACCCCCATGTTTTGTATGCAACAAAATTCGATACACCACTGGGTTGTTTTTCCCATTACTTGGTATGGTCCAATGTATCTTGGGCTCAACTTCCATTTTAGCCCAAGTCTCTTAACAACTTTCATTGGGGACACCTTAAGGTATCTCTGATATGAGTGCACCCACATTGGATACAAAGTGGTATTTTTGCATGTTTGTAATGCTCCCAACTTCCACGTATAGAAATACGAGAATCGTGACATTGAGATGATGATAACACAAGTCATACACCCCGAACGACAAGTGCTAAGTGTGTACTCATGTCAAAAGTATACAACAAAGCCGCAACGGATAATTGAAAGATAGTCAATTAAGTACCATAATTTTAAATAAATATTTCCCAAAATAAAAATGCCTTCAAAAGTTATACAGTAATCCGGTAAAAATATAATACAACCCAAAATACATAACAAAAGTGGGAAAAAAAATCTCAAAATACGAAAAGTGACCCCACGTCACTCCTCTGGTGGAGCCAATCCCTCAGGCTCAACATCCTCATCTGCATCAAATTCTATGATTCCATAAAACGGAACCGTAGGGTTTGAATACCATGTGAGATTATGAATCTCAGTAAGTAACCAACCAAACAACCCACGAGATAAAAACACATTAATGTTACCAATATATATGCGTGCATATGCTGAAATATGCATGAGACCCAAAATCATTGTTTCCCTAAAAATGAATATTTTTTCAACACATGCCAAAATCCCCATTCGGCCCAACACCATCTATTAAAATAAATCGTCATTTTTCCAGAAAATGGCCTGAGTAAAAAAAACCACAATTTTTCCAGAAATTGGTTCACATATGCATTTATTAAGAACCCGCCATTTTTCCAGAAAAATGCCCATTATCCAATAATCTTGTAAACACCATGATCTCCCCTAGGGACCATCTGCACACCTTGGCACCCTTCATCACAACACGGGTAATGACTGTGCGTGTGACTTCGTAATGAACGAACGATGCCTAGTTCTGCACCCAATGTGTTCATGGCTAAGTATCCTCTAATCGCTGCCTGCAGAGGGGCCATAGAGTTGGCACGAGAGCATTACTATCTCATTTGATCTGGTTGATGCCCAGTAATAACCCAGGGGATGTCACTCAGTTTTACACGCTCTCGAGTGACCAAGGAAGGTCCACCAAGATAATGCCCCATCTCAGCTTGGGGTCATGATATGCACGGACCCAAAAATATTTTCTCAACATAAAAGCCCAGTTTTCATACATAACACATGAAAATACATGCGATAGTGAAATGAATGTCATGACATCAAACACAACTTATAAAACCCAAACACTGCCAAACTCCACAACTATGTCCAACCTCCAATCTGACCTAAAAATCCAACACCTCTAACCCAAAGTCTAGCACAACTAAACAGATTGCAGAAAAAGTGTTAGCGTACAAATATATTTAAATCTCTTAAAATTTTTTGAAAAATTACTTACAATGATGAAAAAGAAAAATATGGAAGATCAAAGGTGCACAAGATCATAGGTGATGCCAATAGTGGTGGAGTAGCAGCAGAGTCGCTGTTTCAAGAGGGCTAGCCATGGGTTCAAAATAGGGAAAATCAAAGGGAAGCTACGAGTGACTTGGATTGGCAATGGAGGGGCTTATAGAGGTCGGTGGAATTGATGGTAGTGGCAGGTGATCGTGGGTGGTGGCACATGAAGGAGATCGACTAACTTGGAGGAACAGAGGTCATAGGAGAGTGAGGGAAGGTGGAGGCTCGGCTAGAGGTGGGGAGGCTTGGGAAGACTCGCCAGAGAGAGGGGAATCTAATGGTGGTGGTGTTGTGGCCAGACGATTGCGGTAAGGGGAGAAAACCATGGGTCTTGGTGTGTTTTGTGGGAGAGAAAGGCAGCAAGTTAGGGGCTGAGCTTGGTGGAGGATGATGGTTGGTAAGAGAAGAAGATGCTATGGTAGTGGTGGTGCTGTTTGGCAGCACACGACGATGCAGTGAGTGTTGAGCCTGCACAGGCTATACACTGCCAAGAGAGAGAAAGAGGGAGCGTTAGGGTGGTGGCTATGGTGAGTGAGGTCGCCAGAGGGTGGTGGAGGTGGTGGGCTGGGTGGTGTCACAGGACGGTGGCGCATGGCGGCACGCTGGAGGTGAGAATGAGACGCACGGAGGAAGAAAGGGAGAGGGGGTTGCATGGGAGGGAGGGGAAAAAGGAGAAGAAAAAGAAAAAAAAAAAAAGAGAGAAGAAAATGAGGAAAAGGACAGAAAAAAGGAAAAAAGAAAAAAAGAAAAAGAGAAAGGAAGGGAAAGAAAGGAGATCCAGTCTTTTCATTTTGGGTCTCAAAACTGATCCAATGAAAAGAATTTCAAAATGGCAAGTTAAATAAAATAATTTAAATGCAATGACCAAGTATAATAAAATCCAACAATAAACTAAAATAAAATAAAGAGTAATTTAAACAATGAACAATATTTAATAACAGGAAAACACATTAAATTAAATTTCACAGTTAAAAGTTGTAAAATAGTATAATGTAAATTATCTAAAATTTAAAACAAGAAAGACCATAATCTTATTAAATGAAATAATTATTTAATTAAAATACAATTAAATTTTAATTGTATCACATTCTCCTCCTTTAAAATAAAATTTCGTACTTGAAATTAGCAAGGTCAAACATTAACTCCAAGGCAAGATACAAGATACAATTCAAAACATACTTGAGAAAAACATACCATCAAAACTCCCAAACAGGCACGCTCTCCCAAGTCTACTTCTATAGGTGATTCCATCATACTCGCACTAGCCTCCCAATGGCACATCACATCTAATACTCCTAGGGTGGCTATGTAATCCAAAATCTCTATTTCCACAAGGACTTTAATACAACACCTAATAAATTGCAATGATTAAAATCTTCATACGATAATCTGTGCTAGCCTCAATCGACTCCTATGCTATAACTTCCAAACCTTCGTTGTATACTACACTTTGGTAACTCATTAGCCGCTTCTCTAGTTTACCATCAATAAGCATAATTTGCACAGCCAAATGATTACTCTCCAACTACAAGTATCTTCTAAAAAAAAAAAATTTGCGGCAGCTTACCTAACCAAAACCAAGACCCTCATGTGGCTAGGTACAAAGACAAAGCTGGGTTGATTTGGTGGCATTAGGAGAAAAAAAACTCGACATGGATGTTGGGTCCGAGGAAGGTTGTACACGGCAGTGGTGCTTGGTGCATTGGGATGGGATGGTTGTCAAGAAAATCGGTGGCTACGGGCAGGGGCAGAACTAGAATTTTGTGTTTGCGGCCGGGGGGGGGGGGGGGGTTATTGACAAAGTATGTAGTATATGTAAGTGCAAGTAATATATGTTTTTTGGATGTGACTATATAAAAAACAATAATCATACGCCATAAAATTGTATACAAAAAATACATGTCTATAAGTCATCTTATAAGATAATTTTCCTTAGAATTTCCATATATAGCTTGCTAAAGACCATTACAAAAAGAAAAGAAAATGAAATATCAACTTAGGATTTCCCCTTCAAATTAATCTCTCGATGACATTCTCTACATTGGATTGGGGTTGTACCTCCATTGATCTCCTAGATGTCTCATAAAAATTTCTAGCTTTTTGGCACCAAGTTTATGTCTTTTTTTGTTTCTAGGGAGATCAAGTTTGTGTCCGCAATCTACTTTAGAGTCCCAAATTTTTAATATCGGACTATTCAGACCCAATGTGATAGAGGACGAAGAGCCATATTGCCTATCCTCTAAATAAAATGTTTGTGTGGAGAAGGAAAAATATGGAGTTCTAAGTTCAACGTAGCAGATTTGGGTGTTCCGTGTTCTATTCGAGATCTCCATTCCAATATTGCAAGCTGTAGTAGTAGATTTTTCAAACTTGTTTTTGAGGTTTATTAATAAGTTCAAAATTTGGGTGTCACTTAAGTGGGATTAGGTAAGTATTAGGATTTGAAAGGATAATTTTAGTAAAAGTTTTAGAGGCCTGAATATTGGGGGGGGGGAATTTTTTTTATTTTTGATAATCTAGGCGGCAATTTTAATTATATATATTTATATACTATATGAATTTTTTGGAAAAATCTAACTTAAATGTGGTTTCGCCCCTAGATACGGGTGGTTGGATGTTTCCTGGACGTGGACTATGGCTACGGCAACTTTGCAAGAGAGAGATACACGCGTGTATTTATAGAGGTGATTGGGAAAAACACCCTAGAGGAAAAAAAAAAAAGGCGTGAGTGCATGCATAAGAGTGGAACTAGATTCGCGTTTGGTTGAAATTTATAAAATGGCTCTTCCCTAAATTTTGGACCTTGACTCAATCTAAAAAAAAAAAAAATTGTTTAAAATAATTATCTTGGCCTCATAAAAAGATTTTTTAACAAAAATAACAAAGCCAAAGGAAATCTTAATTTACCAAAAAAGATATTAAAGATAGTTTAGGCCCGTAGTCTATTAGAAGAAAAATATATTTGAAAACTCAAATGGTCTTTTCGCACATATAAAATAAACATTTTGAAAATAACTTGTCATTGGACTGGGTTGTTAGGGACCCCGGTCTTGTCCCTAACACTAAGGACCACTAGCTCGCCTTGGTGATGTTGGTGACCGAGTGATCTTGCCAACTTGTTTGGTCTTTAACAAAGGGTAGTGTTTGGGTGGAGGAATGATAGTGGATATGGTGGAATTAGATAGGCTAAGTATTGATTCGGTGTGTTTAATGCAAGGTGAAATGACTTGATGGTTGCCCTTAATGTTGGGGCCACTTGGATGATGCTTAGGGTGGGTATGGTAAAGTGTAGTTAGGATTTTGGGTGGTGGCTAGGGGAGATTACGAAATTGGGAAGTGATGGATTATAGTTAGAGTGTAAGATAGATTGCTCCTTGACTTTAGGGATTGGCTAACATAAGATAGGAAAGGTAGGATTTGGATAAGGTAAAAGGATGAGGATCTTTGGTAGGATTTGAAAAGATAGAGATGATTGAGGGAGAATTCCTAAGCTGTAGGAATCTATCAAGGAAAGAAAGGGTTTCGGTTTTGGCAAGTGGAGAGGGTTTTGCTTGACTTGAGGAATTCTAGGAATGGAGTGATTTTAGAGATTGTGTGGTTTGAGTTATTGAGTGGATGGAGGATAGGGTTTTGGGAGGATTACTAAGTGGTAGGAATCCTTGAGGATTTGGTGGGGCTAGTTTGGTAAGTCAAAGTGAACTTGAGAGATTTAAGAGATAAGAGATTTAAGGAATTGAAGATGATTGACAATTCCTTAAATTAAGAGATGAGAGATTTAAGGGATTGGAGAGGATTATCAATTCCTTAAATTAAGAGATTGGAATTGGAGGAAGTCAAGGCTCCTATAAGGAATGAGTTTCCTTATGGAACATTGGGGTTGGACTAGGGCAAATACTATAGTGGGTGGCACAAGTGCTTGGATGGATCAAATGAGGCAAATGAAGAATGAACGCCAAGAACAAAATGATGAACACTCAAGAACAAAATGCTGAATACTCAAGAACAAAGTAAAATGTTTAAGAACTTGAATGAACAAAAGGTAACAAATCAACTAATAATTCACGGATTGCACAATAGTTGAAATAAATCTCATGAATTGATAACTTGATAAAAACAAGGATAACAACAACTTGGATTCACGAATTGCACCAAGTTGCAAGAATAAGATAAATGAATCACACATATTCACGAATTGCAAGGTGTGATCCTCTCTTTGGAATTCACGAATTGTACCCAAAAAGCCCAAGTGCCGAGCACCGATTGTTGATCTCTTAAACAAAATAATCCTCCTCTAGAGAATTTGCCAACAGATGTAAATGCAAAAACTAAAGGTCCTATTTATAAGGATTACAATTTGAAAACTCCCAATAGGTTCATTGGAAAATAAATAATAAACAATAACATAGTTGGCATGGGCCAAGTTAACCCATGGCATGCATGAGCCCATGGATGGGCTAGGTTGACCCTTCTCTTCATGGGGTCCTATCATGGGTGTTACACTCAAAGTCTAGGAGAGAGGGCAGCATGCATTTCAGTGGTTGTGTTTGGTGTTGGCGGTGCATGATTGCTTGTAGTTTTCTATGTGTGCTTGGAAGTTTAATTTGAGGTTACGCTCAGAGCAGAGAAACAATCATTCACCCTATGATATTTGTTTATCTGTTTCTAGTAATTTTAGCACTGTATATATTGACACGAAAAACGGCAACGAAATATGGATTAGCTAGTGATGCGCCGATGCTACCCCAAGTTACAATGAACATCAGCCGTTCAAAGACAACATAGAAGTACTGACAGCATTTTGAGATTAATTATAAATGCATATGATGGAGCTATGAATTGCAGCTAACATGGTTTTGTTTTTGACATCGTTCTCCCCGGTGGCCAAGAGTATATCTCCGGGGGCACGGTACCATTGGTGAGCAAGTTCTGTGGCATCCCATATAAATCAGAAATATCAAGGGGATGATGACGACCGTGTTGGTAATGTTGATTCTGCATCGCAGCATCAATTTCATGATCATCATCCAATGGCAGGCGATCAAAAGTGGCATTCATGAATGATGCAGCCATGATCACAATAGGGCCAGAAGCAATGAGTGCACCAACCACGCCCCCACCCACAACCTGCCCCTGAGGCCCAGCTAGGTAGATTGTCAGGCCAGTTATACCCGGGGGTGCTGGTGGAGGCAAGATTGATCCAATCAATGAAAGAATCTCAAACCGACCATGAAGGGTCACAATTGTTCCGGACGAGGTTTGTTGTCGCAGCGTCACATTTGTTACATATCCACTGCCACTAAGTATGCAAATGCCGCGTTGCTTCCTCCTAGCAAAATCAGCTAAGCTTTCACTAACATCGTAGCCGGAGCTCACTTCCATAGCATGTGCACGGATTGCATTAGCACTGTCTCGGGTGACAATTATTGGTGGCTTCGGCTTGTTTTTAGACCCAGCTGGCCTCCCACGTGGCCGCCTAATGGTGTCCCCCTCTGCTACAGATGTAACAGGTGACACTGCCTTTGGCACTTTGACAGACACGAGGACATCAATACCAGTTCTGTTGGGATTTCCTCTGTCAGGTTCTTGCAGGTTTCGATCGATGGCAGTTTTTAACCCAACGGAAGAGCCTGTTAGATCTACTACGCCTCCGGCCATAACTGCACTACTGCTTAAAGCACAATGCTGACGAATTACAAGAAATTCTCCAAATCTTGGATCAAGATGCCAGTTTAAATAGACCTTTGAGCAAGTAAATGTATCATTAGAACCCGAAAGAATGACTGGGAATTAGGTGATGGTTAAGTTAAGTACACACAGTTTAGTACCAACCCTGCAATTAACTGCGCTTTTGTGTATTTCTCTCAGTGCCTAATTCCCAACCGACCAAGTCTTCATGTCTATTGCCTTCCCCAACAGATAGCCATTTAGCAAATAAAAATTCAACTTGGAAAACTCATGATCCCATGTTATTCAAACGAGTCCCAGCAGCCTGCGTGACAGTCCAATTCACAAGGGATCGTGTACAGTTAAACGCCATCATTGATCATTCTATATGGACTCAGAAGGCACAGATAACACATTAGTACGAATAAAAGGAGGAAGATTTTGGAATAAGAATCATTTGACAATATATTTCAGAATTTACCCAATCTTTCTTGGGGATAAGCACTGTACCATTCAATCTCAGCCTTATGATACTTCGGATCTAGCTTTTGATGAGCAACAACCTCAAAGTAATCTTATTAATTCCTGAAACCAGGGTTGAATCCTTAATCATATTTAACAACAACTTGAATAAAACTATCGATAAATATACTGTCATTACCATGCATCTCACATAACTCTTTCAATGAAAATATACTAAACACTACTAAAAAATTCCCTTAAATCTGACAATTCAACTGATTCCACCTTGCGCACTTATCGTGTTACTATCTTTTAGTCTTGCTCTCGTAGTATATCTTCTTGTTACTGGCATGATTGATATGATTGTTCATTAACGTCATCTGAAAAAGCAAAAACAAATGGACGAGTCCACCAACTTATTAAGCAATGAGTATATACTAGTGTCCAAAATATGAGCCAGTACATTTAGAGAGAGTGCAAAAATTGCCAAGTAGGGGTGAATAAAAAAAATGGTGAACGAGTAAACCAGATTGAACTGTCGGTCCTATTCTAAATTGATTTGGTCTGGTATTTGTTTCAGTTTTTGCAAAACTAGTCGAAATCGATTTGATTCTGATTTTCTTTTTTCTAACAGTAGACTAAATCGGACCAGACCAGTTCATATAAATATATATTTTAATTGTTAATATTATAGAAAATATTTTATATATGATTTTTTATATGGAATATATATAATTATATATAAAATAATCTTGTATTATATGCTAAACTTCTAATTAAAATTACAATAAATTTTAAAATCCTATATATTATCACTATATTATTATATACTATATAATATATATATATCATATTATATCGGAAAAACTCGACCGAATTGATAAAACCAAAAATACCAGTTAAGGAATGTAACAGGTACGGTATCGATTCTTTAAATTTCAAAACCTTTGTATACTAGATTGATTCTAAAATATGACAAAAATCAGACTGAACTCAATCGATTACACCCCTATTACCAAGTTTCTTGTAAAATAACAAAGTCAAGTTTTTATAGAGTTTCAATAATAACTTAACAGTCAGAAAAACACACTTGACAAAAGCAATAATAAAAACAGTAATAGCTTCAGTATCAGAATCAAAGGCCATATTAACACTCATGTAGGGTTGATCATCTCAGGGCTGGCACTTCCATTAGGCGACTTTGGTCCTAAGGCCCCTAGTGGTAGAAAGCCCCCCCAAAAATGTTCTAAGTAGAATTTTCTAAAAGAGAACAAAGAAGTCATAGTCAGAAAAAAACTGAATAAATCAATGAAAAGAAATATATCAAAAGTATCAAGTTGATCTTATATAATTGGTTATCTATTTCGATTATCATATTTTTCTTTTCTTCTTAAAAATCCATTTTTATTGAACTTTTATCAAAACTTTTATATTCATATTAAATCATTAATTTATAAAGATGTTAGTAATGCTCTTACTTACCAAAAACGTACTCATTGGCATGAACTTTTTTTTTTTTTTTTTTTTTTGAGTATTCTTGAATCTTTATGACTATATTTTTAAATAAATATGTTAATATTGGAATTTCATTTTTTAGAATTTTATTATATTTGAGCTTACTTGATGACAAAACATTTTCTCTTTTCCATATTCTTCTCATTTCTAGCATCATTATGAGACATGAAGTGATCGAATTTCTCATATTATGTCAACATAATAATTATTGCAAATAATCTCACTCTACGGGTACACATGCCTTTTGTCATTATTAGTTTAATATACAATATGAAAATTATACACAGTAAAATCTACATTTAGTGTTCGTAAAAGGTTTTAATATAATCATTTGAAGAAACAAGTACCTATTTTCTTTTCTTCAAATGCACGGGTTTATAGAGCTTAATTTATAATAATGGATATAATTAATTTTGAGAATCTAAAGCACGTGTTATAAAACTAATTTTGATAAAAAAATTTCTAACCCAATAGATTTCAATAAAAATTAAGTCGGTTATTAATTGAGAATGTGGTTTAAAATCTTAATTAGGTAATTATATGTTGCAAAACAATATGAGTGATTTTTAAATAAAAATCTAATGTTATAAAAATAAATTTATTAAATTTTACTTTTTAAAATAAAAAAAGCCTCATTAAAAATTCCGCCTTAGGCCCTACAACCTATTGAGCTAGCGTTGGTTCATCTCAACATTCAACCGAGCAAAAACAACAGTAAAATTTTCCCCTATTAAGCTTAATAAGCTGAGTGTGCATTTAGAAAAAACTAAAACCGTAAACCACATTTTCTGCAAAGTGGATGCCCTCAAAAACAGAACAGAGACATTGGTACCTGCATAAAGCAGACTGAGTAACAAAAGCCACATTTTATACCCATGGCAAGGCCAGTAACAATAGGGGGTGCGACTTTTTTTACCTGTGGTAGATCAGCTCAAACAAAATCTTATGCCTTGGAGTTTTAATACAACACTAGCAATATCATAGCAACAATAGAAACACCATGTGGTCATGAATAGAGATATCACTCCCAATTCCGATGCACTGGAAAACAGTGCATGGAAGAATTTGTCGTCATGTTTACACTATCAATGAAAAAAAACTTGTAATCTAGATATCTAGAAACAGACAATAGTGCAGAAAAATAATCGATTTTATAGTAAAAATATGTGAGTTTCTCAAGATTCAATGTAAGTTGCTTTTATGAAAAGTCTAGTACAAGTACTATTGAATTGCCACGTAACTGTCTCAAGCGATAATCGGTAGAAACTTAAACATAATTGATACAATCTATAAATTAATAGAACTGATTAAATGTTTTTAAGAATCAAACAAATCATACAATAACAATATAGACTAGTGGCCCAAAATGTATTTGATACACTTCAAAGCGAATTCACTTATGAACCGAATGTTATAGTTTTCTTCTATTTTTGAAAGGCATTTTTGTGTATATTTATTAAAAAAAATTACTAAAAAATAAACACTCAAATGCTTTAAGAAAAAAAAAATACTAATCGGTACATTTAATTAAGTTCAACCACGTGTCAACAGTCATCAATAGATTTACAACCACCGAGTCCAACTCTGGACAAATGAGACAAAGTTTCGAAAAAGCGCCCCAAATAATCTTCATTAACCACCTACACACCTAGTTTTCCATGCAAATAAGCCTATCGCACCCTCTCGCCAACTCTTTTAACCTCCAAGCCTATATAAAATTATCATCCAAATTGCACAGCGGAACCATAACCATCATGCCTTACTTTCTGCCAACCCGGGAAGTACTGCAAACCCAAGTTTTCCTTTCAATTTCAGCAAACCCATAATAAATAACCCAACAGATATCTTTCTACCGCTTTGTGCGAGTATTCACCCAAGTTTGCCTCCATGACTTCTCTTAACAGGAGATCTCGTGTTCTGGTTGCTACATTACTTCCTTTTAAAATAAAGGGTTAAGATTTAATACACCATCCTTTTTGTCACAAATAGCTCAATAACAAGAAAAATCTGACGATGAAAACAATCAAGAAATCATGGAACCTCGACCAAAATGGAATATTGATTTTTTTTTTCTTTAAATTCTTTAGTTAGTTTTAAAAGGAGTTGCTTAATCTCTCTTAGAATGACTAGTTATGACAATATATGACACGATTTGTTAATTTAACATGAACACGATACAAAATCAATAGGTTTAGGTTTGATGTTAACAGATTTCAATCAAAGCGGATTGATCTGTTAAGATACGATTCATTAACGGGTTACTAATGGGTCAACTCAACTAATCCGTTAGTGATTCTTTAGATCCATTAAATTTTTTACTCAAAATTACAATTATATCTTTTTTAACCTTAAAACAAAAATACCATAACCCTATTTCATATTTCCTAACTCTCTCTAACCCATACTCTCTCTCAGTTCTCACGAGTCATGACCTCCTCCCACACTTCTTATTATGGATTGTAATTTTGATATTTTTATTGTTTAGATTGTAATTTTGAATTTATGTAGTTAGTTTTATATTTTGGGGAGATATTGTGACTTTAACTTTTATGTGAAATTATGTTAATCAAGTCAAATAGATTATTTGTGTCAATTCAACCATTTACATAAACGGATTGAAACGGGTCGGGTCGTGTCGTGTCGATATATTTTTAATTAATTCATAACGGATCAAAACAGATCATATCATGTTAGCCCATTATTTTAATAGATCCTGTTTGGATTTAAAAATCAAATCCGTTAAATTTATTAGGTTGTGTTCTGATTGACCCATACCGTTTAATATACATGACCTGACATGATTTGACATCTCTGAGACAAACAATCACATGTCATCAGTCATCAATAGGTTTACAACCACCAAGTCCAACTCTGGACAAATAAGACAAGTTTCATAAAAGCGCTCCAAATAATTTTCTGCCAACCTAGGAAGTACTGCAAACCCAAGTTTTCCTTTCAATTTCAACAAACCCGTAATAAATAACCCAACAGATATCTTTCTACCGCTTTGTGCGAGTATTCACCCAAGTTTGCCTCCATGACTAGGCAAAAGCAACCCCAGGAAATTCTTCAGCTCACGAGGAAGAAGATGATGACGTGGGCAAGGCCAGTAGCCATCAAGCAAAAAAGTAACATAACTCTGACAAGTTGGCGGAAAGACAGAGTCCAACCATCCCTCAGACAGGATTGCTCTGGGAGACTCTACCTCTGAGAGGAGTAGGTCCCTCGGGCCAACCAACAGGTATGGAATTTGACCCACAAGTTGTTGAATTCCCTAATGATACAATTACACACAGTAAACAAAAAGAACCTGAACTAGAAAGCCAAGGTCCAATTCAAGTAACTAAGTATTCTGGAAATAATAAAGATGAAGGGAAGCGTAACAACCTCGAGGGTATGAAAGGAAAACAAGTTCAAAATAAACCAGGGGGGGACCACTACAGTAGAGGCTCAAGAACCACAATAGCAGGACAGAGGTTTGACCAAAGTCCTTTAGGAAATTGACCCAAACTTACCAAAGCCTCACCAGACCATAACATGGAAGAGAAGGCACGCATGGATGGGCATATGGAAATTGAAAACAACCCAACTTTGGAGAAGGAAGAGGTAGAGTTTAGAATCAATGAAATCCAACAGGCTACTACTACAAAAAGGAAGGTTGTTGATAAGGTATCAAATAGAAAGAGAGGGAAGAATTCACTGGTGTTGGTAGATGAGGACTTAACTAATTTGGCAGAGGCTAGGGACCAGCCCTATCACCTTAAATGAGTCTAATAAGTTGGAACTGCCGAGGGCTTGGGAACCCTCGGACAGTCAGAGTCCTCAACATGTTGGTTAAGGAAAAGTGCCTGGGTTTGGTTTTCTTAATGGAAACTAAATGTAATAACAAGAAAATGGAGAAAATTAGGGTGAAACTAAAGTTTGAACGATGTTTTACAGTTGAAAGCCATCGAAGTAGTGGGGGTCTTGCACTCCAATGGGGTCAGGAAATTGAGGTACAGATTCACAATTTCAAAAGATGGCACATCAATGCACTAGTGAAGGAGAAAAACTATCAACAACAATGGAGCTTTACTGTATTTTAAGGCCACCCCGACACCTCAAAAAGAGACAGCAGCTGGGATTTATTAAAGGCAATTAAGGACCATACCTCTTTGCCATGGATATGCATAGGAGATTTCAATGAAATAAAAAGTCAAGAGGAGAACTGGGGAGCGGCACCAAGGCCATACAGACAAATGGAGAAATTTAGAGAAGCACTTAATCTTTGTTCACTTCATGATCTAGTCACTAATGGTCCTCATTTCACGTGGTCAAACAGCAGAACAGGTCCCAACTTCACAAAAGAAAAACTCGACAGAGCTATGGCCACACCAGATTGGATGTCAATATTCCCCAGCAGCATCTGTCATGTACTCCCAGCAATAAAATCAAATCACTCTCCCCTCCATCTAAGATTGAACTACCCTAGATTGAGTAGTAGCAACAGAAAACATGTGTTTAGATATGAAGTACCATGGTCTTTGAGGAATGAGTGCCAGACACCCATAGCTGAAGCATGGCAAAAACCAACTAATGGGAACCAATGGATAAAAATTTTAGGAAAAAGTTAACAAACTGTCAAAGAGTGTTGTAGCAATGGAAAACAGTTAACAAAAAACAAGGATCTCACAATATCCATAAAACAACTAAAGCAGATAACAGATTTGCAAAACACAGGATCAGGTGATCATATCAGCTATATGCAACAACAGCAGGAAGAGGTAGATTTGATCCTAAATAAAGAGGAATTAAGGTGGAAACAATAGGCTAAACAACATTGGTTAAAACAAGGGGATAGAAACACAAGCTTCTACCATAAGTATGCTTCCCAACGAAGGAAAACCAATAGCATCAAATTCCTACAGGACCAAAATGGCATTGAAATTGTAGACCAAGGAAAGATAGAAGCAATGTTTACTGATTTATTTTCCACTTTGTTCACCTCATCTCAGCCCACTACAGCAGAGGCATGCATTTCAGGCATGACACCAAAAGTCAATGAAGATATGAACAGAAAACTCCTGTTGGAATTCACCTCTCAAGAAGTTAAAGAAGCAGTCTTCCAAATGACCCCTTTAAGCTCACCAAGCCCAGATGGGTTCCCTACTCAATTTTACCAATCCAATTGGGAAAACATATAGTAGGAAGTGTTGGATTTCTCCCTCCAATTTCTGAATAAAGGCAGCCCTTTGAAGGAGGTGAATGACACCTTCATCTCTTTGATTTCAAAAATGAAAGAGTCAAAGAAATTGAGTGATTATAGGCCTATAAATTTATGCAATGTCATCTATAAAGTCACAGCTAAGGTGCTTGCAAAAAGGCTAAAAGTTGTTCTGCCTAAGGTGATCTCACAAAACCAAACTGCATTTGTGCCTGGAAAGTTAATAACAGACAACATCCTAATAGCCTATGAAACCCTCCATGAGATGAATACTCAGGCTAGAGGCAAAAATAGGGTTTCATGTCACTCAAACTGGACATGAGCAAGGTGTATGATTGAGTAGAGTGGAGTTTCTTAGAAGTAGTAATGCTAAGAATGAGGTTTGATGCCAAATGGGTCACTCTAATCATGAAATGCATATCTTCTGTCACTTATTCCATATTGATAAATGGAAAGCCCCAAGAGTCTTTTGCTCCCTTTAGAGGATTAAGGTAGGGGGACCCCCTTTCCCCCTACCTATTTATCCTTTGTACAGAAGCCTTAACTTCAATGCTAAATGAGGCAGCAGAATGTGGCAGTATAACAAGTGTACAAGTTGGGAAACAGCCAGTCTATATAAACCACATGTTCTTTGCAGACGATAGCTTGCTTTTTTGCAAGGCTAATTCTCTAGAATGGAGTAGGATCCTTTTCATTTTAGAAACTTATGAAAGGGGTTCAGGACAAGTGTTAAACAAGGAGAATACTTCTATTTCTTTCAGTAGAAACACTCCACAAGAAAACCAGCAAATCATACTTCAGTTAGTAGGCATTAAATCTCAAGGATCCTTTGAGAAATACTTGGGCCTCCCCTCTATGGTTGGTAGGAAAAAGGTGGCAGTCTTCCACTCAATCATTGATAGAACTTGGGCGAGGGTCACTAATTGGAGGACAAAGTTTCTATCTACAGCAGGTAAAGAGATACTACTAAAAGCTGTACTTCTAGCAATCC
This sequence comes from Carya illinoinensis, assembly GCF_018687715.1. Lineage (NCBI taxonomy): Eukaryota > Viridiplantae > Streptophyta > Magnoliopsida > Fagales > Juglandaceae > Carya > Carya illinoinensis. Next base: position 23,670,722 of record NC_056755.1, on the reverse strand, counting down.
CAACCTACTCCATGGGCATTTTCCTCCTCCCTCAGGCAATCATTCAAAGACTTAACAAATTACTGAAGAAATTCTGGTGGGGGGTACAATGAAGACCACTCAAAGATTCAATAGGTGAAATGGAGTCTAATGGGGAAAGCAAAGGAACAAGGTGGGCTGGGGTTTAGGGATTTTAACAGTTTCAATATAGCAATGTTAGCTAAGCAAAGCTGGCGCATTTTACAATTCCCAAATTCCCTACTAGCTCAAGTTTTCAAGAGCAAATATTTCCCTTGCTTAGAATTACTGGAGGACAGATTGGGTAACAGGCCATCTTTTGCCTGGAGAAGCATAATGAAAGGTAACCAACTACTAAATGAGGGCCTGATCTGGATAATAAGAAATGGTAGAAGAACTAAAATATGGGAAGATCATTGGATCCCTTCATCACAGCCTTACAAGGCCAAAACCAAAGGAGAAGAGAAGAACCTGAAGTGGGTGTCTGAACTAATAGACCCTGAACTGAAGTAGTGGAAGGAATTTTCCCTCAGATCTCATTTTAATCAAGAGGAATCAAAGAAGATAAAAGCCATCCCCATCAGCGTAGGAGGCAGGGAAGATCAGCAGGTATGGGCAAGCTTACCGAATGGCCTTTTCACTGTAAAGAGTGCTTACCTATTGCATAAGGAGATGATCAATCAAAAGAAAAGTGAATCCTCAAAGACAAGGGAACACACTAAAGAATGGAAAGCTATATGGAAGCTAAAAGCCTCAAACTCAGTCAAAATGTTCATCTGGAAAGCATGTCAAGATGCCCTTCCCACTCTTGCCAACCTATACAAGAGGAAAGTAATCGAGAGAATGGAATGTCCAATATGCAAGCAGACACCAGAAACTGGGGTACACGTGCTATGGAACTGTGAAGCAGCCAAAGATGTATGGGGGCAGGGATGCATAAAAGTTCAAAAAATGGTAGGAAACATAACCCCTTTCAATGAGATTGGAGACAGATGATAAAGCACTTAAAACAAGAAGAACTAGCAGAAGGAGCCATCACAGCTAGATTGATTTGGTTCAGAAGAAACAACTTGATTCATGAAAAATCCTACACTCCTCCAGGTTCGATTATTCAAGCAACTAAAATGGAAATGATAAATTTCAAGGAAGCTATGGACAAGCCACAGACCAATCAAACCTATAAAGCAGGTCAAACCATCAGTTCCTGGAAAAAGGCACAAGAGGGCTCCTACAAACTTAACTGGGACGCAACCATTGATAAAGCAGCAGCCAAAGTTGGAATTGGAGCAATTATAAGAGATTCACATGGTCAGGTGATTGGTACTCTTCAAGCTACAAGACCTTTAAAAACTGACCTGTTCACAGCCGAATCATATGCCTTACTGATAGCCTCTACTTTCTGTAAAGAAAATGACATCCCAGTAGTGATAATGGAGGGAGAAATTCAAAAAGTGATTAAAATCTTAAGGAATGAAGTCACTGACTGGAGTCAAGGGGGATTGGTAATTGAAGAAGCGAAAAGCATCCTCAACTCGTGTCCAACATGGTCTGCTAATCATGTTAAGAAAGTGGCTAATAAAGCAGCCTGTAGTTTAGCAAGAAATGCTCTCTTGTTGTATGAAGACTTATATGAGTTGGAAGAAATTCCTAACTGTATCTTATCCACTGTTCACAGGGAGATGATTTAATTTATTTAAAGATCAATAAACTAACAAGTTTATTTAAACAAAAGTTTGCCTCCATGACTTCTCTCAACAGGAGATCTCGTGTTCTGGGTGCTACATTACTTTCTTTTCAAATAAAGGGTTAGATTTAATACACCATTCTTTGTCACAAATAGCTCAATAACAAGAAAAATCTCATGATGAAAACAATTGAGAAATCATGGAACCTCGACCAAAATGGAATATAGGTTTTTTTTTTTTCCTTTAAATTCTTCAATTAGTTTTAAAAGGAGTTGCTTAATCTTCCTCAGAATGGCTAGGGATGACAATATGTGACACGACCTGTTAACTCAGAATGAACACGATACGAAATTAGTGGGTTTGGGTTTGACGTTAACGAGTTTCGATCAAAGCGGATTGATCTGTTAAGATATGATTCATTAACGGGTCACTAGTGGGTCAACCTGGTTAATCAGTTAGCGACTCATTTAGATCCATTAAATTTTTTACTCAAAATTACAATTATATCTTTTTTAACCTAAAAACAAAAATACCATAACTCTATTTCATATTTCCCAACTCTCTTTGACCCTTACTCTCTCTTATTTCTCACGAGTCACGACCACCTCCAACACTTCTTATTATGGATTGTAATTATGGTGTTTTTATAATTTGGATTGTAATTTTAGACTTATGTAGTTATTTTTATATTTTTGGGAGATATTGTGACTTCAACTATTATGTGAAATTATGTTAATTAGGCCAAATAGATTATTTGGGTCAATTCAACCCTTTACATAAACAGGTTGAAACGAATCGTGTCATGTCAATATATTTTTAATTAATTCATAAGGGGTCAAAATAGGTCATGTCATGTCAACTCATTATTTTAATCGATCTTGTTTGGGTTTGGAAATCAAACCTGTTAAGCTTAACACGTTGTGTTCGGGTTGACCCCCCATATTATATAATATACATGACTTGACATGATTTGCCACCACTCTTAATGGCTCCTTAAAGAAGAATAAAAGATTCAACCTAGGATTAAGATCTTTTTAAGTTCTTCTCTGAACTTGAAGGTTTCAAGTCGGAGAAAGAAAGACATTTAAAATAAACCCTACAATATCTTTTATTGGCCATATATATTTGTGGTAGCACTAAATAGGTAATAAATGATGTATGACTCAATTGATTAGTCTATCTCTCTCCCAATTAAAACCTTTAAGTTCCAGTAAGAATTGAACAAAATTTGATCCAACCTTTGAAGGGTTTTATAAAGTAGGATGAAGACTAAAATCTCGGTGATTTATTCAAGTTTTCAATCAAGATTAAACATCTGCCTACTATGATAGCATGCGTGGTTAAAGACCAAATTTCATGTTCATCCTTACTATTGTGATTAGTGGTTCGTTTAAACAAATGATATCGAGTAGATGATAAGAGAAGCTATGGGTTCGGAACATTAGATATTAAATTAATTAATTTCGCTAGTGGGATCTTTGCGCTCTGTGATGAACTACAAATTTGTGTGTAATTAATACTGCATTGCTTGGAGGGACATATTCCTCCCCCTTTAATTAGGCCCAGCGCATGGCTAGTAAGGCTCACAACCCAAACCTTGCCAACCAACTGACCAACAAGGAAGCAGGAGGTAGGGTGCGAAACACGTCCTTAATATTTGGCACTTTTGTGGGATTTCCTTATGTAAAACTAACGTGCCTTTTGTACACCAACCGCAACACGGTCCTCAGCAATGGTGATTAGGAAGATACCTCTAACAAAGAGGAGGTGGTGCACGAAAATGGAAAAGCAGGCTCCCCCACCACCCGTTGAGCTCATCGAACAAGCAATGGAGAATAAAGACGAGTGACACCTAAAATAGGGAGAGGTCAACAACCACTTGGAATTGATCACACTAGATGAAGCTCACCCTGAAAGGAAGGCGAGAATAGGAACTAGGATGAAACTTGAAGTGAGGTCGCAGTTGCAACAGTTGTTTGTCGAACACATAAACGTTTTCACCTGGAGTCACAACGACATGTCTGGGACTAAAAGGGACATGATTGAGCATTGGTCAAGTGTGAACCCCAATGCCAAAAAAGTCCTACATAAATGCATGAGCTTCAACACCAAGAATTACATGACCATAATTGAGAAGGTTGATGGCCTGCTAGCTGCGAGATTCATCAGGGAGGCCCATTACCTGAACAAAAAATGGAGGATGTGCATCGGCTTCACTGGCCTAAATTAAGCATGCCCCAAAGACAGCTTCTCTCTATTGCCGATCAACTTAATCGTGGACTCAACTGGCAGGCATAAGATGCTGAGCTTCATGGATACCTACCTTGGGTATAACCAGATTCGGATGGCGATGAAGCAAAGATAGCACTCATAATAGACCGAGGACTATACTTCTACCAAGGAATGCCATTTGGACTAAATAACACTAGAGTGACTTATCAGAAATTGGTAAATTGGATGTTCAAAGAATAAATAGAACGAAACATGGAAGTCTATGTAAATGACTTGCTTGTCAAAGGCAGGGAGTCAAGGAAAAATATAGATGATTTAAGGGAAGCATTTGCATTCCTACAAAGATATAAGATGAAACTTAACCCCATGAAATGTGCCTTTGGAGTAGTCAGGCAAGTTTCTTGGCTTTATGGTTTTGGAGAGGGGAATCAAGGCTAACCAAGAGAATATACATGCTATCATCGATATGAAGCCCCCCACAAACCTCATTGTAGTTCAAAAGTTGGCGGGAAAAATTGTAATGTATAGGTTCATCTCCCGATCAATGAACAAGTGTATGTCGTTCTCCTAGGTCCTATGCAAGGTGCACGATTAGAGCGAGGAGTATCATGAAGTGCTCGCTTGACTCAAAGACTACCTCTCTAATCCCCCCTCCTGAGACAGACCATGCCAAGAGAAACTCTTTACCTGTATCTGTTTGTCACACTAGAGGCTCTCTCGGTAGCGTTAGTATGAGATGAGAACAAAGCTCAAAGACTAGTCTATTACACAAGCCAAGCACTAAGAGTTCACCTCAAGAAAAGAGGTACCCGCCTACGGAGCTTCTAGGTTTCACGTTACTAGTAGCTGCCTACTGCATAAGACCCTATTTCTAAGCACACCCAATAAAAGTGCTGACCAAAGCTCCCCTCATGAAGGCACCATAGTGGCCCGACACATCTGGGTGGCTGGTCAATTGCTCTATTGAGCTCAGTGAATTTCATATCGATGACATCCCCTAACTAGCCATCAAGCGACAAGCTCTGACGAGCTTTTGTAGCAGAGATGAGTAGCCCCCTTAAGAGAGAACCTAATCGACCAGTCGAACATCCCTAGCAAGTCTATGTTGATGGCTCGTCCTATCGTTTCGGTGGGGGGTAGGAGTATATATAGTGTCAGAAACTGGTGAGGAAAGTTATTGTTCAATAAGGCTTGAATTGTGTTGAGGGGAAAATGAGTTAATTGGCATATTTTTGTGAAAACTTGTGTAAAATAGTATTGTAACAAGTGTTGAAGCAATATACCTTGAAAAAGATTGAAGTGTGCTCATAATTGCTCAAAACGGAAGTGTTTACTCGACCCTCGCTCAACACTGCGCTCGAGCGAACTCAAACAGATTGTGTCACTCGACACTCCACCCCAGCCAATGTTCCAGATCACTTAAAATTTGGGGTTTTGAGCACCTCCTTTACTTGGGACTAGAAATAGAACAGCTTCTCTTCTATTTGAGGTGTGGAGAATTAGAGCAAAAACCCTAAGTGTCTCCAATAACTTTTTAGAGCAACCTGTTCACCACTTGGTTGATTCTCTCTTGGATAAACACATCTCCACCACACCACACTCAAAATCAACCTTTACATGAGTCCATTGAAGTGGACATATTCGTTGGCCGGAAGAGTTTGGAGCTGCTGTTGATGCAGAGATCGAGAGGTTCTCGTGGGAAGCTATAGAAAGGTTGGAGTTTTGACACTACATGCGTATAGAGATCGAGTGGGTCACTTATGGTGTTGCAAGCTAAGTTTAGCTACTACAAAGGTTTTGTGAGTGTCTCTAAATTGGTTGTAACAAATTTATTTTCTACAGTAGATTTGAGGTGGTGTCTTACACCTAGAGTTGTTTTAGATTTTGAAGATGTTCTTCAAATGAGTTTCCACTCTGTGATCAAGATCATATGTTAATTATTTGCGTTATTTGATTTATTTATTAACTGCTTGTTTGACTGTTTTTCAAAAGACCACAAAATTGGATAACACCTATTCACCCCCCTCTAGGTGTAGTGATTGGTAGAACCACAGCTTTTTCAAATTGAAAACTACCAATAGCGAAGCATAGCAAGGATGCTCGGAGCAGTAGAACTGTAAGTGAAGGCAGACTCCCAAGTGGTGGTAAACCAAGTCAAAGGAAAGTACGTGGTGAAAGGTGAAAAGCACCAAATCTACCTACGGAGAGTATGGGAGGAGAAAAATCATTTCAAAAAGTTTGCTATCAGGTAGATCTCGAAGAAAGACAATTGGAAGGTAGATAAGTTAGCATGGACTGCATCAGGAATGAACTAGGCAACATTACCATGGGCAGTGGTCAGCAAGGTAGTAGAAACACCTAAGTGGGCACAAGCAATAACAAAGTTCCTGGCCACTAGGGAACTACCAACCAAGAAAAAAAAGGCAAGGAAAGTAAGGAATAAGGTAGCCGGATTCACCCTCTTGATCGGGACCTTGTACCAGCGAGGCACTTCCTTGCCATTGTTATGATGTGTATCATTGAATGAGGCCCAATATATAATGGCTAAAATCTATGAAGGAGTGTGTGGAAATCACTCAGGCAGAAGAGCTCTAGTGAGAAAGGTCCTAAGAGCGGGTTACTATTAGCTTCACGCCCTCAGGGATGTGAAACAATTCATCAAGAAATGCATGAAGGGTTAGGAATACATGCCAATTATGCATAACCCACCAAAGAAGCTGACATATCTTACATCCCCATGGCCTTTCGCGCAATGGGGGTAGACATAGTGGGACCATGGGTCTGATGGCCTTAGGTAAACAAAGCGTGAAATTCATCTTGGTAATTGTAGACTACTTCATGAAATGGGCCCCTGGTGACAATAATGGCCACCAACATCACCATGTTCCTATGAAAAATTGTCGTGGGCAGGTTTGGCATCCCCCACACCATCATCACGTACAATAGGTGGTAGTTCGACTTCTTATCACTTTCACGATTGATGCAACTAGTTAGGGATCAAAGTGAAATACTCTTCCCAGGACACCCCCAAGCAAATGGTCAAGTCAAGGTTATTAGCCAACCCCTTGTGGGTGACCTCTAAACCTCTCTTCCTTGGCAATAAACTCTATGAAAGATTGGTTCCCTTTAATCTTAAATCCCAAACAAAAGCTTGGCCTCAATTCACAAGATGAACAACCCTTCAGATTTTTTGCAATCCTAATTATTGTTTTCATTTGGTGGCTTCAGAATGATTTAGTTCATAACAATACGACTCTTTCTCTTCACAAAGCTTTGCAGCAGCCGATCTACTCATATCAATAAAATCTACATGCTTAGCAAGAAAAGCAAAATGATTCAGTTGAAAAATTATGGTAGAAACCACTCCAAAACCAAATCTGTATCCCTTTAGATGCAGTTAAAACTCCTCCTTTATAGTTTCAGTAGTAAGCAGGAATTCAAAAGGAGAGATTATTGAAATATGGACTGAGGAAAATCCCACTACTACTCCGGTGATCGCAAAAGCCTTAGTAGCAAAGTTAGATCTCAAAATGGTGGAACATTTTAATTATCCATCCATCCATCCATTTAGAGGGAGACTCCATATGGTCATCTCTTCCAACTATGGAGAGGATGTAGTTTGGCAAATTACCTCGATCTCAGAAGACATTGCAAGTTTATTGAGACCTCACAAAGATTGAAGTTCCAAAAAAATCGATAGATCTCAAAATTGATTTGCGCACTCAGTGGCGTGGGCCACTACAAACTCTATGTTTGGTAGCATTCCGTTAGATATCGTCCCTATTAGTATTCTGTATATTAATAGTGGAAAAGACCATCCTTAGTATCTTGTAATACTTCCTTTTATAATGTGCAAGTTTGCTAAAATAAATAATTAAATAATAATAATAATTAAAAAAAAAAAACGCGGTCTAGCTAGTTCGGTAAAGATTGGTTGGGCAAGATTGAAGTACTGGCCGTGAAAAATCAGTTGGCAGGCCTTTTTCCTGGGGATTGAATCCATTATATTTGAAGTCGACCGCCTGTGTATCGTGTTTAATTTCATGGAAGAGAGCAAGTTACTAGTGTTTGGTCAGACATTTCAAAAGGGATACTAACTTGGGGTGAAAAATATAATTTCCAAGAATATAATGCACTTGTTAGTTGCTGGGAACAAAATCTGACCTTGGCCTCATTGTAAAGACTTTGATAAAGTGTTAATAGGACAAGAGAAAAACAATTATCAATAGTCAAAATGAGAAAAGTCAAGAGGAAAAAGGAAGATCCGGGACTACAGAGACCTCAAGACTGATTACTTCTTCTCTAACTTCATCTTCTTCACCTTCTCCCTGTGGCAGAGAGCAAATAGGATTTCGGAGCTTTGTGTTGCAACTCATTCAGAGTATAATTTCTTCCCCAAGTCACATGGGGCTTTGTGTTGAAACTCATTCATTCAGAGTAGATATACTTTACAGCTACTTAACAATATGACGTACTGCATCAAATAATATCAATTTGAAAATTTATTTTTGTATAAACTCTTTATGACTACAGTATTTCTCTATTTTTTATTTATTTATTTTAGCAAGTCATGGGCACCCGTTACCAACATCAACACCAATGCCTATGGTTCATACGACAAATTATTGGCCATCGGATTCAGAAATGGCATCAACACGATTACGGACATTTCATTACCTTCAAAAGCGCAGTTAAATTGTTTTTGGCTCAAGTGTATGAGTCTGTACAAGTATTGACGTTGCTACCTTTGAACAGAAATCCCAACATATATACCGTGTGCTACCTTTGTCTAAGAGAAATATTAAAAGACTGTCATTTGTGCTCTTTTTTTTTAAGAGTATATTAAGATTGTTATTAAGGACGCATTCATGCATGCAAATGTATCCGTACATCTTGCTCTAAATCATATTGCCCTTTGTTTTGCTCAAATTCAGCTCTCACCCTGCTGCCACCTTGGCTTAATGATGGCCATTACCTATAATTGTTCAAATCTTTTAATTAGGATGGACGGAGAAAAGTGGCGCTCTGAATTTTGTTGATCTGTGGAACCTATCGGCTGCAGATCAACAAAATATAAACAACAAATGCACAGATGCAAAATTCATAAACTTCAAAACAAACTGTAAAGATCAACAACCTATACAAAGCATGATCAAACACAACTAACTCCAGGTCTCCGCCACATGCGAGCATGAGACAATTCTGATTACATATTATGTATCATATTCATATGACCAATGTACCAACCATTTCATCTTGAGTTCCTACAACGTTAATGTAACTGAGCTGAACAGGAATTCATCCCAATTTTACATAGTTACGAAAGGGACAAAGAAAACCGGATAAGAACCAAATATCAAAAGTACTTACAAAATAAAATACAATAAAAAACAGGCAAATATCAGAAGTACGAACAATCAACCATATAGAGCAATAAATGCCAAATGGCAATTAATTGAAAGACTTAAAATCAAAATTCTCTAAAAATTAACAAAGACCTAGAGGAGCTAAAACTAAGAAAAGCAAAAACGGACCTGTATTGGTCAGTGGAGGATCACACTCTTAATGAAACAACAGCAGGGACTTTTGCTACCTTCAAACCTTTCTCTTACTGTAGTGTTTGAAGGTGGCAGCCGTGAATGCGGCAGCCCATTCTTGCATGGTAGATTCAGGTAACTTTTCCTCACCAATGTAAGGAGCCCAGGATCCCTGGGAGGAATCTGTGAGAACCCATTGGACCTTCTCAGGCACATTCAAATAATCAAATTTTAATGCAGAACTCTTTGCCTTCGTGGCAGACTTCTTTTCTTTCTGGCCTTCAGAGCCCTCGATAGATGGAAAAAGAATTTAAAAATGCATGTCAGTGAGAAGAGGACACTACAAGAGTGAAACGGAATAATTTCCAACATCTTCAATCAAAATTATCAAATAACAGTTTGCTTTTGACTCACCATGGTATCAGCATCAGAGTTCTCCACTAATTTTCCTTTTTTCCGTTTGGTTCCAGTTTCTAGAAAGTATAGAACCTCATTTTTTGACCGAAATCGACGGCCAGAAACTGGCTCAAAAAAATACTGCACGAAACACAGTTAATTTTGGCCTATTTAGATGCCTATAGAATTCGATAGCCAATTTATAGGATAGAAAAATTAGAGTGCTTGGATTCATCAAAGCAACCAGAACTGTGAAATGTTGATTTATAAAAACTAGGAGTAGACCCTACACTCGCAGCAAACAATTCATTCTAGATGTGAAAAACAAAAGAAACTCACTTCAGATTCAACCTTTTCTTTTTCATGTTACAGAAGAAAATAATGACAGTATAACTATATTATATCTGACGCCCAAACTCTCTCGTTACAACAAAGAAACACACTTCAGCTTCCTAGAAGAGAGACCTCAAAAACTATACCAAAAGCATTTAAAATCCATATGAGAGTCTAGAGTTTGCTTACCAGAAACAAAGGGATATTGGAATCTTTTCTCTTTCCAGCACAAAAAAAATTTATCATCGTTTGGGGGGGCGGGGGTAACAGGCACCAATTACTCAGCCCACCTGTATATCTGCCCAGCCCGCAAGGAAAATGGGCAGAAATAGGCCATGCGAATTTTGTTAAATAATATTATAGGGCAGGCGGGTTGCATGTTGATTTTATCCAACCTAGTATATTTCCGCCCGCCCTATGATATGTCATATCATCAAGAAACCCTAAACTAAACACCACTTGTACCGCTCTACTCTCCTCTTCTTCTTCTTCTTCTTCTTCTTCTTCTTAATGTTCTTATTTCCTTCTCCTTCTCTCCTTTTCTTCTTCACATTGCTCTCATGAGCAAGTAGATCCACAGCCCCATGCTCAAAAAGAGACTGATAGCCATGGGTATCTCATGACTAGATACCCACACTTGGTCTCTGTTCGAGTGAATATGTGATTTTAATTTTTTATTTACATTTTGAGCTTTGATGCTTTTTGGAAGACTTATGGACTAATTGGTGAAAAAGCAGTCCACCAGGTCAAAGGGGATGGGCGGGCGGGCCAGGGGTGGAAGGGCTATAGAGCCACCCCACCAGGTGGGACTCGGGTGCAGAGAGGGCAGCTACAAGCCCACAAAGGGTGGTATTAGTTCTAATTATCACTAACCACATGAAAGCCCTTAGGAGTGGAGAGTAAAGGACAGTTGTGTCAGCATTAGATAGATTCAAGTAACTTACCGTCTCCAAAATACTTGTAACATTTTAATGAAAGTAGCTGTGCCTAGAAAAACAGGAAAACATTAACCAAGTTCCACTTCTAAACACATGCAACAAAAATTTGTTTACCTCTGAAGGTCACTAATATCACCTTCAGTGGGAGTAATATGGAAGGCATATCAGATCATTTAAATCATACCTAGAGTTTCTGCAATTTCCTAGAAAACCAATGATATATCCTATCCCCACGCCACACACAAAAAAATAAAAATAAAAGACTACTTAGCTGAAGCAGTGAAAAAAAAGATTTGAGGTATTGGGAACTTGAAGTTCTAAATAGGCACTCTAGAAAGTAATCTATTAATTATGACGGCAGAAAGGGTCTACATTTGTGACAATTAAGAACAACCTATCGCTAACAGCAATTAAAACAATAACTTTGCTTATTACCAACTCAACAAACAATTATCATCTCTAATCACATGAAAGTCCTTTGTGGTGGAGAGTAAAAGGGCAGATTTATCAGTATTAGATTCAAGCAACAGACTGCTTCCAAAATGCTTTGAGAATTTGAAGTAGTTGTGGCAAGAAAAACCGGAAGAAGTTATCAAGCTCCACTTCCAACCATATCCAATCACGGAAATGACACCAAGAGTTTCTGCAATTGAAAAGGAAATGACCTACACTCCACCCCCCAGGGGAAAAGACAAAATGAAAGAAAACCTAGTAAACTGCAAGCAGTGAAAAAGAGATCGCAATTTTCTTGTTTGTTCATTATTACCAGCTACTCAAGAAAGTAATCTCTCAGTAATGAGCACAAAAATAGTCTACCTGCTTCATAATTCATGACACAAGTAAGAGTGAACATGAAAGTTTTTCTAGTTTCTTCAATTAAGTCCCTTCACAATACAGGCATTACCACATTACCCAGGATGAAAAAAGAAATATATTATTCTTTAAAATATTGAAAGAACAAATACAGCATGGACGGAAAGAAAGAAAAATCAACTAGTCAGTAACATGACTGAGTCTCTAAGCGAGAAGATTATCCATCTGCAAGCTTCATCATCATTGTCCCTTTTCAAAGACCTTATCAATATAAATGGAATAACAAACCCCAAAGCTTTCCAGCTCATCTCGACAGCATACTGAGAAGATATTTCTTTATTTTCTTTCTTTAACATGGAGAAGCTCTTTGATAGGCCAAATTGAACGTGACAAGCAGACACTTGGCATAAATCATAAATCATAAATCCAACTCAATAAACCTATAACTTGAATAAGTCAACCAGGAAAGATCCCAACAGATAAATCAGTAAGCATAACCGAACTGATAAAAGCTAAAGGAGTTGCAAGTACGAGCAGGCCAATAGACAACAAGCGTCAAACACGTAAGAAACGAGCTAAAATGCTATCGGTTAGACAGAGTACAAAATATACCATAAAAGAGGTGGAATTCGAGGCTTTTTTAGTTGATGTGAGAAAGACAGATATTCTAATACAGCACCAATGATACGATACAATAAACTTAATTCATGAAACATTTCCAACTCAAGAACTTAAAATCCGTATAAAGAAGCAGGAAAGAGCAACTCTAAGCGAGCTTGATACGACCATCTGGCTCAGTGACCAAAAAACTTCCATTTATCGGATAGCAAAGCTTAAAATAAACATTTCTTTCAATATTTCATTTTCTCGGTCAGTTTTCTAAGCAGCCCCACTGTCATTAGCGGACATTACACAGTTCTAGTATAAATATTGAATTCTGAGGTTTTAGACTGGTAATTTAAGAGATGAAATTTAATTTACCCTATCTATCACTCCAGCTGAGGCACCCGAGCTCCGAACTCTATCTTCGACTAACCAACCAGGCGGCAACCAATCCGGCAGCGGCGCGGCCGAGACACGACGCTGCTGGGCTCCCGCTGGAGACGCCGTGTTCTCTGGAAGCGGCGTCTCTGCACCGTTAGACTTCTCGGAGGCCATGGAAGGCGACGCGCCGTCTGACGATCGACGCATGGGTGGGGTCTCAGCAGTCCCCTGACGTCCGGAGGCGGTGGCGTCAAAAGGAGCCCGATTTAAGCAGTGGATCGGACGGTAGCCCGGCGGTCAGGATTTCTTCGGGTCTGTTCGGGTATCGTTTGAGCGAATTCCAGTGCGGGTTCGGATCCTGACCCAATGAGGACATTAAAGTGAAAGGAGTGTGCAAGGAGCTGGATCGGAAAGTAAAGTGGAACCAGAAATAGCTGATTTGGGAAGGTTGGAGCCGTTGATTCGGCGATCAGGTATAGAAAGCTCGAAGTGTAGTGGACAGTTTGGGTAACAGCAACTCACTCGGCTCGGTATTTAAAAATCTTTATATCATATATTATTTATAGAGGAATGATAGTTACAGAGTGTACAAGTGCTTCATATGAAAAAAAATTATTTTTTAATAATGAATCACATTTTTTTTAAGGCAATTATACGAAACTTGCATAATATATAACTGTATATAGTATTATTCTTACAGATTAATTATCAATATTGGAGTTTTTCGAAGAGTTGAGGTCCTCTTCTGGTGAGGGTGAGGTTTTCTCTCTAGTTCCTTGAGAACGTAGAGGTTGGTCTCTTAGGCAGTAGCTTGAAGAGAGTGTGGTAATGGAAAGTGGGATTTCTAAACTGTGTGAAGGGTTGAGATTGACTGATGAAGAAAAACAGGTGGTTGATGTTCTTGAGGAGGACATAGAGTTATCATTTGAGAATAGTAGAAGATGTTTAGTGGCATTCATTGTATCAAACATGAAGGTGAATAAAGGTGCATTCAAATCTACAATGAACAAACTCTGGCAGGCATAGGGATGCATGAGTTTCAAAGAAGCAGGTGGAACCCTTTTTTGATTGAATTTAAAGGGGAGGAACATAAACACAAGATTTTAATGGGACATCCATGGACTTCTGACAAGTTCTTGATCAGCCTTCCTGAGTGTGATGGTGTGATTGCTCCTAAAGATATTCATTCTCCTTTTGAACCTTCATGGATCCAGGTCTATGATATACCTTTTGCAGGCATGAACAAGCGTATAGGTGAGAATTTGGGAGGCACAATTGGAAAAATATTGATGGTGGATACAAATAATGGTGGGTCTGGTTGGGGAAAGTTTCTTAGAGTGCAAGTTCTAGTTGATATTTCGAAGCCTCTCGCAAAAGGAAGATTCTTAAGCATTGGAGATAAAAGATTTTGGATTTCTTTTAAATATGAAAGACTTCCAAACTTTTGTTTTCATTGTGGAGCAATAATGCATGCAGATTAAAAGTGTTCAAAACAAGGAAACCAAAAGAAATATATAGACAGTTTGCAGAGTCAATGTGGTCCTTTGTTATGTGCGAATCCTTAGCCCAGAACAACAAGATACCATAGATCACATAAGGGTGTTAAACCAGAAGCAAGCTCCGGCAAGACATTATAGGGAAGCTTAGAGGAGGAGGTGGCTAGCAGGGATAAGCATGGAAAGAATTTTTTAGCTGCTGAAGTTTCGAGGGTAGTTCCAACTAACCCCTTAACTTTAGGTAGTCAGGATTTGATGGAGCCTAGAATTGGAAAGTCTCCTAATGAGGAAAGGTTATTGAAGTCTACCTTATCTCAAAAGGAATATCTAGCTAACAAGGAGAATTATTCTGATATGGTTATTCAAGATAATGATCAAACATTTGAAGCCGAAATGAAAGGTGCTGGAAAAAGAGTTGATCTTCTAAAACAGACATGCCAATATTTTGAATTAGTGACAGGATCTCGACAGGATAAGGGTGGAGAAGTTTATGTAGAGATTTTGGTAATATTTCTAACAGTAACAATCGAGTGCAAGAGGGCCTCTTAAATGAACCTATTGGAAGAAATATTCAAGTTTGTTCCCAGGCTTTTTCCTTAAGCTCAAAATCAGTTAATAATAAACAGAAGATTCTTCCAACCGGGAAAGGAGGGCTAGAAGTAGTAATGTGAATAATGAAAATGACAATATGATTTTATCAATGCCCATGTCGATCAATAGTGGTTCAAAGAAAAGAAGTATGGAGACGGTGGGGAAAAGGGAATTAAGAAACAAAACAACCAGGTTGACTCTAAACTGACTAAGCTAAATGAACTGGCAGTAGCTACTAAGCAGCCCTGCCAATATCAATGAATCTTTTAAATTGAAACGGCCGAGGGCTTAGGAATCCTCGGAAAATTCGTGAGCACTATTTTTGAAAGAAAAGTGCCCCAAAGTGGCTTTCCTTATAGAGACCAAATGTAGGAGAAATAAAATGGAGATCATTCAAAATAAACTGGGTTTTGAACACAGTTTTGTGGAGGACTGTTTAGGTAGAGGGGGTGGAATTGCTATGTTATGGAGAACTAAATTGAATGCTGATTTTCATAATTACTCTAGAACCATATTTCAGTAATCTTTACAAAATTATGTTCAAACCATAAGTAGCTATTAACTGGTTTCTATGGGAACCCAGTTGTAGCAAAGAGAATTGAAAGCTGGAATTTAATAAGAATCCTCAAACCTCCAGTGTCTATGACATAGCTTTGTATAAGGGATTTCAACGAAATTCTAAATCAAGATGAGAAAGTAGGAGTTGTAGCTAGACCTTTTTCTCAGATGGAATTATTTTGAGAAGTCTTGGAGGACTGTGCACTAAGTGACTTGGGTTTAAGAGGCTCAAGATTTACTTGGTGTGATAATAGAGAGGGGAGGGATTTTATTAAAGAAATATTGGATAGGGTTGTTGGGAATAGTGAATGGAATCTGTTGTGGAAGAATTTGAATGTTCATGTTCTGCCTGTTCTAAACTTTGACCATAGTCCTCTATTTATTTCTTGCTTCAATGATGAGAATGTTGCTAATAGAGAAAGAAGAATATTCAGATATGAAGCTAATTGGTCAAGACAAGAGGACTGCTCAAATATAATTAAAGTAGCCTGGAGATCAACAGTTTCTTATAATAATAGACTAGAATTTTTTAACGAAGGCTTAATTAGTTGTAAAGAACATTTGATAAGGTGGAGCAAAGCTACACTTGGTAATAGAAGGAAGATAATGAATCAGAAGAGAGAGATGATCAAGGAGATGCAGAGTGTTAATCAAGGTAGCTTCAATGAAACAATAAGAGGACTGCAAAAGGAAGTGGATGGTTATCTAGAAGATGAAGACCTAAAATAGAGACAAAGAGCAAAAATGAAGTAGTTGAGAGATGGAGACAAAAGTACTAGATATTTTCACTCACGTGCGTATCAATGGAAGCAATCTAATACAATCCATTAAGTCATTTCCAATAATGAGTCAAGGGCTAAAAGTCATGAAGATATCAGTAGATAGTTTTAGCAGTTTTATTGAGATTTGTTCACCACTTCTCAGCCTACTGGGATCTCAGATAGTCTTGATTTTCTTGAGAGATCAGTCACTGAAGACATGAACAGGCATATGACTAAGGATTATTCTACTGAGGAAATCACAGCAGCTATAATGGAGATGAATTCTTTGGGATCACTAAGGCCAGACGGATTCTAGCAGCATTCTACCAGAACCATTGGAAGGTTATTGGCAGTGATGTGGTCATAGCAGTTAAGGCCATTTTACACTCAAATTGTGGTATGGCTTGTGACATCCCCTTTTTACGTGTATTTTCACTGAAGGAGCATTTTAATTTAATTAAAATATTAATTTTTTTATTTTAAATTATTGTATTTCAATTGGTTTTATTTTAATTGATGTGGTGTTTAATTTATTTTAGTCGTTTTATGGTTTTTAATTTGTTTTCGTTGGATCAGTTTTTGGATTCCAGAGGTAAGGATTGGACCTCATTTCTTTTCCCTCATATTTTCTTTTTCTTTTCTCTTTTTTTTTTTCTTTTTCTCTTTTCCTTTTCTTTTTCTTTTCCTTCTTTTGTTTTTTCTTCTTTTCCTGCTTCTTTCTTCCCTTCCCGCGCGCGACCTCTCTCCCTCTCCCTCCGTTCGTTCCTTTAGCCCACCTAGCCAGCGCCACCTCCAGCCGCCGTGACCCACCTCCACCTCCGGCATGTCCCTCCCTTACCGGCGAGCTCTACTGCACCAGTGGTATGCTACGCCGGCCACCCAATCTCTCTCTTTTCTCCTCCAAACAAATTGGTCTTCAAGCCTTTTTCTCCTCTTTGAGCCACCATACATGGCCAAATCAGCCACCAAGTACCACCAATGGATTCACCACATCAAGGGCTTCCTCCTCATGTCTTTCTTTTCCCCTAACTCCCTCTTTTTCTCCAATGGGTCTCCATAGCTAGAGTTTCGGTTGCACCACCGTACACGGCCACCCATGGTGTTTCACCACCACCATCTTGTTCCTCTCATCACCATAACCTTCCCCAAGAAATTTCATGGCCAACGGAGTTGTGTATAGCCCTCACTCTCCCTCACTCTCCAAAGCCAAAATTAGCTTCAAGTGTCCGATCCGCCTCCGTGCGCCACCACCCACGGCCAACTCTTACTTCCATTAGTTTCATAAACATCCCTAGGCCATTCTCTATCAATTTCATGTCTTGGTTTGTCCCCGTTCGAAAGTGGGTAATTTACAACCCACGGCCACAGTATAAAATACACTGTTACGTTGTTTTTTCTCTACCGTTTTTAATGTCGTGAGCTTTCGAAAAATACCTTATAGTACTGTAAGTATTTTCTAAACTCTACTTTTAGATTTAAATATATTTTTCTCTTACAATAATTATTTTTTGGATTGGTTGGTTGATTTCGGACTAAGTCCGAGGAGTTCGGGGGTCGGATGGATTGAGGACAGAGTTGATTGGTTTTGTTGATTTGTGATTGGTTGGTTATTTGTGCCTTGAGGCGTACATTACATGGAGCATACATGTGCATTTTATTTAAATTGAGAAAATCCTATTTTATTTGTGTAAATGGATTTTCGGGTGCGTGTGTATCACGACCCCAAACTAGGATGGGGTATTATCTCGGTGGAGCTCCTCTGGTCACTCAGGAGCGTAATATACTGAGTGACGTCCCTTGAGTTGTCGCTGGGCGACAACGGAAGCGAGCAGGATGGTAACGCTCTCGTACCGACTCCGTGGCCCTTCGCTGGCAAGGGCTAAAGGATGCTTGGCTACGTACACGCGGGGCGCAGAACTGGACATCGCTCATTTAGGTGTCACACGCGTGGTCGTTACCTGTGGTGTGGCACAGGAGCCAGGGTGTGTGAATGACCCCTTGGGGAGGTCGTGGTGCATTCGAATTAATTGGTTATTGATATGAGTTGGATTTGGGCCAAATGAGACTTTTGGCGTGAGTTGGAAAGTAATACGTTTTGGGGCCAAATGGGATTTTTGGCGTGCGTGGAAAAATATGGTTTTATGGGTTATGTGCATTGGCATTCCTTCATGCATATTGTTTGAGTTTATTATATTTTTATCTAGTAGCGTTTGGATTTTACTTACCTGCGGCACCATTTTTGGTACTGTAGTTTTTGATGCAGAGATCGATGAGGAAGAGGAGGCTGAGCCCGAGGAGGCGACTCCGCCAGAGTATTGAGTTGGAGTTTATGCCTTGTTGGATTTAAAACTATATTTGTAGCTTGTAATATTTTATTATATATGTTTTGAATGGGTTTGTATTAAACAAAGAAAAATTCTGGTACTTAGTTATATGACTTTGTTTATCCGCTGCGTGTTTTCTTTTGCACACTTATTGCATGTACACACACTTGGCACTTAGCGATAGGGTGGTGACTTGTGTTGTCATCATCCGAACGTCTCGATTTTCCAGTGTCGGTACGTAGGATTTGGGGGCGTCACATGGCTGATGTTAATGAAGCTTTTATAACTCTAATCCCAAAGAAGGCTAAGCGCTTGTTTCATAATATAGACTAATAATCCTTTGCAATATTTTCTATAAAATTGTTGCTAAGGTTTTGGCCAATAGACTAAAGCACATTCTTCCAAATTTGATATCTCCAACTCAAAGTGCTTTCATTCAAGGTATACTTATTTTAGAAAATGTTATTGTTGCCTTTGAAGCTTTACATTCTATGCAAACTTGAATGATTAGGAGAAAAGAAGGATTTATGGCTCTTAAGTTAGATATGAGCAAAAGTTATGATAGGAGAAGATGGGATTCTCTAGGAGGTGGATGACTGACATTATTTTGACTTATTCCATTCTAATGAATGGGGTTCCTCAGAACAGTTTTAAACCCTCAAGAGGAATTAGACAAGGGGATCCTCTGTCCCCTTATCTCTTTATTCTATGTTTTGAAGTACTTAGTTCCATTTTGAAAAATGCTGAGGAAAAAAGAATCATTTCAGGAATTCCAGTTGCAAGGGTTCTTTTCACATTAACCACCTATTTTTTGTAAATGATAGTCTACTCTTCTATAAAGCTAACCCTCTTGAAAGGAGTAGACTTGTTTATCTTCTTCAGTCCTATGAATATGCTTCAAGTCAAAGGCTAAACATGGAGAAGACTTCAATATTTTTCAGTAAAAACACTAGACCAAAAGTGAAGGATCTCATTTTGGCAACAGCAAGAGCCAGAGCTTCTCAGTCTTATGAAAAGTATCTAGGTTTACGCTCTTATGTGGGTAGAAACAGGTCTAAAGCTTTCAATTTAGTTATGGACAAAAGCAATAGCAAGCTAAGCAACTGGAAAGTGAAGTTTCTATCTCAAAAAGGGAAGGAAATTCTCATCAAATCAGTTATTCAAGCCATTCCAACTTATAGCATGGGGTTTTCAAAATTCCTAAAGTGTTTTTGAGAGAAATCAATGGAGTTATGCAAAAATTCTGGTGCAAGCAAATGACATATATAAAATTCACTGGTTAAGTTGGCAGTAATTAGGAAAAGGAAAGCAAATTGGTGGTTTGGGATTTCAAGATTTTGAGAATTTCAATCAAACATTATTAGCAAATCAGGGATGGAGACTATTGTAGCAACCCAATTCACTGGCTTCAAAAGTTCTAAAAGCTAAGTACTTTCCACATAATGAGTCTAAAAGCTAGGGTTGGTAACAATGCTTCTTTTATTTGGAAGAGTATTATGGCAACTACCAAAAAATTAATGTCTGAAGGCCTCTTATGGAAGATTGGGAATGGTGAGTCTGTTAAAATCTGGTATGATAAATGGCTAACTTCTTTCAAGATTCAATCACCTATGAGGGGCTTAGAGCATAATGCAAGGGTTAAGGACCTTATTGACCCTGACACTAAACAATGGAACCTGGCTTTATTGAAGAAGGTCTTTTCAGATACTAGATTGACAATATCATAAGAATTCTCATTAGCATATGTGATAGTCCTGACAGATTAGCTTGGAGATGAACTTCAAATGGTAAGTATTCTCTAAAGAGTGCTTACCATCTTCAATGGGAATTGATATCAAGATCCAAGGGACAAGCTTCAAGTATTATAAGGAGCTCAAAAATTTGGCCCAAGATATGGAAATTACAGGTAACAAATGCAGTTAATGCATCTTTCTAATATCCTCTGTCTCCAAGTAGGTCATGACTAAATCCGTTCTTTCTTCAAGTTGAGCACATCATCAGCCTTCATCATCATCCTAAATCGGTATTTCATATCATGTCACAACTTCTACCGTTCCGAATGGGGAATGGTTGTGGAAACTACCACAATGAGATTTTGAAAAATTTTAACAAATAAACATACAATATACAGCAGTTAAAATAAGCATACAAATGGTAAATCACGAGATGAATGCATGGACATGTAATTGACATAAAACTTGACTTATGCAACTTGACATTTCCATAAAACAACTTTTCATCTTTTAAACTCTTAACACATGTTATTTCATTTGAGCTTGGGTTCTTGTTCTTGTCATATCACATCATGTAGTATCTTGTCATATCATGATATGTATCGTATCATATCATGTCATATCATGGCATGTCGTACCATGTCATATCATATCATGTCATATCATGGCATGTCATACCATGTCATATAGTGTCATATCCTATCATATCTTATCATTGGCATGTCATATCAAATCATATGATATCATAGAGCTCAAATGCATTATTCATATCATATAATTCACATGTTTGGATACAGCACGGCTCCCCTAAGTACTATGTGTTTCCCGCTAGTTACCTCATCAACCAACGATCCACTTGATCGAGGTGACTACATCATAAACATAAACATATTCTTTATAGTAGTTCACTAATTTCACCTTCACCATATAGCACCAACTAGCTTTAGGTGCAACCTGACTCACTCAAAAATGAGTAGCACTAAAGCTATCTCAAGTGCAGGAGGATGTCGTGTAATAATTAGGAATAAATTCCTAGATCGTCTCCTCAGGAAAATTTACTTAAAAATTAAACTCGTTGAAAAGGGTGAAAAACATCATAAAGAGAGAATAAAATGATGGTATGTGCAATGGATGGAAAAGGGTACTAGTCATGGACTAGATTCATGTTTTTAGATTTTGATTGTCGGATTGGAATGTAAAGGACTAATAGATTAAACTCAGAAATTAATAAAACTAAATTAAGAATTAAACTAAATTAGGAAGTAATTGACAAAACATGCACTGAAAATTGAAAAGCCCCAAAATCAATGTTCTAGGGTTTATCATTGTATTCAAATCACAAATTCTCAAATTAAACCACCGTAATTGTAATCACTATTAAAATGAAAGCTTAACGAAACGATAAAAATAAATAATATGAATTAAATGAATAACAAATAAATTACTCAAACGTCTAAATCAAAATTCTCCAAAATAATTCAGAAACTCAAAACTGAAATGAAATAGCAAGTAGGGAATTGAAAAGATCAAGCCAGTTGAATGGAGATGAAGATTCGAAGCGGTGGAGGAGGCTGAGCTGCAGTGGCAATTGGACCCCTTAAGGAGTTCTTCAATCTGCTGCAGTGTGAGTGAATGATCCAGTGAAAATTGTGTAGCTGCGTCAATGATCGATTGTATGAATCCTCCTCTCCGAATCTGAACGAAAATCAAAGGAAAAATGAATTCTAAGTGTTTCTCTACTCAAAATTGAGTTTTCCAACCAAAAGTCCGTCCTAAGATGTAAAAAAAACATATATACACTCTAACGACGGAATAAACCCTGATCTGTAAAAATGCGATATTCGCTCGAGCGGCCTGTCGAGCGAACATCGAGCGTTCAACTCTGCCTAAGTTCGCTCGAGTGGCCTGTCGAGCGAACATCGAGCGTTCGACTCTGCCTGAATTCGCTTGAGAGGCCAAATGCCTCCGCTCGAGCGATCTCTTTTCCCGCAACTCGCTCAAGCCCACTGTCAAGCGGAAGTTAAGCATTTGAATCTGCCTGACTTCGCTCGAGCGGCCAGAAGCCGCCGCTCGAGCGATATGTACCATAATCCATATTAATCAACAGTTGATAAAATTAGAGCAGAAATTCATGCTTTTAATCAATTAAATCATAACTTTGATTTATTCATTTTTCCATATAAAACCAATGATAAAGTAATGAAAGAATTAATATATATTGATTCCAAAAGCATTAAAAATGCAATAATTCAGCTCAATCACAACCTCACTCCGGTATCCTTCCATAGGAACCATTCGAGGCCCATCGACTATACTTCATCGACTCAAGGGTCTCCACTTGACTTAAAACACTCCAAAATAGACAGGAAGTTCCACTGGGACATTCCTCCATCCTAACATTTCGGATTGTGATAAAAACATGTACTGACTTCTCTTTTGAAAACATCATTTACCCAAATGCATGTGACATGGGACTTAAGATAACATTTTCATAGAACATGTGACATGTGAGACACCGTGTATGCATGAGAACTAGCATAGCACATTTCGGTACATGACTTGATAACATTAGAACTTTCATATGCATAACATATTACGTAGGAAACTACTCAAAACATATCATGAATGGAACAACAATGATTAATCCGAGCATATTCACATATACATGTTACAAGGTTCACAAAGCATGTAAAAATCATCTTTTCACATGGTATAAAACCGAAACATCATAGCAAGACATCATATAAAACCGAAATGCTTTATACACTTATTCATGGCAAATCATCATTATACAAACCGAAACATCATATATATATATATATATTTAAGCATGGAATGACAAGTATATACAATAGTAACCAAGATGAAAAGTTTTGATATGAACCCGTGGGAATGAAATCCTTTAAACCCATAACCAATTTGAAAACTCACCCAAGAAAGCCAAAATCAAGCCAATAGAAAACCTAGACCTATCGAGTAACTCGTTCCAAGAACTTAGATTAGAGAGAATCTAGACTCATTGAAAAACCTGTTTCAAGAACCTAGATCACAAGGAGGAACATCACAAATGTTGTAATTTACCTTTGATAAGTTTAAAAGTTCATTCAAGAACAAGATGAGATAAACTCAACTTACAATGAAATAATCATCAAATGTCTAACCCTCTGGAGTGGGCAGCTACATGCTTTAAATACCCTTCCCAAAACATAATAAAACCCTAAACTGAAATTTAAGAACCTTTCCCCCAAAATACCCTAGGATGGGTTCCCCACCTCTAATAAAACCCTAGACTGAAATTCACCCCAAAATCCCCTACATGGCCGGCACCCCCTCTAAGTGTATACATTAAAAGTTTCCCTTAAAATCCTAGTTAATAAAACATAAGACATACGTGGGCCAAAGATACTCAAGCCCAAATATTCAACAAATCTAGAGTCTCAAAATAATAAACATAAAAATAAGCCCAAATAATAAATCCTAAGTCATGTTGCCATCTTCCATAACTTGTATCAAATGGATCAAAACTAAATCTCCTTCTTTCAAGCCCACCTTGAATGTCAAGCTCTTGGTAGACTCGTCCCAAATGGATTGCACCAATCCTTGCATAGCTTCTTTAATCTTCTTAGCTCTTGACCTTGTAATTATCCTATCTGGAACTTGCAAAATGTTTTTAAGACTTAGTCCACCTTGGTATCCATCAAGTTTACACAATCATATACAAATATTAACTGAGGTAGGTTGAGGGTCTACTTACAAACTTTTCCTTGCTTACATAGAGTAAATCTTTATGGGCTGAAATAGAAGTGTACTAATTAATGAGTGCGCGAAAGTATACTCTAAATATCCTATTTGTGATACCCTGTTTTTACGTGTATTTTCACTGAAGGAGTTTTTTTAATTTAATTAATATATTAGTTCTTTTATTTTAAATTAATGTATTTTAATTGGTTTTATTATAGTTTGATGTGATGTTTAATTTATTTTAGTCGTTTTATGTTTTTTAAAATCGTTTTCGTTAGATCAGTTTTTGGATTCCGGAGGTGAGGATTGGACCTCATTTTCTTTTCTCCATCTTTTCTTTTCTCATTTTCTTTTTCCCTTTTTCCTTTTTTCTTTTTTCTTTTCTTCTTTTCTTCTTTCTTTCTTTTATTCTTCTTCTTTTTCCTTCCCTCCCCATGCGCGCACGAGCTCTCTCTTTCTCTCCCGTCACCATCCAGCCTCTCCACCCAGACCCACCGCCGCCGGCCAACGTGGCTGACACAGTCCCCACCGGTCGACTCCCCTCCAGCTAGTGAACACCCCCACCAAAAACCAGCCCCATCTGAGCCGCCGTTAACCCCTACAGCCCATCTAAGCCGCACAGCTTTGGGCCATTTTCGGTGCCGTCGCTCCACCTCCGGCCACCACCTCTTCACCACTTCATCCCCTACCTCTTGCCATCCTAACCCACCCATTTCCAACCCCGATCCATTGCCGGGGTAGCTCCCACGAGCTCAACTCTGATCTGCCCCTTTCTTCGCTTCCACTGCCACCTACGGCCAAAACTCACTTTCATTAGCTTCATAAACATCTCTAGGTCATTTCCTATCAATTTCATGTTTTGGTTTGTCCCCGTTCGAAAGTGGGTAATTTACAACCCACGGCCACAGTGTAAAATACACTGTTACGTTACTTTTTCTCCGCCGCTTGCAACGTCGTGAGCTTTCAATAAATACCTTAAAGCGCTGTAAGTATTTTCCAAACTCTATTTTAGATTTAAATATATTTTTGCTCCTACAATAAATTATTTGACTAGTTGGTTGATTCCAGACTGAGTCCGAGGAGTTCGAGGGTCGAATGGATTGAGGATGGAGTTGCTTGGTCTTGTTGTTTTGTGATTGATTGGTTGATTTGTATCTTGAGACATGCATTGCATGACGCATTCATGTGCTTTTATTAAATTGAGAAAAACTGGCTTTTTCGTGTAAATGGATTTTCATGTGCGTGTGTATCACGACCCCAATCCGAGATGGGGTATTATCTCGGTGGAGCTCCTCTGGTCACTCGGGAGTGGATAATACTGAGTGACATCCCCTGGGTTGTCGTTGGGAGACAGCTAGATCGCACGAAACGGTAACGCTGTCGTGTCGACTCCGTGGTCCCTAGAGTGGCGAGGACTAGAGGATGGCTTGGTCCAGGTATGCGCTGGGCGCGAGAACTGGACATCGCTCGTTTAGGTGTCACACGCGTAGTCGTTACCTGGGGTGTGGCACAGGAGCCAAAGTATGCGGATGATCCCTATGGGAGATCATGGTGCATGCAATAATTGGATCGGGTTTTGGATTTGTTTACAGGCCATTTTCTGGAAAAATGGTGGTTTATTGATTTAGGCCATTATTTGGGATAATGGCAAGGACTGGTTTTAAAGATTACGTTTTGGGCCAAAATGGGATTTTGGCGTGCGTGGAAAAATGTGGTTTTATGGGTTATGTGCATTTGCATTCTTTCATGCATATTGTTTGAGTTTAATATATTTTTATTTAGTGGCATTTGGATCTTACTTACCTGCGGCACCATTTTTGGTACCATAGATTTTGATGCAGAGATCGAGGAGGAGGAGGATGCTGTACACTTGTTGCATGTACACACACTTGACATTTGGCAATAGGGTGGTGACCCGTGTTGTCATCATCCCGACGTCTCGATTTCCCTGTATCCGTACGTGGGATTTGGGGGCGTCACACTATTGTTTGATTAAAATGATAAAATGTGAATAGAAATCATAGGAATTAATGTGTATTCTTGAATTGAGTATCTATTTATGTTGGGATACTCCTAAGCAGTTTTTTTTTATGTTTAATTTCAGAGTTTATAAAATAGCAAGTCAAAGTCTAGTCAAATTCAAAGGAGGAATTTCATGGGGTTTGAGAGCAATTTTGATAAAGAAAAAAAAATCACAAAAAAGAAACTGCAAGAAGTCTAAATCCGAAATTTGCTAGGAGACAGTCTGGATATATTGTAGCATTTTGACCATAACTTTTACTCACATATTAGATTGATGTGATTCTTAATACATTAGAAAGCTATCTTAAATGGATATAAATTTTTCTCTAATAATGATTTCCAAATTTGAACTCTTGAAGCATTTACGTGACTTCCAAGATGAGTCTTAAAATTTAGGCAATTTTTTTGTGTGAAAATTATGAAGACATTAGGGTTTCTTTCCTACTCTATGTAAGCATATCATTAGTACGAAATAGAATATGAGGAAAGGCATAGAGGTAGATTTGAAAAGATGAGAAAATCACTTCTATGGCATATGTTTGCTTTATCTTTCTCTGGAGATTTTTTTTTATCCATTATTTTTATGGGTAACTAAATTCTCAAGTAGGATTAGGGATGAACTTGCATATTAGATGGTATTTTTAATTTATGTATTTTATTTTCAATTACTAAAAATCTTTTGTTTTATCATTCTCAATTCATTATTGGTGTTTTCTTTTCCGAGTAATCATAGAATTTATTCTATTTATGAATTCAGTCATGCTTTTTCTATTGAATAAATTGATTCTTTGATTATGTTTAGATCAATTATTTATCTATATTGATTTAGTTCTTTGCTACAATATCGCTCCCTAAGTATATTGTCGTCATTGGATTTTCTCAATAGAGATAATAATTTACGTATTTTAAAAGTGGTGAATAATTTTTCAAAGGGTAACATTTGGTTTATAAATTTATACCTTCTAATTAGGAATTTTGGGAATTGAGTTTCCAATTGAGTTATTCAATGAATTAAGAATAATTAAAATATCGGATTTGTGCAAGGGATTCCCGACGCTCTACTGTTCGTCAATTTGATTATTTCTTCCGTTAGGAACTTTGCTGCACTTTAATTTGCATTTAAAATTCATCTTTGTTCTCCATTAATTATTTAATATTTTTCTTTAGTTTCTTTGTTCCTTCTGCTATTCTTTTGATTTATCTTCCTGTAGAATCGACACTCCAAATTTGTAGTACAACTACCACGTTATTCTTTGGGTGTAATCACTAACATTGGAGAGATCCTTAATTGGAACATAAACTTGTAAAACTCTAAACTTATATAGGAAAAGTTTCATTTTAACCCCTCTTGACTCTAAAACATTGAACATTATGTTCTAAACCTTCAACACCACCTTCAAATACCGAATTTATCCAAGCTTAACAACTTCATTTAATATCCTCCTAGACCCCTTTTTGACCTCAAAATATGTTTCCTCAATCTAGCTCTAGGACAAAACTCCAAAGTGTGCTCATCCTTTTGATTCACTCGACATACGACCAAATCTAAGAGAGATCACCATCCAAAACATGTTTGATCATCAAACTTTAAGAATCGAGACTTTATTTAAGGTATCTTGCTTCCTTTGCACTTTTGACCCTTAGATTAAAGCATCAAGTATTTCTAAACATGGTTATGATCAAGATCGCATCCTAGGATATCGACTTCACATAAACCGACATGCATTTTGACAATTTTGAACTTGTAAAATTCTTACATCTATTTTCTTCATAGATCAAAACCAAGCAAATCATTTCCAAGCTTATTCTAAGTCCTCAAGTATCACGTTATCTATAAAAATCCAATCATTAGAAGGTCGATCTTAAATCCATATTTAATCATCAAGATACTAACCATGACATATATTATTGATTCTAAATGGCATTATAAACCCTAATATCTCAAATTTCGTACAAGAACTTCATCCAACCAACAACATTATTTCAAGCTTATACAAGATCTATATACACCATTGAAATGATAAAAAATAAAAAAATAAAAATAACAAATAAAAAAAATACAACCTTTTGTCAAGCTTAAACTCGTCTAACAACACCAAACGCCTTTTTGTCGTCCAAAAACCATGGCCATCAAAGATACCATAAATCGACTTCTTTTTTTTAGAGAAAGCTTCTACTAGAACACTAACACAACCTTCCAACATGCATTAAGAAAATCTACGGAGGAAGATTACTCACTAAGTTTAAAATCTTGAAGAGGAGGCTTGGTTTGCACTATTCTAACAAATAGCTCTCGGTTTTCACCATTGTAGTGTGTTAAACTGATTGTACCAACATCCAAAAATCATATCTGAGGTTCTAAAATCATACAAAGAAATGAAAATATACATTCCAAAAAACCATAAACTCCTTATATCAAAACAGGCCGAAACATTAAGTTTTGACTAAATAGAACAATTCTTGATGTTCTATGTCTAACACCCTTTTAAATCAACTCCAAGAACTCCAAAAGTTCATAAACATGCTCTTAACATATTTATAATTCAATTATGAGAAATATAATGCTTTAACAAACAAGTCAAAGACCACGAAAATTACAAAACATCAACCAACACAATTGACTTACATACTAACTTCAAAACTGAGTACCACATGCTTTGATTTTAGATCAAACCACCAGATCCAAATTTCTCATAAATTAAAGCCCCAAGAAATAATATCATATACCTCATATTCAAATTCTAAACATGATCTAAGCATTAAACCTAAGATCACATGGCAAAAATTACTTCAAAACACAAAGCAAACCATGAGCTTCAAGTTTATGTCATAACCAAACCTTAGCATGTATAAAACTTCATTTCACCAAGATCAAAACCATTAATCTCCAAAAATAACTTCATAACATATAGATGAAAGTCCTAAGGTCAACATATATGAAGATTGAGACCATAGGATCATGCTTCCATAACAAAAAATCAAAACTTTCTCAAAATAGAAACTATTTTTACATCTCCAATTTCCAACTTCCTAAAATCATGCAAAACTCCTAGTAAAAACTCTTAACATGCAACAAAAATAAATATAACTTACATGTTAACATGTTAAATCTAAACCATAAAACAATACGACCAAGATCTTACCAAAAACTTTATCAAAAAAAATTAAAGATTCACATAATAACCAGACTATCACCCGATATGACCTTTCTATGTTTTTAAAAAGTACAAAACATATACCAATGGAAACTAGACTCAAAGAGGAAAAATGTATATGAAGGTAGTTTCATGAGGATCTACTTAAGAAGGCTTCTAACAAATCAAACAATAATTGCCAGGAAAACTGCCTGAAGACTCTGTCTAGGGTTCTCTCTAGAAAAAGGACTATGAATGCAAATTCTAAAGTGAGGAAGGCAAGGGACAACTTATACAAGATGTAGGTTGACATAGGTGGTTGAGTACTTCTGGATGGGAGGTTTTCAGCCAAATAAAGGGGGGGGGGGGGGGGGGGGGGGAACAAAGGGCTACATAGCTACTATTGGCAACAAAAAATTTCTGATTGAGTGAATGGCTATGATCATGTAGCTCTTATGTCTTCCATCAAAGGACTGTTGATGGCTATGAGTGGTGGTGTTAGCCCTTATCTAGGCCTTGGGAGAGGAAAGAGAGTTCCTCAAGAAGCCTCCCTTGGTTGTTGATTTCGGTGGGACTAAGATGGGCCTTACCGATGGGCTCAATTTTGAGGTTTCATAGGCTTTACTTTGGGGTTTCAATTGGATTCAAGCCCAAATTTAAATTTTCTTGGCTCAATGTGATTACCAAGGTATAAAAGAGTAAATAAGGGGATAATTACATGAGTTTGAATGGTTAATAGCATGTGAAGCAATTTAATCAAGTGATTTATACACTATGTTAAAATTGGACAACACATAAGGTTTGGGGTAACCATTTGGGGTTTGGGCAAACCTTTTATAGTTTCATTTTTCATCAAGTTTTGGAGTTTTAATTGGATCTCAAATATTTAGGATTTCACGAGGGTTGAAACTCCCTTTGGTATGGCACAAAAATGAATAGTTAGATGGAATAGTATTTAGCTCAAATGGCATGATCACAATGATTGATTTTTCCTTCATTTCCTTCACATTTTTATCTTTTGGTCCCTCTTGTCCTATTCTATTCAATAAGTGTGACTAAGATCTTTCCATGTATCCAAATAAAACTTCTCTAGACTAATTTAGACAATCCACATAGTGATTTGAAAATGACTAGACTAAGTGCTAAGACAGGAGTAAATATTCACTCCAAAAATGGTGAAATAATTTTGCATCATAAGATCTTAAATAATCTTACAAACTAGAAGTGAAATTCGTTTTTATTTGACACCTAAGTGCCTCAAATAAATCAGAATGTGTTTTCGAACATCTATCATCCAAAAATTGAAAATCGTTTTTATTGCGCCTTAAAATCTTAAATATTTATTTGAGACTAATGGTGCAAACCATTTCTCAATCATATACTCATAAATATCTCGAATAAATAAAATTATATTTTTGTCACCCAAGTGGGTATGAAACTGATTAAGCTAATAGACTAAGACCTATGCGATTGCTTAATTCGTCAAACCTCAGCTTTTGTGACATTCCAAAAGTATAAAGAAATTCATGCACTGAATTTTTGGCGGGCTATTACAAACATGAATTAGATAAGCCTAAAGAAATGTGCCCCTATAATGTGTAATATGGAATGAGGGACCTCTATATATATGCATAAAGATTAAAAACCACAAACATAGACAATATACAAGTGTTAGTATTGGGTACCCATGACCCATGTTGTGTCCACATGGGGTGGAGAAGTTATTAATTAACTCTCCACCACTACCACTTAATTTCAGGGAAGTTAATTAAGCACGCCAATAGTAATAAAAAGAAAAGAGTGAAAAGTGAAGTACAAATCAAAGGCTCTCCTCTCTCTCTACAATTTTCTAGAA
This sequence comes from Carya illinoinensis, assembly GCF_018687715.1. Taxonomy (NCBI): domain Eukaryota; kingdom Viridiplantae; phylum Streptophyta; class Magnoliopsida; order Fagales; family Juglandaceae; genus Carya; species Carya illinoinensis. The sequence continues at coordinate 23,639,592 of NC_056755.1, read as the reverse complement.
CCATCTTGATAAGTTCTTAATCTTGAAGCATGTAATTATTTAAGAGACTCTAGTAGCCTCCTAAGCGACGTAGAGGTGCAATCGAAACAAAGTGATGTGGACTATAAGATAAGCAAAAATCAAAGCAATGTCTGCCTTGATTTATTATCTAAAGTCTGCTTGCAATAATCTCACTAATGAACAACAAGTTATTGCTATGATACGATCTTGACCCAAGTCAACATGGGGTCAAATGAAGCTAATTTTGACACACAGTGAGAATATTAAGACTTTTAAGGATATATCTTGCTATTTGGAGCTAGAGGTAGAGCACATAGATGTGCACCAGAGTACTCTTCTTGTTGCCCAAGCAGGGAAGCGCAGGGCATTTAAGCATAAGCGCAAACAACATGGAAGATCTACTACAAGCGGCAAATAACCTTGGGCCAAGAGATGGAAAGGTAGAAAAACACCACAGAGGCAAGTGTGCTAGCAAAGACAAGTCCAAATTGAAATGCTATAACTATGGAAAAGCGGGACACTTGCTCGTGAGTGCATTGAGGCAAAGAAGGTACCACTAAACATAACTTTTTCATTACTTATGTTTGTTCACATGTTTTTATTACTCACTCAATTCCTGAATGGATTGTAGACTAAAGAACAACCAAACATGTAGCTCGAGATTAAGTTGGTTTCATAGATTTTAGAAGAATATTAGTTGGTAGACAATAAGTTATATTTGTTAACAGAACTCCACTTAAGATGTGTCTGGGGCTCTTGTTACTTTTTCATTATGTGCTTTATGCACCTAGTGTTCAATGTAATCTATTTTCAATTATTTTTATGCTGGAACTTGGCTTTAATTTTCATTTTGATGGCCCCCCAGCTGAACTTTTATTTGGATAGGACTTTGTATAGACATAGTTTTCTTTCGAATGGTTTCTTTATGTTGGATTTAGATCATTCCTCATTTTCTTTTATGACTAAAAGTAATGATGATGTTGCTTCTAATTCACTGAAATGGTGATAAAGTTAAATAAGCATAAAGTTAAGGAAATTTTAGATTGAAAACATGTTATATGCTTATTTAATACATTAAAATAGGAGTAAGGAGGGTTGAAGTATGACTAAAATAAAAAGAATGCTTTTCTATCTATTCAAGTCACACTTAAGGACACGGCAACACATTTTAGAAATACTCTTAAGTGTTTCACTCATGTCCCTTACTCTCTCCTTTTCTGTTTTCATTTCCAGCCCTAGCCTCCCATGATGAACCACAAGAAACAGGAGGGGATAACCAACCACTCAAGGAAGATTAGGGCATAAGAAGGAAGGGATTCAGAGAGGACGGGAGGATAAGGTTTTGTTGGCAGAGTCAATTTTGAGAGATTTTCATTCCTTTCTAAAACTGTATTCTGTTATGCTTTGTTTGGTTTTTTTTATCACTTGAAAATATACTTTGTGTGAGTAAATTCCTAAACCTAGGCTCGGGAGTCCTTTGAATGGGTTGTGTTTCCTAGGGTTTAAGATTTCTCATCGTGTTTAGCAAAGTGGTATCTAGATAGGTTTCTACCATATGTTTTATGATGTTGTTTTTAGGATTTGCTTACTAACCATTGGTTCATCGTCGACTAAAAGGGCACGGTGGAATCTTGGGTTGGGTAAGATCCTAGTTTTCGTTAGCACATTTAATGATAGTTGGTATTAATTTGATGGAGGTTATTTAAAAAATTATACTGTGCATGCATGAATAATTTATATCATCCGAGCACTTTGTTCTTGACCAAAAGAGTGTTTAAAGGAAATCGATAAGTCCTAACCCCTTTGCAAAATCAATCTATGAAAGGGAACCCACAACCTAGGTGTAGTTTTCTTAGACATTAAAAATTGTTTAAGTTTTTTTTTTAATACAATTACCAAGTTTAGAAATCTTTGAAAGTACCCTAGGAGATTCAACAGAGTAGATACATTGTTCCAATTGTAAGAATTAAGGAAAATATCATTTTCATCCCTGTGCATACTGAATCAGACTCAAATAGCCAAGGGCTTGTTTTCATTCTTTGAACTTTTTTCTCCTCATCAATCTTTCTAAGTTTTTAAGCAATAAGTACATTCTCACTTTACATTGCAAAAATATCTCAGTTCAGTTCTTCAAAGCTTTAATCCTTGTGAATTCGACCTTGGGACTCTCCCTAGAAACAACTCACACCTTCTGCACTTGGGAGGCATTTTAATAGGAGAGACAAATGGCATGCTAGACTAGGCCACATAGCGAAAGATAGAATGTCTAGACTAGCTAGAGAAGGCCTATTGGGGTCTCTCGCTAATGTAAGCTTACCTTATGTGAGCCTTGTTTAGTTGGGAAAGCCTATAGGAAGCCTTTTGGAAAGGCTCCTAGGACATCTTATTATTTAGAAGTAGTCTATTATGATATTTGTAGACTATGAATTTGAAGGCATGCCATGGTGCCTTTTATTTTGTCACCTTTATACACAACTACTCACGTTTCAGTTATGTCTATCTGATCTCCCATCACTTTAAAGTATTGGACTACTTCAAGCACTTTGTGGCTGAGATTGAGAATCAGAAATAAATGAATTAAAAATTCTACGAGCTGATCAAAGTTAAGAGTACTTGTCTAAAGAGTTTCAGGGACAATGTGAGCAAAAGGGAATGCGCAGGCAATTAATGATTCCTAGCACATCACAATAAAATAGTGTTACAAAAAGGAAGAATCGTACCTTATTAAAAATGATTCAATCAATGATGGCACAAGCTAACCTGCCAATATCATTTTGGGAGATGCTCTTCTAGCTACTGCATATTTTGAATCGTGTGCCTTCTAAATTTGCTCTTTTAACCCCATATGAATTATGAAATGACACAAAACTAAGTTTGGAACATTTGCGGCCTTGGGGTTCTACAGGTTATGTTCATAGCACTTTCCATAAATATAGGAAACTTGGCCCTAGAGCAAATAAGTATATCTTCATAAGATGTTCAAAAACCTCAATGGATTATGTAATGTATGGTGAACATCCTAATGAATGAATGACAGAAATCGCGTGATGTCACATTTATTAAGAAAGATTTTCCTAATATTTGTGAAACAAATAAAGATCTTGAACTTTTTTAGTTGCAAAAACTTGAGGGAGTCACACCACCTTTTGGTGAGGGTGGAGAATTATCATATCCTATAATTGCAAAAGATAATAGGAGTAACTTGCCTCCTAGTATGAGTGTACCACTAGAAATTGATTCACAAGAGTCTCAGTTACATAGAAGCAAACATGGAACTACTCCTCATCGTTGTTTTGAGATTGACGGGGAATCTTTCATGTGTGCTCTTCATGACTTTGACGAGCCTTTTCTTATGAGGAAGCACTAGTTAGTTCACCTGCTTCAAATAAATGTCTGGCTGCTATGGGAGATGAGATAAGTTCTATGGCAAATAACCAAGTTGAGAGTTAGTTGATCTTCTACCTAGGTGCAAATCTATTAGAAACAAATGGATTTTAAAAATTAAACTCTAGGCAGATAGGTCAATTGACAAGTATAAGGCTCAACTCATGGCAAAGGTTTATACCCAAAGAGAGGGTATAAATTATAAAGAAACATTCTTCTTTGTGGTGAGATTTGTTTCCATTCTCCTCATTTTAACTATAGTTGCGTATCTAAATTTGAAAATTTTCCAAATAGATGTGAAAACTGCATTTCACAGTGGAGAACTAAACAAGGAGATCTTTATGAATCAACCTATTTGTTTTGAGGTTCAGGGACAAGAGTGCAAAGTATGCCAGCTAAAATGTTTCATTTACAGCCTTAAACAATCGTCTAGATAATGGTCATTCAGATTTTATGAGGTCATTACTTCAACTGGCTTTGATATGCTAGAAGAAGACCATTGTGTATATGTCAAATATACATGTAATAGTTTTCTGATTTTGTTTTTGTATGTGGATAACATCTTATTAGCTAGAAATGATATGGAGATATTGCTACCACGAAAGAGTGGTTGTCCTCTACTTTTGAGATGAAGGACATGGGTGAGGAAAATAATGTGCTTGGAGTTAAAACTTTAAGGGATCGGTCTAGGAAACTTCTTGGTTTATCTCAAAAGACTTGCATTAAGAAGATTTTAGAACGATTCCGTATGCACAATTCCCAATCCGTAGACACTCCAATTGAGAAGTGTTATACTTTGAGTCTAGAATATTTCCCAAAGAGTGATGAGAAAAATAAATAAATAAAAAGATGGCCAGAGTTCCTTATGCAAGTGTAATTGTAAGTATGATGTACTCTATATTGTGTATGTTGTCCAGATGACTAACACAAGAGTGGGGGTGAATTGGGTTATATTTAAAAAATTAACAATTATAAATCATAAATAAAATACGAAGCAGCAATAAATATAAAGAGTAAGGGTAAGAGAGAAGAAAACTCAGTATCTTAACGAGATTCGGTCGCATTGCCTACGTCCTCGCCTCAAGCTACCCCTTGAGGATCCCCAAATTCACTATTCAACCTCATTCAAGTGGAGAGAGAAACCTATTACACATTTGAATAGCACCGCTACAAAGGATCCGTGTAGAACACTCTCTACACTTCCAATCATCTTACACGTGGTGATTCAACTATTCCTTATATAGAACACTTTCTACACGCACAAGGGTTATATACACCCTTTTACTGATACAAGAGCTAATAGTGGGTAGGTTATCAGAAAACACTCCTCAATGAGTGAAATAAGAACAACACAGTGCAAACTATATTTCTCTCAAAATGAACAAGATTTAAGGCTCAATGTTTAAAGAAGAGAGAATGAAAGTTTTGAATGAATGTTGTATGCTCTTAGTGTTGTGCATGTAAATCTCTCAAATGATCTATTTATAGGCATATGAGACTTCGTATTCAAATTTAAAAAGATTCATATGTCAAAGACAACATCATTCACTTTTTCAAAAAATTCAAATAAAAGTTTCTTCTTTTTCATTTGCCAAAGACAACATCATTCACTTTTCAAAAATTTCAAATCTAATCTTTTTACTTTTCACATATGACAAAAGAAGTACTATATACTTTTCAAAATTTTCAAACAAATCATCTACCTTTTGCATAAGTCAAAAAGAGCATCAATCACTTTTGAAAATATTCAAATAAAGCATGCACATGTGAAATATAACAATCAATCATCTTTAATATTCTCAAAATTTTTTAACAAAATCATCTACTTTTTACATAAGTCAAAAAGAGCATCAATCAATTTTGAAAATATTCAAACAAAGCATGCACATGTGAAAGATGACAATCAATTATTTTTAATATTTTCAAAATTCAAACATTTAATCATGTCATGCATATGTGAAAGATGACAATCAATCATCTTTCAAAATTTTCAAATTTAATTTTCAAAATATTCATGCACGTGTGGAAAATATATTTTAATGCTTTATGATAAAATATTAATTTTGAGCTTTAATCCTAATTTCAAATTTTTATGAGATTTACAATATTACTCTGTGAACTTTAATATGAACTTGTTTCCTTCTTACTCATGCTTGGTTTCTTGATGTGTTTGACTCCATTATGTAGACAACTTGAGCTTGAGACTCCTTTACTCTTTGAATTCATTTGTTATCATCAAAATCCATGTGTAGATATATAATTACATGAAACTTGAAACTTTGGGTTCAACAATCACTCCCTTTTTGATAATGACAAATACTTGGTAGAACTTGAAACCTGTATTAATACTTAAGCCCTCCCTGAGAATGTGTGTTAGTTTTTCAAGCAAAAGTATAAATATAATTCTGAGCATATATAACATGTTTAGCAATTCAAAAAGCGTTAATCTTCTAGTCTAAAACTTATCCCCCTTTTGGCATAATTAAAAAGGATCTGCAGCAAATAAATGGATTGAAGAAAACAGTGTATTAGTAGAAACTGTAGATAGTTGAAAAATTAGAGTCGCCCGTGACCCGAAAAGTGTGGCTAGAGATTTGAACAATCCCCTGATGTTGTTAACAAACAAGATTGAGGGTTCTTAGTTTCTATAAAAAAATGATCATTTTCACCAAGCTGATACCATATAAAATCAGTCTTAAAGTTCATCCAATTCATATCAAATTTTATTCTCATCTCTATAACTCATACGCATTCCTTCAACACTCTTGCTTTAAGTTTTCAATTCTTTTCTCAATGGCTCATTCTTCTAACATTTCTCTAGATCCATCCATGAGGTATTTAACACCTCAACCTCTTATCCTTTCTGCAGCTCCCATCGGTGCCATATTGCAATAAGAAAATAATAATTTGGCTAATAAGTTAGATTTTGATGTTATATACGACTTGGTGAGTCTCGGGACTCGCTACTCATCCTCTAATGTTGCTTTTTCCTAGCAGCTACAAGTCAAAAACCATGTGAAAAGCTTAAAGAACAAATTGTTGTATTTCAGTGAATTGTTCAAGAGTCTCACACAAGGGAATGAATCCTTCGGTAGAAGAATAAATAGTTGAAATCTCTATTAGATTCTTCATTCCGCTTGCCAGTTCCCATGGATAGGGATGACATGATATTGTATGAAGAGAATGATCGTCTCAAACATGAGGCTAAGAACCTCGAGTTTTTTTTTTTTTTTTTTTCAGAAGAGTCGGAGACACCTGTCCATGAGCAGCCATTTTCCACTTTTATTCATAAACCCTTACTTATGGCGGAAGAAAACCATGGTTACAAACAAGCGAACCCCACCTAAATCCAAAGCAACAAACAAAACAAGACCAAAACAAGATACCAGAGAGACCTAAACTCTAATGTTGGGGAGGCCAATTTTATCTCTGAATGATACCCCTGGCATGGCAGGGGAGAAACCCCCCCTCCTCATATCTACAAGACAAACCTGCTTCACCTTGCCGAGCCAAAAAATCCACAACCTGATTCGCTTCCCAATATTGATGTCGAAGAATGAATTGAACCCCCTGAAACTCTTTAATCGTCTCCTCCCAAAAATCTCAAAGATACCCAACTGTACAATTCTTTGAAAGAATCCAGTCAACTATTATTTTTGAATCACACTCGATTTCCAGATTAAAATAGCACATCTCTTTACATAAAACTAGTCTCGCAGGAAGAGCCCGAAGTTTGGCCTCATTATTCGTCCCTTGCCCAAAAAAGAACTGAAAAAGCCCCTTTAACTGTACCTGTAGCATTCCTGATTACACCTCCTCCCCCACAAGATCCCGGATTTCCCCTACAACTCTCATCAACGTTCAACTTCATAACACCATTAGATGGGTTTTGCCATAAAAAAAGCCGTGGCATACGGTGTTGTCACCAAACCTGTGGGATATCAAGAGTAGCCAACAACCTGGCGTCACTCTGCGAGATTGACTCTTTCAAAATTTTCAAATTTCAAACATTTAATCATGTCATGCACATGTGAAAGATGACAATCAATCATCTTTTAAAATTTTCAAATTTAATTTTTGAAATATTCATGCATGTGTGGAAAATATATTTTAATGCTTTATGATAAAATATTAATTTTGAGCCTTAATACTAATTTCAAATTTTTAAGAGATTTATAATATTACTCTATAAGTTTTAATGTGGACTTGTTTCCTTCTTGCTCATTCTTAGTTCCTTGATGTGCTTAACTCCATTGTGTAGACAACTTAAGCTTGAAACTCCCTTATTCTTTGAATTCATTTGTTATCATCAAAATCTATGTGTAGATATATAATTATATGAAACTTGAAACCTTGGGTTTAACAGTGTACAAGATGTGATACCCTCTTTTTACATGTATTTTCACTGAAGGAGTATTTTAATTTAATTAACATATTAGTTCTTTTATTTTAAATTATTGTATTTTAATTGGATTTATTTAGTTGTGATATCTGTTTTATAGAGCTTTCTTAATATTATTACTGTTTTGAATTTAAATTGCTTTGTAATTTATTTTAGTTTGTTTTTAGATTTAAAATTTAGTTGTTAGTTTTTACTAGTTATTTATTATATTTTAATTTGATGTAGTATTTAAATTATTTTAGTCGTTTTATAGCTTTTAAAATTATTTTCATCGGATCAGTTTCTGGACTCCAGAGGTAAGGATTGGACCTCATTTCTTTTCCCTATCTTTTCTTTTTCTCTTTTTCTTTCTTCTCTTTTCTTTTTCTTTCTCTTTTCTTTCTCTTCTTCTTTCTTTCTTTCTTCTTCTTCTTTTCCATTTCTCCTACCGCGTGCGATGCACTCTCTCTCTCCTCACTATCGCAGTTTTTCTTCCACCGCCCAGTGCTGCCACTCGCTGGCGACATAGTCAACACCACCCACCCAGAAATATTCCCCTCTGGCCGGCGCACCTCCCCACCAAATTTCACCTCCATCCGAGCCACCGTTAGCCACCACGAGCTCCTCCAAGCCACACGGTTTTTCCTCCATTTCGCCGCTGTCATTCCACCTCCGGCCACTATTTATTCATCACATCATCACCTACCTCTTGCCGTCCTAACCCACCTATTTTCAGCTCCGATCCATTGCCGGAGCAGCCCCCATGAGCTCATCTTTGTTTTTGCCTTTTTTTCGCTTCGACGCCATTTCCTCTGCCACCCACGGCCCATTCTCAATTCCACTAGTTTCATAAACACCACTAGGCTATTCCCTATCAATCCCAAGTCTTGGTTTGTCCTCATTCGAAAGTGGGTGTTTTACAACCACAGCCATAGTGTATTTTACACTGTTACATTGCTTTTTCTTCACCATTTGCAGCTCCTTGATCCTTCAAAAATTATCGTATAGTGCTGTAAGTATTTTTTCAAACTCTATTTTAGATTTAAATATATTATTACTTTTACAATAAATTCATTGACTGGTTGGTTATTTTGGACTGAGTTCGAGGAGTCGGGGGTCAGATGGATTTGAGGATGGAGTTAATTATGTTTGGTTGATGTTGATATTTGTTGGAGATTTTGTGCCTTGATGTTTGCATTGCATAGTGCATGCATGTTCATGTTTAAAAAAAAGGGAAAACTAAGTTTTCGTGTAATCGCATGCATGTACATGTGGTTGTAAAAATGAAAACTGGGCTTTTAAGCGAGAAATGATTTTTGGTATATCTGAAGGATTGGATTGACAGGTTTGAGTCAGAAGCACGTGTAGGGATGGTGGTGAGCAAGGATGGTGGTAGAGTCCTGCCTGCGATTCCCACCTACAGTGCACTCGGCGTAGGAATGGTGGTAAGTAGGGACGGCGGTAGAATCCTACCTGTGATTCCCGCCTACGGTGCACGCGTAGGGATGGTGGTGAGCCCCAGGGATAGTGGTAGAGTCCCGCCTGCGATTCCCGCTTACAGTACTCTGAAGGTTTGGTTTTTGGGCCATTATATGGGATAATGGCAAGGTTATGTTTAAAGGAAATGTTTTTGGCCAAAATGGGATTTTTGGCATGTGTGAAAAATGTGGACTTTTGGAATATATGCATATGGCATCATTTTCATGCATATTGTTGAGTTTAATACATTTTTATCTTGTGGCATTTGGGTTATTACTTACCTATGACACCATTTTTGGTATCATAGATTTTGATGCAGATGTTGAGGAGGAGGAGGAGGCTGAGCCCTAGGAGGCAGCTCCGTCAGAGTTTTGATTTGGAGTTGTTTATGTCAAAAATTATCTCTACTAGTTTTTATGCCTTGTGTTTTGGTTTTGAAACGATATTTGAGACTTGTAATATTTTATTATGTGTAGTTTAAACGGGTTTGTATTAAACAAAAATTCAGGTACTTCGTTATAAAACTTTTATTATCCGCTGCATGTTTTTATTGTACACTTGTTGCATGTACACACACTTGGTACTTGGCGATGGGATGTGTGACCCGTGTTGTCATTATCTCGACGCTTTGATTTCCGCGTGTCCATACATGGAAATTGGGGGCATCACACAAGACCTTACATTTGCTTTGCATTTAGATTGGTTAGTCGTTTCCAAAGTAACCTAGGACCTGTTGTTCATTGGCAAGCAATTAAAAGGATTTTTCTATACTTTTGTGGAATAAAAGACCTCGTTCTTTGATATTATGGTGGAGACATGAGATTGAAGGGTTATAGCAATGTTGATTGGGCTAGTGATAAAGATAAGTGTAAGTTCACAACGAGTTACATATTTATGATTAGTGGGGGAGTTGTTTCTTGGTGTAGAAAGAAAAATCATGCCTTACTGATTATGCCCAAAGAATAACGTGGTATTTGTAGCCCAGCTTTGGGTTATTGATTCTATAGGGAGACAAATTAAAAGAATAGCAGAAAGATCAAAACAACTAAAGATAAATATTAAATAATTAATATTTTAAAGTGAAGAAAATTTAATAACGGAAGAGGTAATCGAATTGACGAACAGTAGAGCGTCGGGAATCTCTTGCATAAATCTAGTATTTTAATTATTCTTAATTCATTGAATAACTTAATTAGAAACTTAATTCCCAAAATTTCCAATTGGAACGTGTAGATTTATAAACCACTTCCGTGCACTCATCACACCCCCCAACTTACTCATTGCTAGTCCCTAGCAATTTTCATGCCAAAACAACAAAAGAGATCAAAGAAAATTACACACAAAGGCCACCAAGTCACACTTTCCAAATTCACATGTCAAAGCAATCTTAGGAATTCAATAACCCTATCATGAGTAATCCACTTATAGCAATCCACAGAGTGTGTGTTTTTCAAACTATATCCATCTAACCATAAGTCCTGACACATGCAACATCAAGAACATCTAAAGCGAAAGATTCAACTTCATAACTCACGGATATAAATGTGTTTCATATGAGGATTCTCTCTACGGAGTTGACAATGGGTGTATACACACTCTCATTAGGAATTAGGCAATTATGTACAAGCAACAAGCAAATATTGATCTTATGATAGGAATACTTATAAATGAGACTTCCACCACTCTTTCCAAATGCTTATCTAGGATCAGAACTGCCAACACAAAAGGTTGTAACGTGGCTAGGGTTTAGGGTTATATGAAAAAAAAAATGATTCAATGGATTCAAAAAACTTCCAAGTACATACAAAGGGAATCTTATTAAATATCTCAGTAGACCATACTTCTCACTTGATATACTCTCCAACTTTTCAGATCATCGAATAACATTTTTTTCCTTATTTTTCCTTTTTTTTTTTCAACAATTTGATAAACTAACACATGCCACTTTGGTATTCTTGCCATTTCTACCCAACCTTGACTTTTTTTTTTTTTTTTGTATCCTTTGAAACTCACCAATTGAACACTTTGCAACATGTACTCTTCTTTTTTTTTCTTCTTTTTTTTTATTGAAAATGATAAAACCAAAGAAAGAAAATGCAAATTCCACACCTAGTATACACTTGGAAGTAAAAAGGGTAGAAAAATCAATGAATAGGTTATACTTCAATGTTGAGAGGCAAGGATGATGTGGGCATATGAAAAGAAAAAGCTATATATGTTTATTGGTTCAAAGTTGGCTACTAGGGGTCTATGATAGAAATGGTTAGCTTGAAAGGCTAAAACGTTGATCCTAAGTTGACCTACATTATATCCCAAGTATATCCACCATCTTACCACAAACCATGTAATGATATGCTAAAAGAAGTGCCCAATTCAACATATCAATGAACGCTTATCACAATTTACTACATTTATAGGCTCTCAATCTTCTCCAAACTCACATGAATACTTAAGCAAAAGGGTTATCTAGCTACATGTGTCAAATCACCATCTTATCACAAAGCTTGGATGAGTGCATAAGGGGTTTTGTGAATGCTTCAGTAAAAATGATTATGGTGGATTTGGTGAATTCACGAAGATGGCTATGAATGAGAATGACTATACATGTGAAAATGATGTATGTATGATGCAAATTAAAAAAAAAAAATTGACACATTGTCCTCAACTTAAATGAAAATATGCCACAGAGTTCCAACAAGTATTTTAAATAATGAATTTGCACCACCACCCCCTAACTTAAATGAAACATTGTCCTCAATGTTTAATAATCAGAATTGAATAGAGAGTAAGTAAAAAGGGTAGAATACACTTGATGAGTGACTTGGATAGCTCGCTAAACACCAAAGATGGTAACTTGAAATGACGAAATGAAACTATCCTGCAAACACAAACAAATAAAACAACGGCAAACAAAAAAGGAAAAAAATTAAGAGAAAATGAAAATAGAACAAAACAAACAAAACAAATAAAGAAAAATATACATACATGATGTGGTCAACGTTGATAGACCGGATCCACAAGTGGAATGTCTTCCACTTCTGAAACTTGCCTATCAATTAATACTTTAAGACGTTGATCATTTACTTTAAAGATCTGACTATCCTTAGAATCCTAGTGGGTTGATCTCCGTGTTCACTCATTTTCTCAAAATCTCAAGAATTATCAAACAAATGATTAGAAAAATTAGAATCTGACTCTAACACAGGTCTACAAGCAAATCGACCCAAAGCATCTCTATGCCTGTGCATGCAAGGTAGCGAAAATGCAACACTAGAAAAATTACAAAAAATAAAATAAAATAAAGGTGCAGCAAGCTAAGAGAGGGAACGAAATTACCACCTTCACAAACTATTGAAAAGAAAAACTATCTAGCAATTCTTCAACTATCTCCTAGGCAACGGTGCCAAAATTTGTTTATGCCAAAAGAATAACGCAGTAGTTGTAGCACAATTTTGTGGTATCGATTCCACAGGGAGACAAATTAAAAAAATAGCAGAAAGAACGAAAAAATTGAAGAAAAATATTAGATAATTAATGGAGAACAAAGATTAATTTTAAATACAATCGAAGTGAAGCAAAGTTACTAATAGAAAAAGTAACCAAATTGACAAACAGTAGATCCGATATTTTAATTATTGTTAATTCATTGAATAACTTAATTGGGAACTTAATTCTCAAAATTTCCAATCGGAAAGTATAGATTTATAAACCAAAATTAAACTAAATGTAACCCTTTGAAAAATCATTCACCACTTTTAAAATATGTAAATTATTATCCCTATTGAGAAAATCCAATGATGACAATATACTCAGGAAGCGATATTGCAGCAAAGAACTAAATCAATATAGATAAATAATTGATCCAAACATAATCAAAGAATTAATCCATTTAATAGAAAAAGTATGATTGAATCCATAAACAGAATAAATTCTATGATTATTTGGAGAAAAAAACATAAATAATAAATTGAGAATGATAAAACATAAGAGTTTTAGTAATTGAAAATCAAATATATAAATTAAAAATACCATCTAATGTGCAAGTTCATCCATAACCCTATTCACATTTTAACATTTTAATCCAATAATAGGATATTTAGAGTGCACTTCCGTGTACTCATCAATTACTTTGTACATGATGGAGTTAGAGTACATTGCTTGTTCATCTGTTATACAAGAGGGTGTTTGGTTGAGAATATTTTCTCAGTGCCTAGAGATTACGGATCTTGTACATGAACTTTTAAGATATACAGTGATAGTATGGCAACTTTGGCATATGTGAAGGATCCTAAATACCATGATAGAAAGAAACACATAGATTTTCATTTTCACAACTTTTGAGATGTTGTTGTGCAAGGTGAGATGATCTTACAACATATTTTTACTAGCGAGATGGTAGCTAATCCTCTTAATAAGGCTACTAGTAGATATGTTTTTCAAACTCATGTTAGGAGTTTGGGCCTTCATCAAATTTGATATATGTTGTATTAATGATAGCTTAGACTTTATTGTACATTTCACACTATGAATATCTATTGCATCAGTGAGATTATTGTGTTTATCTCAAATTATAAGTTAATTGATACTATGTGAAAGCACACTTTATAAAGATGTCACCAAACAAAGATCAGTCCAGTCACATGGATGATTACCTTGGCCCTTGAATAGCAAGTAAGATGAGACATGTTAATTACTTTGGCCCTTGGAAAGCAAGCAAGTAAATATTTTGATACTTTGGGAGTAGTCAAGATAAATTTAAAAAATGTCACCTTAGTTTACTAAGATGAGACTTACAAGAGTTGTATATGAAGTATTTGCCCAACTTCATAAAACCTGGTTAAAGCAGAATATGAGATCTTAAACAGGTGCTAGATGGGTGACTGTGCTAAGAAACACAAGTTAGAGGGCTTTTGTGGCGACTAGACTAAGATTCCTACTGTGTTGAAATTCATGAAACAACGGCCTTCCTTGGATGCCGTATGTGCTTTCATTCATAACCGTTGGGGGCTTTCTTCCAATCCAGTTGTTCTTCCATGCAACGTCCTCAAAATGTATTTGTACGTATGACAAACGAAGCAGATTTTATGAAAGATTTATCATGAGAAGTGTGTGAGATCAACGGAAGTTTTTATTAGGCTTTTCAGTGGACCTCAGAATTTAATGAAGACGTAGAACCATCGAGGATTTCTCTTCCAGGTCTCCCTCCCAAATTTTATCAAGAAGCATTCTTGACTATCCTTATGGCACTGATAGGTACGTTCATTCGGCGTGATAATCCAACCCGGTGTGCTACAAGAACGAATGGTGTGATGACCCGCTTTTGAGTGTATTTTCGCTGAAATGGTTGTTTTTATTTTAATTAATAGATTAGTTTATTATTTTAATTTATTTGCATTTTAAATTTTTTTTTTTAATTTAATTGATTTTGTGTTTTATTTCTTTTAGTTGTTTTGTGGTTTTTAATCTCGTTTCGGCGGTTTAGTTTAGTTTTCCGGAATGAGGATTAGACCTCATCCTTTTTCCCTACACCTCTTTTCCTTTTTCCTTTTCTTTTTCCTTTTTCTCTTTTTCTTCTTTCTTTTTTTTCCTTTCTTTTTCTCTTTTTTTCTTTCTTTTCTTTTTTTTTCTCTCTCCCCGCATCGACCCCCCCGGTCTCTCTCTCTCTTCTCTCTCTCTCTCACGCCGGAAAGCTTCAACCCCTCGAACCGCCGCTGTCCGGACACAGTGCGGCTCACCGCCTGCACCGTTCGACTCCCCTCCCTCCGGCGCACCTTCCCACCAAAACCCACCCCCATCCAGCCGGCCGTTTGGCCGGAAGAGCCCTTCAAAGCCCGCACGGGTTTTGCTCCGATCCGCCGCCGTCGCTCCACCTCCGGCCACCATTTCTTCACCACTTCATCACCGGTCCCTTGCCGTCCTAACCCACCTATTTTCGGCCTCCAACAACCACCGGAACAGCTCCTATGAGCTAGCTTTCCTTTTTGGGAAATCCGGCCTCCCACCGCCGTTTCTGCCGCCACCCACGGCCAACCACCACTTCCAATAGCTTCACAATCATCCCTAGACCATTCCCTATCAATCCCAAGCCCTAGTTTGTCCCCGTTCAAAAGTGGGTTTTTCACAACCCACAGCCACAGTGAATTTTCACTGTGACGTTGCTTTTTCTCTGCCGTTTGCAACGCCGCGTGTTTTCTAAAATTGCCATATAGCGCTGTAAGTATTTTCCAAATCCTAATTTCAGATTTAAATATATATTGCTCATTCAATTTATTTTATCTACTGGTTGGTTGATTCCGGACTGAGTCCGAGGAGTTCGGGGGTCGGATGGATGGAGGACGGAGTTGCCTGTTTATTTGATTTATGTTGTTGGATTATTTTTATGCATTGTTATGGCATTGCATGGTGCATGCACGTGTGTTTGTGAAATAGTGTGAAAAGCCTGTGTATTGGCGTAAGTGGTCTTACGGGTGCGTGTGTATCACGACCCCAAGCCGGGATGGGGTATTATCCCGGTGGAGCTCCTCTGGTCACTCGGGAGTGGAATAAACTGAGTGATGTCCCCTGGGTTGTCGCTAGACGACAGGAGCGGGGGCTAGGGGTTGCTTGGTTACGAACGCGTCGGGCGCGGAACCGGGCATCGCTCTACGCACCGACTCCGTGGCCCTTCGCTGGTGAGGGCTAGAGGATGCTTGGCTACGAACACGCGGGGTGTGGAACTGGGCATCGCTCGTTAGGTGTCACATGCGTAGTGATACTCTGCGGTGTGGTACTGGAGCCAGGGTGTGTGGATGACCCCTAGGGGAGGTCATGGTGCATACGGATAAAATGGATTCTGGTTTGAGTCGGATAAAGGTCAAATGTGACTTTTGGCGTGTTTTTCAGAAATGATGTGTTTTTGGGCTAAATGGGTTTTGTTGGCGTGTGTGGGAAAATTATGTTTTATGGGCTTTGTGCATTGGGCATGTTTCATGCATATTGTTTGAGTTCTATGTGTTTTTATCTAGTAGTGTTTGGGTTTTACTTACCTGCGGTACCATTTTTGGTTCCGTAGCTTTTGGTGCAGAGTTTGAGGATGAAGAGGAGGAGGCTGAGCTCGAGGATGCGGCTCCGCCGGGTTGCTGATGCTATGCTTTATATTTGGTTTAAATCTGTATTTGTGTTTTTGTAATATTTTATTTATGTATGTTTTAAACAGCTTGTATTACGTTAAGAAAAAATTCTGGTACTTAGTTATGACTTTCGTTATCCGCTGCGTGTTTCTTTGTGCACATATGTTGCCTTTGCACACACTTGGCACCCGTTGATAGGATGGTGACCCGGGTTGTCACCATCCGGACGTCTCGATTTCCCCGTGTTCGGGCGTGGGGATTTGGGGGCGTCACAGGTGGTATCAGAGCGGTTTGGCTCTGGGTAAAACCACATGTCCCGTAGGTAGTACCAGAATGTTTTTTTTTTAAAGTTGTGTTTTAAAAATTATGTTAAGTATAGTTGTTTTATTTGTTTGAGCTTGTTTGCTTGTTTTTATTTATTTGGTTATGTTTTTGCAAGCTGGTTTCTTTTGTTTCTTGCTGTGTGGTGTTGGTTTTGTTTTTGTTGGTTTTATGATGGTTTTATTTGTTTTCTTAAAGGAGGGTCAAGAGTGGTGTTGTGGCAGGAAAATGGTGAGACCAAGGAAATCTACTCAGAAACCACGGGACAATACCTCCAGGGATGACTCCATAGCCGAAGCAATACGGCAGATGACAGAGTGTATGCAGCAGAGTGCGAGGCCTCAACAGACAGGGCCTTGGCCACAACAAGGACCTTGGCCACAACAAGGGGGTCCTTGGCCACCACCAGGAGGGTCTTGTCCACAACAAGGAGGGTTTGGGCCACAACAGGAGGTCCTTGGCCATATCAGGGAGGGCCTTGGATGTATCCAGGAGGGTCCAGTAGCATGGTGCAAGCCGGATGCACCTATGAGCGCTTCCTGGCGCATAGGACTCCACACTTCACTGGAGATGAGGATCCACTTCAAGCTGGAAAATGGATCAAAGATCTAGAGAGAACCTTTGAGGTGTGTGGATGCACTGAGGCATAGCAAGTACTCTACACCAGCTATCTCTTGCAAGGTACCGCTTCTGATTGGTGGGATACCAAGAGGGTGATGCTGGAATCTGAATTGGGATCTTTCGCTGCGGTGACCTGGCAGCGTTTCAAGAAGGAGTTCAATGACCGCTTCTTTCCCGCATCGGTAAGGAAGCAAAAGGCAAGAGAGTTCTCAAATCTGGTCCAAGGGGGCGCGACAGTGGAACAATACGCCCGGAGATTCATAGAACTTGGGCGATTTGCTCCTCACCTTATCGCCACTGAGGAGATGCGAGCAGATCCTTTTCAGGAGGGGCTACGCCATGACATACGCCGTATGGTGGTCAGCCATCGGATATCCACTTTTCAGGAATTAGTGGATGTGGCCACCCTTGTGGAGCGGGAAAATAATCTGAGTGTGGGCTCCCCTCCAGGGCATAAGAGGCGGGGTTTTTCTGGTGAAGGAAGCAGCTCGGGTTCACCCCAGAAATTTGTTCAGCGGACCGGAACTCGACCTCAAACGTCCTCAGGTGTTCGTATGGGAGGACGGGTGCCTATTTGTGGAGCTTGTAATAGAGCTCATGAGGGCGAGTGTCGGATGAGTAGCGGACCCCAGTGTTACCGGTGCAGCCAAGTGGGACATATCGCTCGGGATTGCCCCGTCAGAGTTCAAGGAAGCCGTGGAGGTAGACACGGTGGAAGAACCAACCCGAGACAAGCAGTGCAAGCCCGGGTTTATGTTGTCACACCCGGAGAGGTGGATGATGAGGCGCCAGCGACCCATGATGCTGGAGTAATTACAGGAAGAGTCCGTTTGTATGAGTTTTATGCTTGTACTTTGTTTGATTCCGGTGCTTCACAGTCGTTTGTATCTTCCACGTTTGCACGGGTGTGTAATTTGGTTATGAAACTGTTGCCGAAGTCTATGGTAGTGGCTCTACCCAATGGTGAAATGGTGTGGTGTTCCAAGGTTGCTTTGGGATGCCCGCTAAATTTTGAGGGAAGGTTCTTGGATGCTGATTTGGTGGTGTTTAAGCTGTTAGGTTTTGATATCATCCTCGGGATGGATTGGCTATACCGATATTCTGCGAGTATTAATTGCAGAAGTCAGATAATTAGCTTTCAGCTTCCAGATGGTGATTGTCTGGAATTTGCGGGGAGTAAATTAAAAGAAAAGCCGATAATTATATCGGCGATTCAAGCAAGAAGAGAGATTGCATGGGGAGCGGATGCATTCTTGGTTCAGATGGTGTCCACGCCGTCTGAGGAGAAGTCGTTGGCAGACATTCCAGTTGTAGAAGAATTCCCCGATGTGTTTGTGGATGACTTGCCCGGACTACCCCCTGTGCGAGAGATGGAATTTGTTATAGACTTGGAACCTAGAGCGGCTCCTGTGCATAAAGCTCCTTATCGCATGGCACCGGCTGAATTAAAAGAGTTGAAGACTCAGTTGCAAGAACTGGTAGAGAAGGGATTTATTCAGCCTAGTACGTCGCCGTGGGGTGCACCAGTTTTATTTGTTAAAAAGAAAGATGGAACCCTCCGTATGTGTATTGATTATCGGGAATTGAACAAGGTGACCATCAAAAATAAATATCCTCTCCCCCGGATAGATGATTTATTTGATCAGCTTCAAGGAGTAGCCGTGTTCTCTAAAATTGATTTGAGGTCGGGATACTACCAGCTGAGGATCAGAGACAAGGATGTGCCTAAAACTGCTTTCAGGTCGAGGTATGGGCATTATGAATTTAAGGTGATGCCGTTTGGGTTAGCTAATGCCCCTGCTGCTTTCATGAATTTGATGAATCGAGTATTTCGACCTTATCTGGATTCTTTTGTGGTAGTATTTATTGATGATATTCTGATTTATTCCCGAGATGTTGAAGAGCATGTGTATCATCTTCGTCTGGTACTTGGGAAATTGAGAGAACACCAGTTGTACGCCAAGCTCAGCAAGTGTGAATTCTGGTTGGAAGAAGTTAAATTTCTTGGGCATGTAATTTCCCGAGACGGAGTGGCTGTTGATCCTAGTAAGGTAGAAGCCATTTTGTCATGGCAGCGCCCGACTACAGTGCGCGAGATTCGGAGTTTCTTGGGGCTGGCCGGGTATTACCGAAGATTTGTAGAGGGTTTTGCTCGCCTATCCGGACCTCTCACAGCTTTGACTCGGAAGAATACAGAATTTTTTTGGTCAGAGAAATGTGAGAGAAGCTTCCAGGAATTAAAGAACAGGTTGACGACGGCACCAGTGTTAGCGCTCCCAGAACCGCATAAGCCATTCGTAGTCTTCAGTGATGCGTCTAAGTTTGGTTTGGGTTGTGTCCTTATGCAGGAAGGACGGGTTGTAGCCTATGCATCTCGTCAGCTAAAGGACCATGAGAAGAATTATCCGACGCACGATCTAGAATTAGCTGCGATTGTTTTTGCTCTCAAAATCTGGCGGCACTTCTTGTATGGGGAAGCTTGCGAGGTATTAACTGATCACAAGAGCTTGAAGCATTTGTTTTCCCAGAAAAATCTGAATATGAGGCAGAGGCGATGGCTGGAGCTAATCAGTGACTATCAGTGTGAGATCAAGTACCATCCGGGGAAGGCTAATATAGTTGCTGATGCTTTGAGCCGGAAGTCACACTTGGAAGATGAAGCCGAGCCGTCAGAATTGGATTCGTTGCTTTGTGGGATGAGAAGGCTCCTTATAGAGAGTTCGCAGCAAGTGGAGATTTTATCTTCAGTTCTTGATATTCGGGTAACTGATTTTGAAGAATTGAAGACTCTCCAAAGAAAGGATCCGAAGCTGCTGAACATCAGGAAAAGAGTCAGAAAATCTCGAGGGCCGTTGCATTATAGCATGGATAACGATGGGATACTTCGGTTCCGAGATCGCAGAATGGTCCCCAAGGACTCTGAATTCAAAGAGCGGATCATGGCAGAAGCTCATACGGCCCCTTATTCAGTTCATCCTGGCAGTACAAAGATGTATCGGGACTTGAAGAAAAATTACTGGTGGGATGGAATGAATAAGGACATTACCTTATATGTTGAGAAATGCCACACATGCCGTCAGGTGAAGGCCGAGCATCAAAGACCTGCAGGTATGCTCCAACCCCTCCCTATTCCTGAGTGGAAGTGGGATGACATCACGATGGACTTTGTAGTGGGTTTGCCAAGAATGCCTAGTGGGAAAAATTCTGTTTGGGTGATTGTTGACCGGTTAATGAAGAGTGCTCATTTTCTGCCTGTTAATAACACCGACTCTTTGGGTAAGTTGACCCGCTTGTATGTCAAAGAGATAGTGTGGCTACACGGCATACCAAAGAGTATAGTGTCGGATCGAGACCCGAGGTTCACGTCGCAGTTCTGGAAGAGTTTGCAGGCAGCTTTGGGTACTAAGTTGAAGTTCAGTACTGCTTATCACCCGCAGACAGACGGCCAGTCAGAGCGCACCCTTCAGACCCTGGAAGACATGTTACGAGCATGTGTCATGGAATTCCAAGGGAGTTGGGAAAATCATTTGCTGCTCATCGAGTTTGCATACAATAACAGCTTCCATGCAACCATTCAGATGGCTCCCTATGAAGCTCTTTATGGGAGAAAGTGCAGGTCGCCCTTGTGTTGGGATGAAGTTGGGGAGAGTAGGATAATTGGACCCGAAATAATTCTAGAGATGCAAACCAAGTCCGGATCATCAGAGATAAAATGGCGGCAGCTCAGAGTCGCCAGAAAAGTTACGCTGATACTAGGAGGAGAGAGTTGTCTTTTGAAGTTGATGATTGGGTTTACCTTAAAGTCTCTCCCATGAGAGGTGTTAAGCGTTTTGGTAAGAAGAGGAAGCTAGATCTGAGGTATGTCGGCCCTTTTCAGATTCTGGAGAAGGTAGGGTCCGTCGCCTATAGAGTTGCTTTGCCAGATTATTTTGGGGATGTTCATGATGTCTTCCACGTATCATCCCTGAAGAAGAGCTTTGGACAGCAAGAACCACGCTTCGTCGACCCAGCGGGTATTCAGTTGCAACCGGATCTCACTTATGAAGTTGTTCCGTCGCAGATCTTGGATTGGAAGGAGCAACAGTTGAGGTCCAAGATGATACCTTTGGTTAAAGTGGCTTGGGGAGATCCGTTAGCTCAAGACTTCTCTTGGGAGCGAGCAGCGGACATGAGGGAGCAGTACCCGTATTTGTTCAAATAAAGAAGGTATGTATCTTAATCTTGGTCACAGTTGGTTTATGTGCTTTCATGTGGCTTGCTTTAAGTTGGTGGTTGCTCTGCAAATTTCGAGGACGAAATTTGTTTTTAAGGAGGGGAGGATGTGATGACCCACTTTTGAGTGTATTTTCGCTGAAATGGTTGTTTTTATTTTAATTAATATATTAGTTTATTATTTTAATTTATTTGCGTTTTAAAATTATTTTTTTTTTAATTTAATTGATGTTGTGTTTTATTTATTTTAGTTGTTTTGTGGTTTTTAATTTCGTTTCGGCGGTTTAGTTTAGTTTTCCGGAATGAGGATTAGACCTCATCCTTTTTCCCTACACCTCTTTTCCTTTTTCCTTTTCTTTTTTCTTTTTCTCTTTTTCTTCTTTCTTTTTTTTCCTTTCTTTTTCTCTTTTTTTTTTTCTTTCTTTTCTTTTTTTTTCTCTCTCCCCGCGTCGACCCCCCCGGTCTCTCTCTCTCTTCTCTCTCTCTCACGCCGGAAAGCTTCAACCCCTCGAACCGCCGCCGTCCGGCCACCGTGCGGCTCACCACCGGCACCGTTCGACTCCCCTCCCTCCAGCGCACCTTCCCACCAAAACCCACCCCCATCCGGCCGGCCGTTTGGCCGGAAGAGCCATTCAAAGCTCGCACGGGTTTTGCTCCGATCCGCCGCCGTCGCTCCACCTCCGGCCACCATTTCTTCACCACTTCATCACCGGTCCCTTGCCGTCCTAACCCACCTATTTTCGACCTCCAACAACCACCGGAACAGCTCCTACGAGCTAGCTTTCCTTTTTGGGAAATTCGGCCTCCCACCGCCGTTTCTGCCGCCACCCACGGCCAACCACCACTTCTAATAGCTTCACAATCATCCCTAGACCATTCCCTATCAATCCCAAGCCCTATTTTGTCCCCGTTCAAAAGTGGGTTTTTCACAACCCACGGCCACAGTCAATTTTCACTATGACGTTGCTTTTTCTCCGCCGTTTGCAACGCCGCGTGTTTTCTAAAATTTCCATATAGCGCTGTAAGTATTTTCCAAACCCTATTTTCATATTTAAATATATATTGCTCATTCAATTTATTTTATCTACTGGTTGGTTGATTCCGGACTGAGTCCGAGGAGTTCGGGGGTCGGATGGATGGAGGACGGAGTTGCCTGTTTATTTGATTTATATTGTTGGATTATTTTTATGCATTGTTATGGCATTGCATGGTGCATGCACGTGTGTTTGTGAAATAGTGTGAAAAGCCTGTGTATTGGCGTAAGTGGTCTTACGGGTGCGTGTGTATCACGACCCCAAGTCGGGATGGGGTATTATCCCGGTGGAACTCCTCTGGTCACTCGGGAGCGGAATAAACTGAGTGATGTCCCCTGAGTTGTCGCTAGACGACGGGAGTGGGGGCTAGGGGTTGCTTGGCTACGAACGCGCTGGGCGCGGAACCGGGCATCGCTCTACGCACCGACTCCGTGGCCCTTCACTGGTGAGGGCTAGAGGATGCTTGGCTATGAACACGCGGGGCGTGGAACTGGGCATCGCTCGTTAGGTGTCACATGCGTAGTGGTATTCTGCGGTGTGGTACTGGAGCCAGGGTGTGCGGATGACCCCTAGGGGAGGTCATGGTGCATACGGATAAAATGGATTCTGGTTTGAGTCGGATAAAGGCCAAATGTGACTTTTGGCGTGTTTTTCAGAAATGATGTGTTTTTGGGCCAAATGGGTTTTGTTGGCGTGTGTGGGAAAATTATGTTTTATGGGCTTTGTGCATTGGCATGTTTCATGCATATTGTTTGAGTTATATGTGTTTTTATCTAGTAGTGTTTGGGTTTTACTTACCTGCGGTACCATTTTTGGTTCCGTAGCTTTTGGTGCAGAGTTTGAGGATGAAGAGGAGGAGGCTGAGCCCGAGGATGCGGCTCCGCCGGGTTGCTGATGCTATGCTTTATATTTGGTTTAAATCTGTATTTGTGTTTTTGTAATATTTTATTTATGTATGTTTTAAACAGCTTGTATTACGTTAAGAAAAAAATTCTAGTACTTAGTTATGACTTTCATTATCCGCTGCGTGTTTCTTTGTGCACATATGTTGCCTTTGCACACACTTGGCACCCGTTGATAGGATGGTGACCCGGGTTGTCACCATCCGGACGTCTCGATTTCCCCGTGTTCGGGCGTGGGGATTTGGGGGCGTCACAGATGGAGCATGTTTATGTGTAGAAGTTGATGCTGTAAAACCTCCGCTATCCCACTTCTAGATTGGTGCTCCAGGGTCACCATCTAGTCGCAAGCAAGAAGTGGTTTATAAGACTCTCCTGGCATATTGCATAACGTGTA
Organism: Carya illinoinensis; assembly: GCF_018687715.1. NCBI lineage: Eukaryota > Viridiplantae > Streptophyta > Magnoliopsida > Fagales > Juglandaceae > Carya > Carya illinoinensis. The sequence continues at coordinate 23,615,755 of NC_056755.1, read as the reverse complement.
AAATGCAGGGACACAATGCTTGGACGTGCAGAATTGGAAAGGCTGGGCAGAATGGGTATGGACATAAAGGGAAGAAAGGCCATCAGGAGAATGGGCAACCTATCACAGTTAATGGGGGAGGAGTCACAAGTAAACGATGCAGAAAACACTCCCCCTATTGTTGGTGTGGAAAACATGATGACCAGTGGTAAGGAACAAAAGGGGCCAATGGAAGATGTGGAAAAGGTTATGATGGATTTAAATCCTCCATCTGAATCATTGGGTGTGGTACCGATATTAGAAGAACCAGTGGGGATCATGGAACCTAAGAAAAAAAAAGCTTTAGTGCTTGACCAAGTAGGCAACATGATGATGATTATGGAAATGGAGGCTATGAAGGATCAGGTTAATGACATGCCGATAATTATTGAAACTGCTGAGAAGGCTACGGGTGGTTCTCTAGGGGAATCGACTATGATGGGCTGCTTAAACCCAGATCAGAGTGCGCCTTTGGTTGAGTCACAAAGTGAAGGGGATGGCCAGTTTGAAGTGCAGACAGAGAGGATGGGGGCAGAGGAATCTAAGGATGAAATAGGAGAGGAACTGGTTGTGATTGAAAATATAGTTTCAGAACCGGAGCCAAAAATTCAATCAAAGGTCTTCACCCAGGAGAAAGATTACCTTACGGAGTCTGAGGCCAATGAAGGTAAGAAAAAATACAAGAAGAAGATGTTTGTTAAGATGCGTAGTTCTTCTTGGGTTCATGCCCAAGTTTCTAATCTTGCCCAATGATTGATTCCATTTTTGTATGGAATATTAAAGGGGTTGGAACCTCTCGAAATAGATTAAAGAAGTTGATTGGAAAATTGAGACAAAAAATTGTTGCTATTTTAGAACATTTTCAAAATGTAGAGGGTGCACATCAATTAGCACGAAAGTTGAATTTTGATAACTTCCTTTCTAATGAGGGTGAATGGGGCAAAATATGGATTTTCTAGAATAGTATTTATAAGGTGCATTTTTTTCGGATGGGTATGCAATTTATTTCTATTATGTTTGGTGAAGGAAATATGAAATTCTTGCTTACAATTATTTATGCCAAATGTACCTTGGCGGAGAGGCATTTCCTTTAGGAAGATCTTAGCATTAATAATGTTGGTTTGGACACTTGTATCTTTTTGGGTGATTTTAATATTATACGGAATGATTCTAAAAGAAGAGGAGGTAGGCCTCGGCCTAGTATGGCTATGGAGGAGTTTAACAATTGGATTCATCAACGAGGTCTGATGGAGATGTCTACGAAAGGGAATGTTTTTTCTTGGTGTAATGGGCAAACTTGAATTCCCAACTCTTTTCACCATTCCTTGTAATGCTCTAAGTCAGACTGTTTTCCAATATCTAATATTATACTATGAGGGATCCCAAATTGACAGATAATGTTTTCCCACATAAACTTGGTGATAGTCTTTGTTGTTGCTCGCTAGTGGTGTTGCCTCCGCCCACTTTGTGAAGTAATCCACAACTACTATAATGTGCTTCACGCCCCCCCCCCCCCCCCCCCCCCCTCTCTTCCCTAGGGGAAAGGAGCCAACAAAATTGATTCTCCATTGCGCGAATGGCCAAGGGGCCATAATAGAGAACAACTTTTCTTAAGGGCAATGAGGGACAAAAGCGTAGACCTAGGCACTTGACACACTTTTTTGCAAATTTCTTGGCATCTCTGAGGGTGTGGGCCAATAATAGCCCACCCGAAGTGCTTTTCTATCCAAAGATTTTTCGCCCAAATGGTTCCTGCAAATGCCTTCATGTATTTCTACTAAGACATATTGTGCTTCTTCCGGTGAGATGCACCTTAACAAAGGGATAGCGAACCCTCGTTTATAAAGAATACCATCTACCTTGACGATTCGTGCTATGCTCCTCTTGATTTTCCTTACAGCCTCTTTTCCATTAGAAAGTTTGCTTGAGTCTAAATACTTAGAGATTTCCTTCACCCATTCTGGCTCTGCTAACTCTAGGCGAAAAACAGGAGTTCCAATCTCTAGAACTTCTGTTACTCTTTTGTGCACCTCCCACGGGAGGTTGACTTCTTCTTTTGAGGAGGTGGCTTTAGCCAATCTATATGCTAGTGCATTGTGCTCTCTAGGTATCTATTCTAGGTTGAAGTAGGTTAGCTAGTCACAGATCTCCCATACTCGATTTAGGTAAAGCTTCAATTTCTCCCCTTTTGTGGCATAGGCTTCGGTGACCTGATTTACCACTATTTGGGAATCCGCTTTTGCCTCAATTCCTTTTGAGCCCAGTGCCTTATCAACTGAGAGCCTCGCTACTAGGGCTTCATACTCAGCTTCATTATTGATGGTTTTGAATGTGAGTGTCTTCATATAATAATGTTCCTTGCCGCTTTCTTCAACGATGTAAATCCCTATCCCTCCTCCTACCTGGCAAGTAGATCTGTCGACAAACACTGCCAGGGTCGTTAGTGTGGCATGGCTTGAATCTCAATTGGGAATCCTGTAAACTCAGCGATAAAGTTTTCCAAGGCTTGTCCCTTGACTGCACTGCTCTGCACATACTCAATATTGTACTCGCTAAGTTCAATAGACCATGCGATCGTCCTACCTGTAGAGTCGGGTTTTTGCAGTATCCTCCCAAATGGGTGCTCAGTCAACACCCTTATGGGATGGGCTTGAAAATACGGGTGTAACCTTCTAGCAGCTATTACTAAAGTGAATGCCAACATCTCCATTCTTGGGTATCTGACTTCGGCGCCTCTAAGTGTGCAACTTGCATAGTATACTAGTGTCTTGGCAGCACCCTCATCGTTTACTAATACTGCTAAGATGGCATGTGGAGATACTGCTAAGTATACGTATAGGACTTCCCTATGAGTAGGTTGCTTCAATAACAGTGGTTAGAGAGGTATTGTTTCAATTGTTGGAACCTTCCTCAAGACTCTAAAGAAAGAAAGACATTTGTTCATGGACCTTGAAACAAACCTGTTTAAGGCTACTATCCTTCCTGCCAGTCGTTAAGCCTCGTTAATTTTTTTGGTGGCTTCATATTCAATATGGCATCGATCTTCTTAGGGTTTGCCTCAATTCCCTTTCCAAGACTGTGAAGCCTAAGAACTTCCCCGAGTTTACACCAAAAGCACACTTTGCAGGATTCAGTTTCATCTTGTACTTGTGAAGTACACCAAAGGATTCTCGTAAGCCGGTTAAGTGCTAGGCAGGCTCTTCTTTCTACCAATAGGTCGTCAACATATACCTCCATGGTTTTTTCAATTTGTTTTTTGAACATCTGGTTGACCAACCTTTGGTAAGTTGTCGTGACATTTTTCAACCCAAATGGCATTACACGATAACAATAAAAGGCCCCTATTAGTAATGAACATCGTCTTTTCTTCATCTGATTTGCTCATTCAGATTTGATTATATCTCGAATAGGCATCCGTGAAGCTCAACACCTAGTGTCCTACCGTGGCATCCACAATAACATCTATTCTCAGTAGTGGAAAGCTAGTCTTTTAAGCAAGTTGTATTCAAGTTCATGAAGTCAATACACATCCTCCACTTCCCTTTTGCTTTTTTTAACCAACACTACAATAGAAAACCACTCTGAGTAGTAGGTCTCCTTGATAAATCCTACTACCAAGAGGCAATCAATCTCCTTGACTACAGCTGTGTACTTCTTTATGCTCCATGATTTCATTGTCAATGCCTAGCATCTCCTTATGGCTCCAAGCGAACACATTCCTATGTTCGATTAATAACTATTTTAACACCCCCCAGTGTTTTGGGTGTGAGTCTTGTTCCCACGCGGGTCGTGGCGTTTGGTCAGTCCAAATGAAGTGTTACCAACTCTAAAGGTTTGTTTGCCTCTGCCTGCATTAGATTGGTCTCATCCTTGGCTTCAATGCCCTGGTTGGTGATGACTAGGGAAAGACGCGGCGGCTTAGTGCTGGAATCTTCTACAACCAATACTAATGGTGTCATCGCCTTGAGTTCCTGCACATAACATTCTCTTGCTAAAATCTGCTCTCCTCTTACCTAACCGACGCATACCTCCATTGGGAACTTTATTTTTAGATGATAGGTGGAGGTGACGACCTTTAGATTATTCAGGGTTGGACGCCCTAATATGGCATTGTATGACGACTGGGCTTTGACAACCAAAACATCAGTCATTGTTGTAACCATGTTGTCTTCTTGACCCATTGTGACTAGCAATGCAATGGCGCCTATGGGTTAGACAGCTTGACCAGAGAATCCCTTGAGGGGGTGGGCAATGGTCGTAGCTTATTTGGGCTAATACCCATTTTGGCGAAGCCTCCTAGAATAGAATGTCGGCGGAGCTCCCATTGTCAACCAAAATCCGTTTGGTGGTGTAGTTAGCGACCAGCAAAGTGACTACCAAGGCATCGTCATGCGAGTAGAGAACACCCTCACAATCTTCATCTCCAAAGGAAATAATGGAAAAGGCTCCTAGTTTGGGATACTTTGAGGGCCTATCTACTGAGTATACTTCATGGTATCTGGCCTGACGAGCAGGAGCCTTCCTAATCGATGTCGTCACAACCCCACCAGCAAATCCCCTACTATAGTTTGGATTTCCCCTAAGGGGGCTTGCTCTTGATTTTGTGTTTCGTGGGGGGTGTCCTTCCTCCGTTCTTGGTTTCACATGATCTGCTAATATTCATTCGAGATCCCCGCTTCCTGCCTGTTCAGCTACTTTTTTCTTCATGGTTGAACAGTCTTCTGTCCAATGAGTATCGGATTGATAGTATTTGCAATAACGCTGACCTTTGGGGGGTGGGCGCGTATCTTTTCTTTTGGCTCCTGACTTTTCTTACACATTTAAGTTATTATGAACAAGGCGGCCCCTAGTCCTGCAGGGTAGAGTGTCTCTCACGTCCCCCGCCCTGATGGCTTGAACCCAATTTTTTGTCTCTGTTTGAGTTTTTGGATTCAGACTTTACTTTTTGTTTCCTTGGCTCCAGCAGAGCTTGTAATTTGTCTTCCGCGTTGACTTATTCGTTAGCCCTATCCACCATAAACTCCCTCAAAGTAGAGGGGGTCCTTCTGGCCAACTCAACCATGAACGAGCTTTATACGCCCCCTAGTATGGCGGCGAGTGTGATTTTTTTGTCCTAGTGGGTGGACAACCTTTCTTTATTAGATCCAGTCAAATAGGCTTTCAAGCTCTCCCCTTCTCTTTGCTTAATGGTCAGAAGATAGGTTGTAGGATGACGGCGTTGCTTGCTAGCCATGAATTGAGTTAACAATTGCTTGGCTAACTCCTCGAAACTGTTAATGGACCCTGGGCATAGAGATCCAAACCAGTCACGTGCAATCCCTTTTAAGGTCAGTGGGAAGGCACGATAGGCAATTTCTCCTAGAAAACCGTGAGGTTTTTCAAGTTATCAACAGGATCCTTGGATCATCGTACATATTAATCTAAGGGACCTTGAATTTAGGCGAGAGTGGTAATGCCATCACTTCATCACTATAAGAGCGGTCTATTTGATTCAACAATTGTTTTACAGAGGAAGATCCTCCCATCTTTCTTACCATCTCTCCGTAATTGTCGACGAGGCTCTTCAACTCATCGTGTAGTTTCTTCTTTTCTAGTTCCTCGACATTGACCCCACCTGCGTTGTGGGCATCTCTCTCGCCCTCCGTTTGTTCATTGTTAACTAGTGGCGTAGCAGCGTACTACCACTTTAATTCCTCACTCTCCTTTTACAGCTACTCTACTTGCTTTCTTCAACTGATCTTCTATATTCACCAATCTTACTTCCATATCTACCATGCTCATCTCTTGCTCTCTGTTTGCTTGTGATCGCATAGTAGTTGGCATGTGTAAATCACGTTGAAGTCTATTAAAAGAGATCCCATAGATGATGACAATATTAAGGACGTGTTTCATACCACTAACTGCATGGACACCTGCAAGAAATAAGATGGCAGCACTGGATGCCCAGGGAAACTCCAATGCTTAAGTTGAAGGAAGTGATCTTAGTATTTGTATATAAGTGAATAGAAAGAGTTACCTTTAGGTGTTAGTTATAGGGGTGTGAAGTTGTCAAGATAACCAATCTCTCGGATATATCCTTGACGGCTCTCCATATCAATCGGAATAATCTTCTTCCTAATAACCCTGAGGCGTTATCCAGCCTTTTTAGGCATTTATCCATGAGACTTGTAGAATCTGTTTTTGGCTATTAGGCTTTCACCATGATGGCCTACAAGCACTAAATATTCCTTCCAATAATGAACTCGAATCTTATACATGCTAGATTGGTTAAGTTCTTCTTATTTTAATATCTAATTCTATAGTGCAAAAAATTCTATGTAAATGTCATCATTTGTGTAGTTAAAAACTAATTTAAAGTAATTTGTGTGAAATAGCTTGCTATCATCTTTCAATCAAACCACATCACTGTTAAATGGTTTTTTTTATATATAATTTACAGCTTGTTTAGATTCAAAGATGAGATAAGATGATTTTAAATAAAAGTTGAATAAAATATTGTTATAATATTATTTTTTAATATTATTATTATTTTAAGATTTAAAAATGTTAAATTGATTATTATATTTTGTAAAAATTTAAAAAAATTATAATAACGAGATAAGATAAGATGCACACTCTCTGAATCCAGACGAACTCTAAAATTAGTAATTGAAGAAGATTTTGTTTAAACAATTTCACATAATCCAAAGTTATAAACAAAATTAAAAATAGAATATAATTGAAAACTTATCGATGTTGGGCGCCTCGCAGGTGTGTTCCAGTTTTTTATTTTTTTTTAAATAAAAAGGTTTGCTCTAGTTTTACCTACGAATGGTCAACAAAGTGTAGATTCCCAAAATCAGATTGAATTCATGGGATTCTTAATTAAAATATCTACTACAACATTAACAAAGCAAGCTCTGTTAGCTGTGGCTCTTGATGCATCAGTATAGGAAATAAGCATTCACTTGTTATACTTCCGAAAGCACGACAGGCTTTGGCATTGTTATAAATATTGGTTTTTTCTAAATAAAGTGGGAAAAATATAGGCATTACAAAACCATGAATACTATAGAAATTCCCTTTTTTTACAGTGTCTCGAAGCCTCTTTTTTCCTTTTTAATTTTTTTTTTTATTAGCCCTTATGCTTTACAACAAGTACACAGCTATGTGTCTGATTTAACTTGTGTTCTCCTCTGTTTTCTACATTGTTACGCTTAAGAATTTAAACATTACAATAGCGGTCGACATGTAGATAAACAGCCAAATAAAAATAAATATAAACCAGGTCCACCCATCAGACACGTTTGAGACAACAAATTGATATCTGATATCCAGATATCTACTTTATTAACCGAGTCTCTTCAGCATGCAGGCGTCTAGCTTGGTGACTGTATTTGGCATTTGGTTATACTCCATGGCTTTTCATTTTCATTTGATTAACTTGAATTCTGATTGCTTCAAGAATTACAATCTCAAATTGCTTCAGATTCTGGCCACAATCTATTCCAGAAAAAACTGAGGATAATGTTACCATATGGTTCTGATCAGCTCATATGAGATTCAAACCATTCAAAGATCTTTTCACAATGCAAGCTAGTCATTTCATGGTAAGCAAATGCAAGATTTAATTCCTCCTGAATGTGTTGTTCCAAACGCTGATCTGGCAATTGAATTCTACTCTCTCTGAGAGCTTTCTTCCAATTCGTTGCACGCCCATCATTCCTCATATATCCACTTTCATCAATGAAGCCCTTGTCCTGGAAAAGCTCAAACAACTCTGCAGAAACAGTTTGATCAATACCTTGGATTCTGTCCGCTAAAATTTGTGGAGACAAGGGGAATTCCATGCACTCAATCTCTTCCACATCAACACCTTTATTCTTCAGTAGTTCCAAACTTTCATTTATCTTGGTATGCCTACGTCGATCTTTAGGCATGTGCACAAATAAAGTAGGAGGGTACTCCCTTGTGATATGAATTTTATCAAATATACCTTCAGCAATCATAATTGTAAGACTGCTAAACTTCAACTCGGTGGCAAGAACAGAAATAAAGTACCCTCCAGAGGAGGCCCCCAAAGCCACCAGAGGAAATTGTTGAAGCCTATTTTTCTCAACCCACTGTTTTATAATATCTTTGACGACGAATTTTTCCTCCCTAAATGTCCAGCATCTTGCTGCGCTTGAAATGGTAAGAACAGCAAACTTTCGAGCAAGAGCATTAAGGACGATTAGCCTTTCTTCAGGTAAACCAATGCAACTAGGGCAGGTAGAAGACCTGTCCCAAAAGTTAACAGATCTGCCATTGCACCCATGAGCCACAAAGATAACCGCCTTAGGTGTATCAGGTATCTGCCATATGAGCTCCGTTCCATTCAGAACCTCTATAGTTGGATGAAAGTGCACCAGATGCAAAGAGCTATTCCATTCGTGCTTCACAAGTCCAAATGATGATGTGGTTTTATTACCATGATCCCGCAATGAAAATGAAAAAACTACAAGAATCAGAAAAAGAGAGGTGATAAAAACAGTAAGATATCTCTTTTGAGGCCCAGTCCAAGCCTTTGATTTATTTCCACGCTTCCACATTACTTCTGAGAGGGGTGGAAACAGAGAGAGTTGTTCTTCTGAATTTCCAAAATCGCAAAATATGACATGAATCCTACAAGAAATAGATTTTGCCACAGTTGATTAGGGTTTATAACCAGACATAAGCAAATTCAAAGAAATTGATTGACCCTCAATGTTCATATTCAAACCCACCGGGAGGAAATACAAGCGACTCCAGCCAGCTAACCCTAAGGCAACCATTGGTTTTCTCATTCTTTTGTGTGTATTTTTTTTTTTCTCAAGCCAAAGAAGGAAACTGTATGTAGAGGTATCTAGAATACAATGATAAATTTGATAAGGTTTACCATGAACCAACAAAATTTGATGTGCTCTTTCATCAGGTGATCATATATATATTTTTATAAGTAATAAAGGTTTTATTGCTGAGGATGATAAGCATAACATATGTACGCAGGATGTATACAAGAGAACAAAAATATATTTAAGAAGTGAACAATAAAAAGAATTAACAAACAGCACAGCCGGTGCACCCCCAATATTAGCCAAGGCATAGTCCCGGGCACCTAGTGCCAATTAAAAAAAGGGAGCAAGCTTAGAGGCCAAAGAAATAGAAATACAGAAATTGGGATTCGGTACAAGTGGATTCTCTAGTCTCCCCGTTGTTATAAATCACTACTATGGCTCCTATAAGTTTTCTTAAGTTATTTGAAGGCACTGATAATTTAGTAATTTGATAACTTCTTGTACACATGACATATGTTCTAACGGTTCAGTTGTATTTATTACCCAAATCAAAGGTTCCTTTCCTAGTGTTGGCTTGCAAGGGTTTCAATTTGAGAAATAGTCCTAATCTCGAACATTTACCCTGACATTTACAGATGTGGTATCAATTGAGTGTAATGTTTCAGCCCCCTGCGCTTCTGTATTGTAAATTTTGCCCAAGTTTCTACTTTTAAATCTGAATTTTCCGAATTCTTAAGTCCTAGTACAAATGCAAATAGTTGTCTAACTGTCTGTATTTATGTAAATTAATAAACTGATTGACAACTGCATGAAGGAACACTACCCCAATGCCATCTTAATATTACTCTAGATGGAAAGCAACTATCATTTCACATCTTTCCAAATCTCAAATCTAAATTCTTAGTCTTTCCCAAAGTCCACCTTATTGACGAGGTTGAGTGTACTGTTCTTGATGACAAGAACACCAGCCAATGCTTCCACAAACTCATAACTCCAAGAATCACAAGAACAAATGAAGATCACACACAGAACTTAATACCAAAAGAACAAATGCAAGAACACACGGAAATGATCAAATGCAAGATTCCACTAATGAATCTTGACAGAGGACTTTCAAGGAGTCATCAACCTCCCAAAATTCAAACTTCCAAAATGATCGAAGTTACCTTTTACAAGAATGGCTTCTGCTTTTATACTCACAGATCCATAAGACTATAATAAAATGCAACAAGTAAAACTCTAAACGCACAACTAAACGAATTACACCCAGTTTAACTAAAGTTTTAACCTACAGTCCAACTAAACGAATTACAGTACTTCAATTAAAAGTAAAAACACATTGTTTCATTAAAAGAATCCTCAACAAGCTACACGTCATCACGCCCCGATTTCCCTTCTCACAAAAGCCGTTAAGCTCGTTACTTCCCCCTTCAGACCAGCTAATGCACATCACTTATTACTTGATACTTCTCACAGACCAATCAACAATCAGCCACCTTCCTCTTCAAGCCTTGACCCCAAGCAGCCGTGACATTGAGAACTTGAGACCATAAGAAGGATCTCTCTATGTTACGCAAAAATCTGAAATTCAATCGTTTTCGAAGTCCAGACTCGTTAACATAAACTCACGAATTCATTTACAAACAGGATGGTCCTCTCCCACTCTATAAACCCCAAAAATCACAGTTTTTCCTTGGCCCAACTTAAGTTGGGTGTTTTAGACTTCTACATGCTGCTTAACAGACCTAAGCTTCAACTTAATCATTCAAATTTATTCTTTAAAAAAAAAAAATCCAATATCTGCGGGAAACGAAATTCATCCGCATTTTTACAATCAGCAAGCCCTACTATTCCATGAGTTAATTGCCTAATTTTCTGGTCAGAAGATCTCAGTGTTCAAACAATTGAAGCAAATCAAAAACAGTATCTGACACAATTATTATCAGATCGCCAAACTAGATCGTAGCTTCTGTTTGGTAAGTTAAGGAAACAACGAAAGAAAGAGAAATAAATTATCGAGCCCACATCTCAGAACATGAACGACAAGAACATACCTGCAAAACTTGGATCAGAAAGAGCCAAGATCGAGGTTTGGACGTCAGCCTTCAAGGCACTGTTACTTGTTGAACTGTCGTTTAATTACAGGGACTCTATTTTAGGAGCTCTATACGCTGAAGTTTATAAGCTGAACGAACTCTTGTATATTTATTAATCATGTGTATGGGAGCTTGTCCGTTATGCTTGGTACGTTGAGAGTATTAAAACGTGGTAGAATTGTAATTCAATTTTTTTTTTTTTCAAAACTCTTTAATTTGATAAATATCTGTGGTTATACAGCACACTTTTTTCATTCTATTTTTTAGTTTTTTATTTTATCAAATATTTAATATATGGATAATAAATAGAAGAATTCAATTAGTTTAATAAAAATAAAATTATAAAAAAATTAAATTTTTTTTAAAAATAATAAAAAAAATATTGTGTGTGTTGTGTGAGAATAATAAATAGTAAAACTCATTTCAGATTTGCAATTGATATGAGCATCGGAAATTAACATTATGGTACATGTTTATGTGTTTGTTGGACCAGGTCGCCAACAATATGATTAAACGGCCCACAACGACGGTTTGGGTGTTAATGCCATGTTGGAATGGTTATCAATAAAATAAATAATAAATAAAACATATAAAATATAAATAAAGAAAGATATATAAATTTACGTGACTCGTTATGAAGACTTGTATGTACGAGTCGTTAGGGGTGAATTCACAATATTTGGCGACTTTAGAGTGTCTCATGACCTATCATAACTTTTAATACAATAAAGGAAATAGGATCTGAATAAGGCTAAAGACGATGCTAACCTGTAGAATTTTGGAGGAGATCTGTGTGTAGAGAAGTCAATAATTTGAGGGGTCTCTATCTAAAAAGAAGTTTGAAGATATGTATAGATTCTATTTTTGTAAGTCTCTTTCTTTTTTTTTAAAGTAGTTGGCTCTGCTTATTTTATGTCACTTTTACTTTTTTTATATATCAAGTAAGATATTTTTGATTTTATCTCATCCTTTTCCTATCCCTTGTCTTTTAGCTCTTCTTTGTTTTATCTCTTCCTTTTCTTATTTTTTGTTTACTTTATCTCTTTATTGTATTATTTCTTCCATATCTTATCTCTTTCTTTATTCTTGTTAATTGGCTTCTAATAGGCTAGAGACCCAGTTCATTTCATATACAATAAATGCTCATGATTCTTAAGATCGACTTATCCAATAAAAAGCTTTTGAGAATCTCCAAGTTAATCATGATAAAGATAGTCTATAAAAGTATTAGAAAAATAAATTATGGGAACTTATCCGTAATTTTCCATTGTAATGCGATGCAATGAAGATCTCCAAAGGCGGTCTTTAAGGAGACTTACAAAATTCATGGTAAGGGCATTTAAGGATGGACCTCTAGGAATTTTGTTTGCTCGAGTGTTTTCCTGATAATCGAGCGTATGACTAATAATCATGCATGACTGATAATTGTGTATGATTGTTTATTGTTAGCGAAGAGAGTGTAAAGCGCGTTCTCCACATTTGGTGATCTTTTTTGTTTTGTGAGAGCTAGGGGCTTTTTGCCCTTTGATGTGTTTTCAAGATTGTGCTATTGTTTTAGCATTAAGGTCAAAGTTTGTTGTAACCTACATTAAGTGGTCAAAGAGCCCATTGACCCCTTGGGTCCATCTCAGGTAATTGTCAAGCTTGTCAATTCATTCCTAGAGGCAACTAGCTCACATGAGGCATTTGTAGAGCTTGGAGGCTCATTCTCAGAGTTTACCCATTGGCAATGGTTATGGCGAGTGTTAGCCTCGATTGTATGCACATATGCTAACATTTCTTGTTGAGTTAGCAAGAGGATAGCTCGACCACTTTGCTAAAGCGTAAGTGTTAACACTGATCGCATGAGCATGCGTTAACCTTGGTTGCTTGTTTTGTGGAGCCCCGAGTGCTTAACTCTAGAGCAACTCAACTTTCTTGTGTGAGTGTTAACCATGTTCACATCCACGCACACTAACATTTCTCACCTAGTGGAAGGCTTGCTCGACCGCGTTATTGTGGCAGGAGGCTCGCTTGATCGTGTTGCTATGGCGGGAGGTGTGCTTAACCTAGTGTTGTGGTAAAGGTGCTATATTTGATATGGTGGAAGGCATGCTTGATCATGATGTTGTGGCGGGACAACCTGTGATGCCCCCAAATCCCACGTACGGACACGTAGAAATCGAGACGTCAGGATGATGACAACACGGGTCACCACCCTATCGCCAAGTGCCAAGCGTGTGTACATGCAACAAGTGTGCAAATAAAAACACGTAGCGGATAACAAAAGTCTCATAACTAAGTACTAGAATTTTTCTTTCTTTAATACAAACCCGATTAAAACGTACATAATAAAATATTACAAGCCTCAAACATCGTTTCAAACCAAACTACAAGGCATAAACTCCAAATCAATACTCTGGCGGAGCCGTCTCCTCCTCCTCCTCGACCTCTGCATCAAAATCTACGATACCAAAATGGTGTTACAGGTAAGTAAAAATCCAAACGCCACAAGATAAAACATATTAAACTCAAACAATATGCATGAAAGAATGTTAAATGCACATATCCCATAAAATCACACTTTTTATTCCCATGCATGCCAAAAAACTCATTTTGGCCCAAAACATATCCTTTAAAACCAGTCCTTGCCATTATCCCAGATAATGGTCCAAAATCAAGAAAACCACTATTTTTCCAGAAAATGGATCACAAAGCCTCAAACATAATATCGCCATTTTTTCCAGAAAATGACCCGTATCCAATATCCAAAAACCCGATCCAATTATTGCATGCACCATGATCTCCCCTAGGGATCATCCGCACACTCTGGCTCCTGTGTCACATCGCAGGTAACGACTACGCGTGTGACACCTAAATAAACGATGCCCAGTTCTCATGCCCAACACGTACCTGGACAAGGTCATCCTCTAGTCCCCGCCAGCCTAGGAACCACGGAGTCGACACGACAGCGTAAACGTATCATGCAATCCGGTCGTCGCCCAGCAACAACCCAGGGGATGTCACTCAGTATTATCCACTCCCGAGTGACCAGAGGAGATCCACTGAGATAATACCTCATCCCGGTTTGGGGTCGTAATACACACGCACCCGAAAATCCATTTACACAAATAACATCGATTTTTCTCAATTTAAAACATGCACATGAATGCACCATGCAATGCACACCTCAAGGCACAAATTAACCAACCAATCACAATATCAACAAAACCAAACAACTCCGTCCTCAATCCATCCGAACCCCGACTCCTCGAACTCAGTCCAGAATTAACTAACCAGTCAAATAATTAATTGTAAGAGCAACAATATATTTAAAACTAAAATAGAGTTTGAAAAATACTTACAGCGCTATAAGATATTTTTTGAAGGATCACGACGTTGCAAACGGCGGAGAAAAAACAACGTAACAGTGTAAAATACACTGTGGTCGTGGGTTGTAAAATACCCACTTTCGAACGGGGACAAAACAAGACTTGGAATTGATAGGGTATGGCCTAGAGATGTTTACGAAGCTAATGGAAGTGAGTTTTGGCCGTAGGTGGTGGTGGAAATTGCGATGGAAGCGAAAAAAGGGCAAATTGGAGTTGAGCTCGTGGGAGCTGCTCCTGCAACGGATCAGAGCCGAAAATGGGTGGTTTAAGACGACAAGAGGTAGGTGATGAAGTGGTGAAAAGATGGTGGCCGGAGGTGGAGCGACGACGGCGGAAATGCACAAAAACCGTGCGTCTTAGATGGGCTATTGGCGGCAAACGGCGGCTCGGATGTAGGTGAGATTTGGTGGGGAGGTGTGCCGGCTGGAGGGGGAAGTTTCTTGGTGGGTGGTGTCGGCCACGTCCCTGGCGAGCGGTGGTGCTGGGCAGCCAAAGTTGGACGGCGTTAGTGAAGAGAGAGAGAACGTAGCGCATGGGGGAGGAGAGGAAAAAGAAGAAGAAAGAAAAGAAAGAAAGAAGAAAAGAAGGAAAAGAGAAAGAAAAAAAAAAGGAAAAGGGAAAAAGAAAAAGAGAAAAAAAAAAGACGGAGAAAAGAAATAAGGTCCAATCCTCACCTCCGGAGTCCAAAAACTGATCCGACGAAAACAAATTTAAAAACTATAAAACAACTAAAATAAATTAAACACCACATCAAACTAAAATAAAACCAATTAAAATACAATAATTTAAAATAAAAGAACCAATATATTAATTAAATTAAAATACTCATTCAGTGAAAATACACATAAAAAGGCGTATCACATCCTCCCCCCTTAAAAACAAATTTCGTCCTCGAAATTTGCAAGATCAAACACTAACTTGAAGCAAGCCACATGATTCTACTGAGACCAAGTTTAAGAAACGTACCGTCATTTACTCAAATAAATAAGGGTACTGCTCTCTCATGTCTACTACTCTCTCCCAAGAGAAATCTTGAGCTAACGGATCTCCCCATGCCACCTTTACCAGAGGTATCGTCTTCGATCTCAACTGTTGCTATTTCCAATCCATAATCTGTGAAGGAACAACCTCATAAGTAAGGTCCGGTTGCAACTGAATATGCTCTGGGTTGACAAAGCGCGGCTCTTGTTGTCCAAAACTCTTCTTCAATGATGATACATGAAAGACATCGTGAATTTCTCCAAAATATTCTAGCAAAGCAATTCTATAAGCGACGGACCCTACCCTCTCCAAAATCTGAAAAGGGCTAACATATCTCAGATCCAGTTTCCTACTTTTACCAAAACGCTTAACTCCTTTCATGGGAGAGACTTTGAGATAAACCCAATCACCTTCCTCAAAAGATAACTCTCTCCTCCTTGTATCTGCGTAGCTTTTCTGACGAATCTGAACTACCGTCATTTTATCCCTGATAATCTGAACTTGGCTTTGCATTTCTTGAATTAATTAGGGCCCAATTATTTTATTCTCCCCGACTTCATCCCAATACAATGGCGATCTGCACTTCCTTCCATAAAAAGCTTCATAAGGAGCCATTTGGATGGACGCATGGAAGCTATTATTATAAGCAAATTCTATGAGCGGCAAGTAATTTTTCCAACTCCCTTGAAATTCCATAACACATGCTCGCAACATATCTTCAAGGGTCTGAATAGTGCGCTCTGATTGGCCGTCCGTCTGAGGGTGATATGCAGTACTAAACTTCAACTTAGTACTCAATGCTGCTTGCAAACTTTTCCAAAACTGAGATGTGAACCTTGGGTCCCGACCTGATACAATACTCTTCGGTATGCCGTGCAACCACACTATCTCTTTCACGTACAAGCGAGTCAACTTACCCAAGGAATCAGTGTTATTAATAGGCAAGAAATGAGCACTCTTAGTTAACCGGTCCACAATCACCCAAACCGAGTTCTTTCCACTAGGAGTCCTCGGTAAGCCCACTACAAAATCCATCGTGATGTCATCCCACTTTCACTCAGGAATAGGGAGAGGTTGGAGCATACCAGCGGGTCTTTGATGCTCGGCCTTGACTTGAAGGCATGTGTGGCATCTCTCGATATACAAGGCAATATCCTTCTTCATCCCTTCCCACCAATAATTTTTCTTCAAGTCTCGATACATCTTCGTACTACCAAGATGAACTGAATAAGGGGTCGCATGAGCTTCTGTCATAATTCGCTCCTTGAATTCTGAATCTTTGGGGACTACTCTACGATCTCGGAACCGAAGAATTCCATCCTTATCCATACTATAATGCAACGGCCCTCTAGATTTTCTGACTCTTTTTCTGATATCCAAAAGCTTCGGGTCCTTCTTTTGAAGAGTCTTCAATTCTTCAAAATCAGCTACTCGAATATTAAGAATTGAAGATAATATTTCCTCTTGCTGTGAACTTTCAGTAAGAAGTCTTCTCATCCCACAAAGTAAAGAATCCAATCCTGACGATTCGGCTTCATCTTCCAAATGCGACTTTCGACTCAAAGTATCAGCAACTATATTTGCCTTCCCCGGATGATACTTGATCTCGCACTAGTAATCACTGATTAACTCTAGCCATCACCTCAACCTCATGTTCAAATTCTTCTGAGAAAACAAGTGCTTCAAACTCTTATGATCAGTGTATACTTTGCAAACTTCCCTATACAAAAAGTGCCGCCAGATCTTAAGAGCAAACACAATCGCAGCCAGTTCTAAATCGTGCATTGGATAATTCTTCTCATGATCCTTTAGCTGACGAGATGCATAAGTAACAATCCGTCCTTCCTGCATAAGGACACATCCTAATCCAAATTTAGACACATCGCTAAAAACTACAAATGGCTTGTGTAGTTCTGGCAGTGCCAATACTGGTGCAGTTGTTAACCTTTTCTTCAATTCTTGAAAACTTCTCTCACACTTGTCTGACCAAATAAATTTTGCATTCTTTCTAGTCAAAACAGTGAGAGGTCCAGATAAGCGAGAAAATCCCTCCACAAATCTTTGATAATATCCGGCAAGTCCTAAGAAACTCCAAATCTCATGCACAGTCGTCAGACGCTGCCATGACAAAATAGCTTCCACCTTGCTAGGATCAACAGCCACCCCGTCTCGGGAAATCACATGCCCAAGAAATCTAACTTCCTCCAACCAAAATTCACATTTGCTGAGCTTTGCATACAACTGGTGTTCTCTTAATTTCCCAAGAACTAGACGAAGATGATAAACATGCTCTTCAAAATCTCGAGAATAAATTAAAATATCATCAATGAAAACTACCACAAAGGAATCCAAATAAGGTCTAAATACCCGATTCATTAAATCCATAAAAGCGGCGGGGGTATTGACTAACCCAAAAGGCATCACCTTAAATTCATAATGCCCATATCTCGATCTGAAAGCAGTTTTGGGTACATCCTTGTGTCTTATCCTCAATTGGTAGTATCCTGATCTCAAATCAATCTTCGAGAACACAGCTGCTCCTTGAATTGATCAAACAAATCGTCGATCCGTGGGAGAGGATATTTATTCTTGATGGTCACCTTATTTAGTTCCCGATAATCAATGCACATTCTGAGGGTACCATCTTTCTTTTTAACAAACAGCACTGGCGCATCCCATGGCGAAGTACTTGGCTGAATAAATCCCTTATCTACCAACTCTTGCAACTGAACCTTCAACTCTTTTAATTCAGCTGGTGCCATACGGTAAGGGGCTTTATGTACAGGAGCCGCTCCAGGTTTCAAGTCAATAACAAACTCCAATTCATGAACAGGGGGTAGCCCCGGCAAGTCATCCACAAACACATCAGGAAATTCTTCCACAACTAAGATATCTACCAATGACTTCTTCTCAGACGGCGTAGACACCATTTGGACTAAGAAGGCATCCGCTCTACAAGCAATCTCTCTTCTCGCTTGAATTGCCAATATAACTACCGGCTTTTCTTTTAGTTTACTCTACGCAAATTCCAAATAATCACCATCTGGGAGCTGAAAGCTAATTACTCGACTTCTACAATTAATACTCGTAGAATATTGATATAGCCAATCCATCCCAAGGATAATATCAAATCCCAGCAGCTTAAATACAACCAAATCTGCATCCAGAAACCTTCCACCAAAATTCAAAGGACAACCCAAAGCAACTTTGGAACACCACACCACTTCACCATTTGGTAGAGCCACTACCAATGACTTTGGCAAAGGTCCCGTAACTAAATTACATATCCAAGCAAAAGTGGAAGATACAAACGACTGAGATGCACCCGAATCAAACAAAGTGCAAGCATAAAATTCATATAAACGGACTCTCCCTGAACCAATCACATTAACCAATGAAATCCAAATACAAAGATGAAACCAAATTACACCAAAAATCAAATCCAAAATTAAATTAGATCCATACTTGTAATCACTCCAGCATCATGGGTCGCTGGTGCCTCATCATCAACATCTCTGGGTGTAACAGCATAAACCCGAGCTTGCACTATTTGCCTCTGATTTGTTCTTCCACCACGTCTACCTCTATGGCTTCCTTGAACTGGCCTAGGACACTCACGAGCAAAGTGCCCCTGCTGGCCACAATTATAGTATCGAGCCCCACACGAAAGGCACTCACCCACATGGGCTCTATTACAACTTCCGCAAACTGGCACCCGTCCTCCCATACGTACACCTGAGGCTGCTTGTGGTCGAGTCCCGATCCGCTGAACAAACTTCTGAGGCGAACCAGAACTACTTCCTTCGCCAGTAAAACTCTGCCTCTTTTGTCCTGGAGGGGAGCCCATACTCAAATTAATCTCTCGCTCTGCAAGAGTGGCCAAATCCACTAAATCCTGAAAAGTGGAAATTCGGTGGCAAACTACCATTCTGCATATATCAGGACGCAGACCCTCCTGGAAACGCTCGGCCTG
Organism: Carya illinoinensis; assembly: GCF_018687715.1. Taxonomy (NCBI): domain Eukaryota; kingdom Viridiplantae; phylum Streptophyta; class Magnoliopsida; order Fagales; family Juglandaceae; genus Carya; species Carya illinoinensis. The sequence goes on along the minus strand of NC_056755.1, from coordinate 23,596,521 downwards.
CATCTCCTCCGTGGCGATGAGGTGGGGAGCAAATCGCCCAAGCTCTATAAATCTTCAGGCGTACTGTTCCACGGTCATACTCCCTTGGACCAAACTTGTGAACTCTCTTGCTTTTTGTCGCCTCACAGAAGAGGGAAAGAATCGATCATTAAATTCTTTCTTAAAGCGTTGCCAGGACACAGCGGCAAAAGACCCCATCTCTGATTCCAACATTACTCTTTTTGTATCCCACCATTCTGAAGCAGTGCCTTGCAATAGATAACTGGCATAAAGCACTTGTTGTGCCTTCGTGCACCCACATACTTCAAACGTTCTTTCTAAATCTTTGACCCACTTTCCAGCCCAAAGTGGGTCTTCTTCTCCCGTGAAAGGTGGGGTTCTATGCGCTAGAAAGCGCTCATAGGTGCATCCAGCTTGCACCACTCCACTAGGCCCTCCTTGTTGTGGCCTAAAATTTTGCTGCATGAACTCAGTCATTTGCCTTAGCGCTTGGGCTATGGCATCATCTCTCGGCGTATCATCCCGAGGCTCTTGAGTAGACTTTCTTGGCCTAACCATTTTCCTACCACAACACAACCTTTGACCCCCTTTAAGAAACGAATAAAACCAATAACATAAAACCAAAACCAAAACCAAAACCAAAACCACATAACAAGAAATAAAATATACTAGCATGCAATAATATAACTAAATAAATAAATACAAACAAGTTAATTCAAATAAATTCAAATCAAATAAAACAAATCAAATAGCAAACTTTAATTAAAATAAATTTCAAAACACAACTTTAAAAACTTTCTGGTACTACACCTACGGGACATGTGGTTTTACTCAAAGCCAAACTGCTCTGATACCACCTATGATGCCCCCAAATCCCACGTACGGATACGTGAAAATTGAGACATCGGGATAATGACAATACGGGTCACCACCCTATCGCCAAGTGCCAAGTGTGTGTACATGCAACAAGTGTGCAAATAAAAACACGTAGCAGATAACAAAAGTCTTATAACTAAGTACCAGAATTTTTCTTTCTTTAATACAAACCCAATTAAAATGTACATAATAAAATATTACAGGCCTCAAACATCGTTTCAAACCAAACTACAAGGCATAAACTCCAAATCAATACTCGGGCGGAGCCGTCTCCTCGGGCTCAGCCTCCTTCTCCTCCTCGACCTCTGCATCAAAATCTACGGTACCAAAATGGTGCCTCAAGTAATTAAAGATCCAAACGCCACAAGATAAAAACATATTAAACTCAAACAATATGCATGAAAGAATGCTAAATGCACATATCCCATAAAATCACATTTTTTTATTCCCACGCATGCCAAAAAACCCATTTTGGTCCAAAACATATCCTTTAAAACCAATCCTTGCCATTATCCCAGATAATGGCCCAAAATCAAGAAAACCACCATTTTTCCAGAAAATGGATCACAAAGTCTCAAACATAACCTCGCCATTTTTCCCAGAAAATGGCCCGTATCCAATATCCAAAAACCCGATCCAATTATTGTATGCACCATGATCTCCCCTAGGGATCATCCACACACTCTGGCTCCTATGCCACACTGCAGGTAACGACTACGCTTGTGACATCTAAATGAGCGATGCCCAGTTCTCGCGCCCAGAGCGTACCTGGACCAGGCCATCTTCTAGTCCCTGCCAGCCTAGGAACCACGGAGTCAACACGACAATGTAAACGTATCATGCGATCCGGTCGTCGCCCAGTGACAACCCAGGGGATGTCACTCAGTATTATCCACTCTCGAATGACCAGAGGAGCTCCACCGAGATAATACCCCATCCCGACTTGGGGTCGTGATACACACGCACCCGAAAATCTATTTACATAAATAACACCAGTTTTTCTCAATTTAAAACATGCACATGAATGCACCATGCAATGCACCCCTCAAGGCACAAATTAACCAACCAATCACAATATCAACAAAACCAAGCAACTCCTTCCTCAATCCATCCGACCCCCGACTCTTCGAACTCAATCAAGAATTAACCAACCAGTCAAATAATTAATTGTAAGAGCAAAAATATATTTAAATCTAAAATAGAGTTTTAAAAATACTTACAGCGCTATAAGATATTTTTTGAAGGATCACGACGTTGCAAACGGTGGAGAAAAAGCAACGTAACAGTGTAAAATACACTGTGGTCGTGGGTTGTAAAATACTCACTTTTGAACGGGCACAAACCAAGACTTGGAATTGATAGGGAATGTTCTAGAGATGTTTATGAAGCTAATGGAAGTGAGTTTTGGCCGTGGGTCGCTGTGGAAATTGCGGTGGAAGCAGAAAAAGGGCAGATCGGAGTTGAGCTCGTGGGAGCTACTCCGGCAATGGATCGGGGCCAAAAATGGATGGTTTAGGATGACAAGAGGTAAGTGATGAAGTGGTGAAAAGATGGTGGTCGGAGGTGGAGTGACGGCGGCGAAAATGCACAAAAACCGTGTGGCTTAGATGGGCTCTCGACGGCAAACGGCGGCTCGGATGGAGGTGAGATTTGGTGGGAAGGTGTGCCGGCCAGAGGGGGAAGTTTCTGGGTGGGTGGTGTCGACCACGTCAACAGCGAGCGGCGGTGCTGGGCGGCCGAAGTTGGACGGCGTTAGTGAAGAGAGAGAGAGAACGTAGCGCACGGGGGAGGAGAGGAAAAAGAAGAAGAAAGAAAAGAAAGAAAGAAGAAAAGAAGGAAAAGGGAAAAAGAAAAAGAGAAAAGAAAAGATGGAGAAAAGAAATGAGGTCCAATCCTCACCTCCGGAGTCCAAAAACTGATCTGACAAAAACAAATTTAAAAACTATAAAACGAATAAAATAATTAAACGCCACATCAAACTAAAATAAAGTCAATTAAAATACAATAATTTAAAATAAAAGAACCAATATATTAATTAAATTAAAATATTCATTCAGTGAAAATACACGTAAAAACGGAGTATCACACAACCGAGTGCTCGACTTTAGGATAGTCTGCTACTCTAAGAAGTTTTTACAAACCAAACTAGTTAGTGTAAAAATTCAAATCATGGGTTTAAGACGTGCAAACTTGAGCTGAGTGGCATGATGTTTGGTAAGAATTCAATTCTCGTAGTGCTTAAGTGAGGCTCAAGGCACCCAAGTGAGGCTTGAGGGCGGCATGGTCCTTTTGTATCTTAGGGTGAGCATTATTGCTCGATGAGTTTCTTTGTTGACTGGGAAAAGTATTGTTGCTCTAAGTGAGTGTTGTCGCTTGGGAAGAATGTTGTAGGTTCAACCAAGTGTTATTGTTTGGCATGCCTCTGCTCTCGTGAAGATAGGGAGCTAAGGTGCCTATTAGTTGCTCGAGGGCAACCTTGCAACTAATGCTTCAGGTTAGGTGGATGGTTTCCAAGCTTTTTATCTGGTGGGTGTTGATCGTCATTGTACATCCTCTTTATTTCGTTTATTTGCCTTGAGGCTTTTGTTTGGGATGTGGATTGTCTGAACTTACTTTTGGTTAAGTATAGGGAGCAAAGTATGTTCCTACTTATTCATTCCTTAGGATTCTCGTGGAATCCTTATGAGTGTTAAGGGAAAATCTCCAAAAACCAAATTTGTTATTGAAAATAAAATTCCAATAGTGAGTTTGAGAGAAGCAAACTAGGGTGATTTAGTTGCAGCTTCCAATTTTTGTTTGACAACAATTGTTCACTGCTAAGTGGTTTTTCCATGGTGGAAGTTGTCTGTCCTTGACTATTTTTGTCATGATGAAGATTGTCCATCCCTAAGTGTTTTTGTTCGTTCACTCTCTTGGAGGTTCATTGAATTCTGATGAGCTTTATGGGGAGGACATCTGTGTAAATAAAATTAAAATATCAGGTTTGAAAAAAGCAAACCCGGGCCAAGATAGTGAGTTTGATAGCAATAAAATCAAGTCAAGTAGCTCAATCTTTTGTTTCCAGCATCCAACTATCAAATGGTATCACTGAGTGAAATGCAATGTTCACATGTCCTTTAGATTAGTTTCCTTGGTGCTTTGCAAAAGACGACTGACGAGCTGTGTTCGGCTTTTAGGTGGGATTGGTGGGGCCATAAGCCATGGTCGCCGATCTAGTTTGGTGGCACTTGCAGCAGTCGCCACACCTGTCCGGGCCTTTAGGTGGGTTTGCAATTTAATGGCCACCAACTTTGTAATCTGGTTGCACATTACATAGGTGCCATGCGACTGTTGTGGCGAGGAAAGCTTACGAGCAAGCTCTCAATGGCAAGCAAACTTATTGTGGTGAGGAAGGTGGTGATGAAATACACTCGACTTGGCAAGATACGATCATGCTAGTCATGTTTGCGAGGAATGGTTGCAGTTAAGAGTCCAAACGGATTAGGTCAAACGTCCATGGAGGCAAGTAACTCACCCTTGGTGTTATGTCACGTGCACCTAGCAGCGATGTACCAAAAGGAAAGGTCCCACCTGGGTTGAGATGTGATTAAAAAGTGAAAATGACCTTTATTTTATATTTGGGCTTTGGGTGGACTCCACTATGCTAATCGATGATGATATGGCAACCATCAACTAAGGTGGTGGTTGCCCCATGGCAGCTGGCCCATCATTAATTTTTTTGACTTTTTTAATTTACTCTGTCCTCTCTAATTATGTTATTTTCATCATTATTTTTATTTTAAGGAATTCTATGTAAAAGTACAAATTTCACCAAGTCTTCTCTCTCTTCTCCTAGGTTTTCATTTGCACAAGCATGGTTCGGGTTATGTTTTCTCTCAATTATCTTATCTTTGTTTCAAGTTTCAATTCATTCAGTTCTATCGATGCCATTCTAAAATGCACCATGTGTACTGGTGAGGCTCCCAATACCAACTCAATGCATATTGCAATACACGACATAATATACAATATATCTTACTATTTAAGACTCACTCCTATTATTACTACTTGAGGAACCACCTGATTTAATTTTTTATGGCGTCTAAAACATATTTGGATTGAAAATGAAATTTTTTTGGAGGCTATAATTGTTATATGTTTTTTAATTCAAACATTTATGTTTTCGATAACCATCATATATAAATTAAGTTTTTTAGAAGCTCGCATTGAGCTTAAAACAAATCGAGCCAAACTCGGACCTTTGGTATCCAACTTATCTCTACTCGATTACGACCATAGCTGTAGAGTAGTTTGAAAGGGGGCAACATTATCCTTTTGATTCAAAACCATCATAATATCATTTCAAGACATTAGACTAAATGTTATGGGCACAAGAAGAATAACTATAAGGAGTCTAGGAGTGCAATGCAACGTTTTGGGAAAGGATTTAATGAAACGATGTTTTTCAGTCTTGTAGCGCGCGTGTGTTAGATAGAATAAAACGGTGTGTTTGGTTATGTAACTTGTATAATTCAAACATTGGGTTATAGGGTGCGTTTTGATTCATGTAATTCAACTGAAGTATAATAAAAGGAAGAAAGAAGAGGGAAGGGGTCTTTGATCTGTATGATTTCATTGGGAGGTTGGATTCTTCTCAAATAAATCCACGTCAATTTCTTCCAAGATTACAATTCTTGTTTCCATCTTCATTTCTTGTTCTTCCATTTTTTTCTTATTCTTTCTATATCAAGAACGCCCGTGACTATCGGTATCAAAGAAGCCGGTTCTCTTATGGCAAAAGGAACTAGGTTGATGGCTTTAAAAGTTCAGGAAGAGAGCATGCATAGGTGGCAAGAAGCCATGCAAAGGCATCTTGATGGCCAACAACAATCTATCTAGGGTCTCATAGAAAGGTTAGATCAATGCATGACATGATTAGAACTCTAATTGAGCACTATCATAATAATTCATCAAGGGAGGTTTTGCAAGAAACTCATAGGGAAATTCAAGAAGATGGGGATTACTTGCCTAGAGGGGTTAGTTTGGATTTTACCCATTTTGATGGGAATAACCCAACGAGATGGGTCTTTAAAGTGTCCCAATATTTTGATTTTCATCAAACACCTCCAATCAAAGAGGCACTAATGGCTGCCTATCATATAGAAGGTGAAGCCCTTATCTAATATCAAGATTAGGGCTAAAAACCGACCAGCCGGTTTTGGTTTTAGGCCTAAACCGAAACCGGCCGATCCTTCAAAAAACAACGCATCAACCGGTCGAAACCGACCATGCTGGGGGAAGAAAACCGGCCGGTTCCTTTGCCGGCCGGTTCCGGTCAATTCGCCTGTTTGGGCCGGGGGTTTTGGGCCCTGTTTTGGCCCTTTTATCCAATGTGTTTGGGCTTTTTTTTTCTTTTTGTTATATATATTTTTCCTGAATTCATCATCCAACATCTTTTTAATTTTTTTGTTCTTAAATAATAATTCATCATTCATCATAATTCATATTATAAATAAATAAAAATAATAAATAACCAAAGCATTCATCATATTAACTAACTAATTACTATATTACTTACTACATAATTAAAAATAAATAAAAACAACTTCACTAGATATTTAGTATTACATATTACAAATTTGAAAAACAGGCCAAGTTGTCTTAAGCATAGCAAAAATACAAGTAAAAAAATAACATAAATAAATGAAAACAAATTGTCTTAAAGACTTAAACATAGCAACAATGCAAAAAATTAAGAATATCGATCTTCAAGTTCACTCATTATTACTTCAAGCCTTCAATCTTCAATCGTCAATACTTATCACGTTTGATTGTGAACTCTATAAGAATAAATAAGAATAAAATATCAAATGTTAGTGAATTCATATTATGAAAAATATGCAAAATTAAATTACAATGAAAATTTGAAAACATTACCCGATTCTACTACAAAGCTCTCCACATTATCCATAGCCTCTCGGATATCAATGTGTGTTGCCGGATGTCTTAACCAATTTTGAGTGCAAATAAGTGCCTCAACAGTTCTCGGAGCCAACGAACTCCGAAAAGGATCAAGCACACGACCTCCTGTGCTAAATGCTGACTCGGATGCAACTATGGAAACAGGCATGGCTAATAATCTCGTGCAATCCTCGCAAGTATAGGATAATTAGCCTCATTTATTTTCCACCAAGTCAACAAGTCAAACGATTCGCTGAATGCCTCACAACCATCTGATAAATATCGATCCACTTCAGTTTTGGTAATATTAGATCCCATGGCGGAAGATGCCCTATACCATTCCTTAAACCATTTGGTCTCAGGTTTGCCATCACCAACATTCATGGATCTAGATGTTGGAGGGGGTTGAGAAACTGGAGTACTCGTGGTGAAACCAAATGTAGCATTATACTCTGCATACAAATCTGCTAATACCTGTCTCACATTCGAAACCAACTCCTCAGCACGAAACTCATCATGGATTTTCTTCAAATGGAAAGTAAGAAGTCCTAACTTGCTTCGTGGATCAAGCACAACAGCAATTAACATGAACAGGTTCATCCTATCTAATGACCCCCAATACTTATCATATTTGGTTCTCATGTTTATGGCCATACTCCTCAAACAAGTATTAGTACTCTCACTCAGCATAATCAATTCAGTTTGGAGATTACAAATCTCTAAAAAACTGGTGTTAGCTGTCATATATAAAGATCCAGAAAATCTAGTAGTGGCTTCATAAAACATCTCCAAAAACTTGACAAACACCCGCACTGTCTCCCATTCTATAGCTTTAGGAGGTCTCATGTGCCCATCATCAAAGTAAGAGAGGAAATTATAATCCTCACTCTCCATCTGCCTGAAAGCCTTCTCAAACTTCTCAGCTGCCTCCAACATCAAATAGGTTGAGTTCCATCGTGTCTGTACATCAAGACACAACATTTTCTTACAATCAATTTTTTCTTTTTCTGCACATCTCTTAAACTTCTCTAATCTTGTGGGGGATGAACGCACATATCTCACTGCATTTCTAACCATTGTAATTGCATCATTGCACTCCTTTTAAACCCTCACTCACAATAAGATTCAATATATGAGCACATCTCATGTGCATATACTTACCCCCCAACAAATTCCCTGTCAAAAACTGTTTCAAATAGGAAATTGCAGTATCATTCGAACTTGCATTATCAACAGTTATGGTAAATATTCTATCAATACCCCAATCAAGCAATCACGACTCAACATATCTTCCAATGGTATCCCCTCGATGATTAGGGATTAAACAAAAATTAATTATTTTTTTCTACAATTTCCAATTCTTATCAATAAAATGTGCAGTCAGACACATATAATTCAAATTCTGTACTAATGTCCATGTATCTGTCGTCAAGGAAATCCTCATGCCACCATCTCTAAACACTTTTTTAAGTTTCCTCTTTTCTACTTCATACAATCTCTTGCAACTGTGACACGACATAGAACTTTAAACTGGGGTTCAAGAGACCAAGCAAATTTTCTAAATCTCTGTCCTTCAACAACCCTAAATGGCATTTCATCAACAATTACCATTTCTGCAATAGCCAACCTTGCAATCTCTTCACTAAATTTGTGAGTTACAAGAGTCCTTAATGTACTACTATCACTCTCTCCAACCCCCTCCTCAGGTGATGCCTCACCTGTCAATGTTTTTTGATACCTATCCAAAGGTCCACGTTTATGAGGATTTTTATGACATGAAGGCAAATGATTTTGCATCGTTGAAGTTCCGTTCCTCTTTGAGTGGCAAGCATACATCTTACCATAATAATTACATTTAGCTTTTGGATCATCTACAGAACAACCATCCACCTTTGTAAAATGATCTCATACAATCGACTTGTCCGTCCCTTTCCGTTTCTTAGGTAATGGACAAGTACTACTACTAGTAGGGGCACTAAGGGGTTTTGAAACATTGGTCTCTCTCACATCTTCTTTCAAACTAATGGTTGGTTGAGTTTCATTTGTATCAACATCAATAGGAGATGAAGAAGAATCCATCTAAATTATAAAAGAAAATATAAATGTTATACAACATCACAAATTTGAAAATTGGCAAACATAACACAAAATATCCCAGAAGCTAGTTTGCAACATGCCAAACATCACAAGTCCAAGACTCTAATCTAAGTTGTTCACTAATCTTCTCTCAATTTATATAAATAATTAACAAGCCCTAATAGATTATATATTAACAAATTAATAATTATATATATATACACATTACACAACAAATTATATAAGTTAATATATAACAAAGTATATATATATATATATAATAGATTATAACAGATTCACATTATATACACATTATACGCAACATATTCAATATATATACACAACAGATTCAATATATATAACATTATACGCATTATAATAGATTATATATATACATTATACGATATATATATATACATTATAACAAATTCAATATTAGATACGATTTATATATATAATATATATACATTATATATATAATATATATAACAGATTAAAATTTATAATTTTATATTTATAAAACAGATTATATACATAATATATATAACAAATTAAAATTTATAATTATATATATATATATAACAGATTATATATATAATATATATAACAGAAAAAAGATTATATAATATATATATAACAGATTAGATAATATATAGTATACACTATACACTAAAAAGTAAGAAGAAATGAAGAATACTCACAGAGGCCAACTTGCGAGGGAGTCATGGAGTGCTGCGGCGGTTCATCGGTTCAGCCTGCGGTGCCGTTCAACGAAGACCGTCACGGAGTGAAAGAGTCGGAGAGAGAGAGAGAGAGAGAGAGAGAGAGAGAGAGAGAGAGAGAGAGAGAGAGAGAGAGAGACTGTTGCGTCCCGTGTGCTGGGGTTAGCGGCTTTTTGGACCCGATTCCACCTATGGCCACGAGTTAGGAATCCATTCCATTTGAGTGCAGCACTGGGTGCACTACTAGTACTACTTACCCAGCATTGCAATCTACCCAGTCCAGTCCTTCGGTACCTTTCCATTTCTGTTCATGTGGCCGTTACGTATTTTCATACATCATGCATTCAATCCATTCATTCATTTTCAATCCTTTCATTCCTTTACAGTCTGTTCAATCCTTTACAGTTCTTTACAGTCCTTACAGTTCTTTCATTCAATTCTTACAGTTCTTACAGTCCTCTCGTTCATAAAATTCATTTTGAAAGCATTGGACATTTAAAAAAAAAAAACAATTTTCTTTCATGGCCTCATTTAAAAACATCAGTTCATGCAACATTTCAAGCATCAGTTCGTTTCATTTCGTGAACATACATACAATACGTACCACTTATAGCATACATCCACATGCATACACTTACATACTTTGGGTGCGTGAAAAATGGCAGCCAAGGAGGGCCGTTACTTACTTATGCTTAGCTTTCTTTTTCATAAAACGTGTTTCGTAGAGAAAAATGTCAGTTCGTAAAGCATTTTAGAGAAAAAGCGTTTCATTTTCATCTTTATTTATTTAAGAAAACTCTAAAAGAGTATGAACGCAATACTTACCTGGACTTCATGCCATACTCAATCCAAGCAGTCCATTCGTGTGCGTGTTAGACGGCAACCTACATGCATACACATAACCTCACGTCATTCTCTATCTAATGCATAAGTAACTATACTAGAAATAAAACTATGCCTCATTTGGAACACTCTCCATCCATCCCTGGGCTCTTACGTGCCATTTACTATGCTAAAACCTTCAGGATCCTCTTCCTTAAAGTAAACCTCCGTAATTCACCTTAGGGTTAAGATACTAAGACTTTTGTCTTACTCTTCTATTTTCACATTCCGACGCATGATTCCAACCGATAGAGTCACGCGTTCCAACCTTAGACAATATACTCATCACTACCTCCATGTATCCTAGCCCATACTCAATCCTCATTCCCATCCATGCATGCCACATGGCTTTAAGCTAACCCTGAGGCTTAAACATCATGCAATCATACTGAGGATAGATTACTCATTACATATGGTAAACCTGTCTGGCACACGTGTCTCACTAGAGGCACATGTACCGTATCCCTTTTTCACCTAAGATCAACTTATAGTTCAACAAACGCCCACTTGTATAAACAAACTCCATACTCTGATACCAACTTACTCAAACCTAGTTGATAGGACTCTTCCACTTCTCGACTATATACAAGTTCATCCCAACACTTAACAAGAGGACTGCATCTACAAATGCACCTCTGTCATGTCACGTAGCTCGAGACAAATCCCGAGTTATGGCACCATGCCCGTCATGCTTCCGTTGTACTACTTTGGTACTTTTCCACCACTTAACACATACTCTCAACCATAAGTCAACCACAAGGTGACACCCGTCGCCTCAGACTACAGGCCACGTCACAGCTACTTTGGAACACTATTACATAGTTCTCGACGCTACACAATACACCCTACGCTCCTCAACTATGCAACCACCTTTTTATCAGCGACACACCTTACGGTGCATCTCTACACAACACAGAGTACACACCACGTGACTCTCTTCGCTTTATGCCACACGTCACTATGGCGCACGTCACAAGATGAGTCACTGCATTACATGGAGTACACTCCACATGTACTCCCTACACACACCACGCTGCATCATAACTACGACATACACCTCACACCCATACTTCACAGCACACTTCACTACACAACTATGCAACAAACTCCATAATTACTAACAACATAGTCTATAGTCTAACCAACCAACTAGCATTGATATAAATAACGAGATAGAGGGTTATACCATCGACGGGATAACTCATATGTCACTCATTGCCCGTCATGATCAAAGCGTCAGAGGAGTTATATATGGCAGTTAACACCGTGTACAGTGGTGGTTAGCCATGTATAGTGGTTGTCCACCACGTAAAGTGGCAGTTTGGGCTTAGGGATAGCTAAGCATGGTCTTATAAAGGCTCAAGGTGGCCTCATGGTGGTCTGAGGTGGTGCAGCACTGTGGCATCACACCGTGAACAGTGCATCCTAGGGTATGAGAGTGCATGAGAGAGATGGGGATGGGCTGGACCTCATGGCTAGGCATGGAAGAGCTTGAGGGAGGTGTGATGAAGTTATGGTGGCGAGGTGATGGCTAGACGGTGGCTCACGTTAGCGACTCAGCCATGGGTAGTGTAAACCGAGCATGAGAGAGTGGGGGAGAGTAAGGGTTGTGGGTAACTCGATTGGACATGAAAATGGCTAGGGTAGGTCGTGGTGGTGAGAGGATCATGGTGGTGGTGGTAAGATGGCGTGGGTAGTAGTGCTCGATGGTGAAACCATGTGTGTGTGTGTGCATGTGACCCATTGAAGAGTTGAGAGAGAGAGAGAGAGAGAGAGAGAGAGAGAGAGAGAGAGGTAGGGGAAATGAAGCCCATGGAGTGAGAATCCTGTTAGTGGTGGTTGAAGGCCAAGCTGGCCGTGTATGGTGGTGCTACGGTGGAGAAATGGCTGTGAAACCCATTTTAGAGGTGATGTCGTGGAGGCAGGAGGAGGGTCACGTGGTGTTCACTGGTGGGAGAGGAGACTTGCCGACGGGGAAGGAGGCTGCCAATGGTGGAGGTGGAGCTGGGCGGTTAGTGGTGGCATTGGCTGGGAGGGATGAGCCGCACGATGAAGAGAAAGGAATAGCACATCAAGTTCAAGGAGAGAGAGAGAGAGAGAGAGAGAGAGAGAGAGAGAGAGAGAGAGAGAGAGAGAGAGAGGAGAGAGAGAGAGGGACTTGGATATTTAATCTAGGCCCTTCATTTCGATATCTACAAAACAATCTAACGGTGAGTTTAAAAATTGATTTGAAAATACTTAAAGAATTAAGATAGAATATTATTTTATAAACTAATTATAAAATAATATTCCTTCATCATTATTTAAAATGATGAATCTCGTTAATTACTCAAAAATGATAAACCATTTAAATTAATTTAGAGTTTTCAACATAATTTAAATCTCTTAATATTTTTTTTAAATGACTAAAATATTTTATTTAAATAATTTTTCACAATTATAATACTTTTAGAGCTCATCAATGTATTATAATTGTGTTATTTTAAAAACAAGTTTAGTCCAATAACACTGGAAATATCACATATAAATATTTTCAGAATATTTAAAAAACTCATAAGCTTTAAAATATTGAACTTGATTTAAAATCTGCTTGATATATTTTAGAACATACCAATGAGGCTCGGCATGTAAAACGAGACTCGTAATTAAAGAAGAAAGAAGGAGCAGGTTATCACAGTAGTGAAGTGGGAAAAGAATTGGGCCAAGATAGTGGAGCTAACGAAGTTGTGCTGGCGGAGCATGATGTGGAAACACAAGAAGAGAGCCTGCTAATTTCTATTCATGCCATCTCAAGGTCACCAAGTGCTAACACTATGATGGTATTTGGTGTCATTGGGGTGCAACTAGTAGTGATTTCGGTGGACTCAGGAATTACACACAAATGTAGGTTTGGTGTTACTGAGATAGATTACTTGTAAATTTCAAGGGATAGGGAGAAAGCAGATCCAACAAAAATCTCATCAATGTTAGAGTACTAGCCAATTCCTATATCATTGAAGTCCTTAAGGGGTTTTTCCTCATTGGGTAGTATTACATGAAATCTATTAGAGGTTGTGGATCTATTGCAACTCCATTAACTGCATTGCTAAAGAAAAATTCTTTCAGTTCTCAAGTTATCAGATTTTTGAAGAAGCTTTACAATCGAATAGAATGCAAACAGTATTGGGTTAGGAGTTGTCTTGATGCAAGATGGGCTACCAATTGCTTACTACAGCAAAGCACTCAAAGGTAAGGCCTTATTGCTATCAACTTATGAGAATGAGTTGTTAGCATTGGTGACTGCAGTTCAAAAGTGATGGCCATACCTACTTGGTCAAACATTCAAAGTTAAAATTGACCAATAGGCATTGAATTCTTTGCTTGAGCGGAGAGTGGGAACTGAAGCACAATAAAAGTGGATCACTAAGCTCATGGGGTATGAGTTCTCAATCGACTATAAGAAAGGAAAAGAGAATAAGGTATTTGATGCACTGTTTAAGGAACAGGAAGGAGAAGTTGGGGCACTGGCAGTGATTTCATTTCCTACACCAACATGGATTGAAGAGTTGAGGCATAGCTATTCATTCTTACCAAGAATTTAAGAGATTTACTTGAGATTTTAGCAGGGTGATAATAAAGATAGGTACTACGCCATTTAGCAAGGCCGTTTATTAAGGAAAGGCAAGATGGTGGTAGTGTCGGGGTCTGCTTTTCAGGCTAAAATCTTACAGTACATTCATCATAGCCTAAAGGCTAGTCACATGGGCTATCATAAAACCTTGGAGAGGGCAAAGATGGACTTCTATTGGGAAGGGATGGGAAGGGATATCAAGAAGTTAATGAAGGAGAGTGATGTGTGCCAAGTCACAAAATATGAAAATATACACCATGTTGGGTTGTTGCAACCATTGCCCATAACAGTGTCTCCATGGACTGATATTTCCGTAGACTTTATTGAGGGTCCTTTCACATGGATTTAGTGTGTTCTTTTCGGTCATTGATAGACTCACTAAACATGCTTATTTTTTTTCCTCTAGCCCATCCTTACATAGCCATTAAAGTGGCTCGGATTGTTTTTCTAGGAGTGTTTAAATTGCATTGAATGACCAAGTCTATGATATCAGATTGAGATGCAACCTTTACCAGTTCTTTTTGGAAGTAGCTTTTCCAGCTCCTAGGTTGTACTTTTAGCTTTTAGCTCTATTTATCATCCTCAAGCTAATGGGTATATTGAGAGTTTAAACAAGTGCTTAGAAGCTTATTTGAGGTGTTATACTGGTACTAGGCCTAAGGAGTGGAGTTCATGGTCGTCCTTAGCAAAGTGATGCTACAATACAATAGCACATTCCCCATCTTGATTGAGTCCCTTTGGGGCAATTTATGGTTATCCCCCTCCCGAGCTCTTGTCTTATGTGCCAGGGACTACAATGAATGCTATTGTTGATCACCAATTGAAGTCAAGAGAGGAGATGATGAGTTTACTAAAGGAAAACTTGGGCAAGACTCAGCAAAGGATGAGGTTTTTTGAACTAAGAGAAGCTTCCTGGTTGGAGATTGAGTATTCTTAAGGTTGCAGCCTTATATACAAAAATCAATTTCTTTTAGGCACAATCTTAAGTTGGCTCCACATTATTAAGGACCATTTAAGGTAGTTTCCAAGGTGGGGCAGTAGCATACAAGTTGAATTTAATCTTGATTCCATCTTGTTTTCTATATTTCTTTCTTTAAAAAAATTGGGCCAACAAATTACTACACTACCAACCTTACCACCAGTTGACCGAGAACGAACTATTCAGCCTAAACAAGAATCAATTCTGGATAGAAGAATGAAGAAGCACAGCAATCAAGTAGTCACTAAGGTGTTTGTTAAGTGGGCCGGGGTACTACCAGATGATAGCTCATGCGAATCTTCATGGAAATTGAGGGACCTTTATCCACATCTTGTGGGTAAGGTTCTTTGAAGTGGAAGGTATAAATGAGTGGGTGTTGGACCAAATCCTATTGAAAATCACAAAAATGCAGCATACATTCATGAGTTTTTCAAAGCAGCAGCAACAATTAGAATTCCCAAAAATTCAGCAGACATTCATGAGCCTTCCTGATATGCAACTACAACTAGATCAACATGATATGATCCGCTGATTTGACTCCTTTGATTCCTTGATCTTCTCTTATATACATTGCCATTTTTTATTCCTGTAAATCTATTATTTTTCATATTTAACTTGTAAAAGTTGTAACCTATACATTGACTTGTGTATTATTTCAATAGAATGAAGTGAATCAGAAAGGTAAGTTGGCCTTTTCATTGTTCATCCATATCTGTCTATGTGTTCTTACATGGTATCAGGCCTCTAAGGCTAATGCCAAACAATAGAGATCCTACACAACCAGCTTTCGTACATCACTAAACACACACAATGGCCTCTTCCCAAACTACTCCCAAGTTTCCAAAAATTGATGGCCCCAATTACCTTAGCGGATCCAATTTCTTGTATTCTTGAAAAGTCATAACATGGTTGATCTTGTTGATGGAACCAACCCTGCTCCAACCAAGACTTTCCCAAATAACTCCACAAATCTGGAATACACAAGCTGGTCTAAACAAGATAACAACATCCTCAGTTGGATATATGCTTCTATTGTGGAAAAACTAGTTTCCACCGTCCTTAATTTGGAGACCTCGAAACAGGTTTGGGACTCTCTTAAAGCTTGATTTTCGTCTACCTCGCGCTCTAGAATTGCCTTCCTCAAATGACAACTTCAAACAATCTCGCAAGGAAATAGATCTTGCCTCTCAAACATTGAAGAAGCCAAACTTCTTTATGATTAACTCATTGTTGTCGGCGTAAAAGATCAAGATTTGATCACCTGCCTATTGAGTGGACTCAAACCACATTTCAAGCCCTTTCTCACTACTAAGCTTTCACAACACGGGATCATGATCTCCCCATTGATGAATTCCAGACCAAGCTACTCAACTTTGAGACGTTAATGGAGGTGCCTCCTTCCTCTATCCCTACTAAGACAAATTTGGCCTTTGAGGCAACTCATCCAAAGGTTCAATCCCAAAAGAAGCCTACAGGGCCAGGATTCTCACATCAGGCCTGCTTCCTAAATCGACCGCAACATCATGTGGGCTCTTCAAATAACAGGCCCAATACTGCACAAATAAGTGATAACAAGCTCGTTTGTCAAATATATGAAAAAAAGTGCCACAAAGCCCTTGATTGTTATCACAAATTTGATTTCACCTACCAAGGTCAACAACCATTATCAGATCTCACTGGTATAGTTGCCGAAGGCAACAACTCTTATGCTCAATAGGTGTGGTATGCCGATAGTGGGGCTAATGCCCACATTACTAGTAACACAGCAAATCTCACCACCTCGCAGCCTTATGAAGGAGGAGACACTATCACGGTTGGAAATGGCTCAAGTTTGGTGATTAAAAACATGGGTACCTCATCTCTCAAAACACCAAACTCAAATTTCAATCTATCCAATGTCCTTCATTGTCCAAATGCGTCTTCAAATTTAATTTCCATCAATCTTTTTTGTTTAGATAATGACTATTATTTTTTACTCACTGGAAGTATTTTTCTGTGAAGAAGAACAACACGGGGTGACTTTTACTCCAAGGGCAAGTTGAGAATGGACTCAATCCCCTAGCAAAAAATAAATCTCCTTCAAATAAAATTTCATGTTTTGTGGCCAATCTCGACATGTCCACCACTCTCGACATGTGGCATGATCAATTAGGCCACCCATCCCAAGCCATCTTAAATCAGTTGTTTCGTTCAAGATATTTAGATGTTTCAAATTCTAATAAATCTGGATTTTACTCATCGTGTCCTTCATAGAAATTCAAACAATTACCCTTTAGTGACTCAACTCGCCAATCTTCTCAGCCTTTAGCACTTACTCATTCAAATGTATGGACATCCCCTTTGTATTCGGTTGGTGGAGGAAAATATTATGTTCTTTTTATTGATGACTTCTCTCACTTTTCTTACTTATATCCTATTAAGTCTAAACATGAGTTGCTTGCAATTTTTACCAAATTTAAAAGCACTTGTGGAAAATATCTTCTCTTGTAAAATTCAACAACTCCAAACTGACAATGGTGGCGAATTTCTTTCCAACTCTTTTAAATCATTTTTAAAAGAAAATGGCATTTTCCATCACTTAACATGCCCTCGCACATCTCAACAAAATGGGATCGCTAACCGAAAAGATCACCATATTGTTGAGACCGGGCTAGCTCGATCTCACCTACCAAATACATATTGGGCTAATGCTTTTCTTACATCTATTTATCTCATAAACCGACTCCCAACAAAAGTGTTAAAAAACTTAACTCCATTTTACTTGCTTCATTAAAAAAAGTTCCACAATATTCTCATTTGAAAATATTTGGATCTGCCTATTTTCCCTTACTCAGACCATATGAAAAACACAAACTCTCTTTCCACATTAAAGAGTGCATTTTCATTGGCTATGCTAGCCAACAAAGAGGGTATAGGAATCTTGACTATACGTCTGTACATGTCTACATATCTCGAAATGTGGTTTTTCACAAAAAATGGAGTCCTTTCTTCAAGTACCTTGCCGAGTGAAACCCCCTCAGGTATGTCTCTTCTAGAACCTTCATTTTCAGACCCATTGTGATGCCCCCAAATTTCACTTGGGATCAGACAGACATTTGAAACTTCGAGACATGCAATACAAGGTTACCTGCCCCCGTTCATGACATATAAGATGCAATGTTCCCAACATGCATCTACTAGCATTATGCAATATTCGCAGTAGATAATTTTTTTTATTTAGCAATACTATGCATCAAACTAAAAATATCCTAAATACTTAAAATATACTTTATACATAATGACATATTAAACAACTGAGATCACAACACTAGTCCAAAATGGCTATAATCAAAAGAGTACTGAAAATGCAACTCTATAGTATAAATAGTAATTTAAGTTAACTACTATATTAACAATGACGTCACACTGTCGCTCAGTCGACAATTTCCAGTTGATCATATCCTAATTCTCTTTTGAGTCCTGTAACAAGATCTACCATTCAGAGGGAATGGTAATTGGGACTACCACAATAAAATTTGATTACAAATCTCAACAAGTTAACAGAAAACCTTCACACATGTTAATGATGCATGCATGGTAGTAAGAGCATGAATACATAATCAAAGTCATAAGTAATCATAGCATAACTTAACCTACAACATAACATAACTCACATAACTTAAACTAAAATGTGAACTGAACTTGACCTGCTTAAACTGAACTAGACTTAAACTGAGACTTGACTTGACATAAACTTGATCTGAAACTTGACTTAACATGAACTTGGAATCTTGTTCTTTAACAAATTTGTAATAATCCGCTCCTTCTTTCTTCTATAATTACGAGTTTCATTTTACGTGTCGAGTCTCGATGGCGTGTTTTAAAAGATACCAAGCGGATTTCAAAGCAAGTTTGATATTTTAAAGCTTACGAATAATTTAGATGTCCTAAAAATATTTATATGTGATATTTCTAGTGTTATCAGACTAAGCTTGTTTTTAAATAAATCAATTATAATATTTTTGAAGAGTTCCAAAAATATTATAATTGTAGAAAATTATTTAAATTAAAAGATTTTAGTCATTTAAAAATATTGCGAGATTTAAATTTATGTTGAAAACTCTAAATTAATTTAAATAGTTTTATTCTCTTCAAGTGATTAACGAGACTTCATCATTTTAAAGTTTATAAAATAATATTCTATCTTAATTTCTCTCAGTGTTTAATTTAAATAAAATGCTTACGCATTTTCAAATTAGTATTTAAATTCACCGTTAGATCGTTTTGTAGATCCTAAGACAAAGGGCCTGGATTAAATATCCAAGCCCTAGCTTTTTCCCTCACTTTTTCCTTTCCCCTCTCTCTCCTCTCCCTTTCTTCCAGCCCGTCGGTGTGCTTTCTCCCTCTCCTTGGCCGTGCTTCATGTCTCCTCCAGCAGGCGCCACCACCGACCACCCAGCCTCACCTCCACCACTGGCAACTCCCCCTCTCACCGACTAGTTCAACCTCACCGGTGGTGAGTCCAACCGGCAACTCTCTCTCTCTCTCCTTCTCCCTTCAACCAAAATGGGTTTCAAGCCCATTTCTCCTCCTAGCGCCGCCATACACGGCCAGCTTGGCCACCGACCACCACCAACGACACCACCACCTCATGGACTTCCTCTTCATGGTCTTCTTTCCCCTAACTCTCTCCTCTCTATTGCACCACCACACCCACACATGCATGAAGTACGCATGGCTTCTCCACCATGCACCATCGTACGTGGCAACCCACACCACCTCCCCTAACTATTTCCATGCCCAACCAAGATCTCCATATCTCTCACTCTCCCCCACTCTCTCATGCATGGGTTGCACCATCCATGGCTAAATCCGCCACTGTGAGCCACCATCTGACCACCACCTCCCCACCAAGCACTACCATCAACCTCCATCTTCCTCCCCCTAGCTCCCCACTAAATTCCATTGCTCCTTTCAACCTCATGCGCCCTCACTCTCTCTCGGGTGCATTGTTCACAGCGAGATGCCACCGTGCTCCACCCCTCACCACCATTTCAAGACCACCATGAACCTCCCAAGACCACCCCTAGCCCTTCCCTAAGCTCAAACCGCCACTTTACATGGTGGACAACCACTATATATGGCTAACCACCACGTACGACTCTTCCGACGTCTTTGACCGTGACAGGTAGCGAACAACCCACGGGTTATCCCATCGATGGTATAACCCTCTATCCCTAGTTATTATAATAAATGTTAGTTGATAAGTTGTGGACTGTGCTGTTAGTATTGTAGAGTTTATTGTGAAGTGTGTCTGTGTAGTGAAGTGTTAGGCATAACTGTGTAGTATTGTGGACTATGTTGTGGAGTATGGGTGTGAAGCATGGGCTGTAGTTATAATGTGGTGTTGTGTTGTGGAAGGAGTACATGTTGAGTGTACTCCATGTGGTGGAGTGGTGCACCATATGGCGTATATGCCGTAATGGTGATGTGACGTAGTATGAGGGAGTACATGTGGCATGTGCTCCATGTCATGTATCGACGCACTGTGTGGTGTGTGTCGTGGTAATACATGATGTGACGGGGGGAGTACACATGGTGCGTACTCCATGTTGTGTGGCGATGCACCGTGTGGCACATGTCATAGTGATGCATGGCGTAGTGTGGATGGAAGAGAGTTCGCGTGAGATGTACTATGTCCAGTGTCGTGATATACAGGACGACGTGTCAATAAGGTTTGGATGGCGTAGTTGAGGAGCGTAGAGTGTATTTTGTAGCATCAGGAAATGTGTAACAGTGCCCCGAAATAGCTGTGACGTGGCCTATTGTCCGAGGTGACGGGTGTTACCTTGTGGTTGATTTATGGCTGAAAGTATGTGTGAAGTAGTGGAAAAGTGTAAGAGTAGCACAGCGGAAGCATGACAAATGTTGTGACGTAACTCGGGGTTAGTCTCGAGCTACGTGACATAAAGGAGATGCATTAATGGATGCAATCCTGTCATGTCAAGTGTTGGGATGAACTTGTAAAGAGGTCGGAAAGTAGGAAGAGTCCTACTAACTGGGTCTGAGCAAGTTGGTATCGGAGTATGGTGCTTGTTTATATAAGCAAGCTACCAATGGACTGTGTTTTAGTCTTAAGTTATAAATGGGTAAGGTACATGTACATCTGGTGAGACACATGTACCGGACGGATTTACCATATATAATGAATAATATGTCCTCAGCATGGGTACACGGTGTTTTAGCCCTAGAGTTGGCTTTAAACCATGTGACATGTATGGATGGGCATGAGGGTTTAGTGTGAGCTAAGATGCATAAAGTTAGTAACGGGTATGTCATCTAGGATTGGGATGCGTGACTTAGTCAGTCTGAGTCATGCGTCTACATGTGGTTGATAGAAGAATAAGACAAAGGTCATAGTGTCTTAACCCTAAGGTGAATCACAGAGGTTCACTTTAAGGGATAAGATTCCGAAGGTTTTAGCATAGTAAATGGCACGTAAGAACCCAAGGATGGACAGAGAGTGTTCCAAGTGAAGCATAGTTCTATTTCTAGTATAGTTGCTTATACATTAGACAGAGAATGACGTGAGTTTATTATGTGTATACATGTAGGTTGCCATCTAACACGCACATGAATGGACATGCGTGGAATGAGTATGGTATAAAGTCTAGGTAAGTATTATGTTCATACTCTTCTAGAGTTTTCTAAAAGATAAAAAAATGAAAATGAAATGTTTTCTTTACGAAACACATTTTATGAAAGAAGGCTAAGTATAAGTTTTCCAGTATAAGTACGTAACAACCCTCCTTGACAGCCTTTTTTTACACACCCAAAGTATGTAAGTGTATACACGGATGGTATACGTAGTACGTATTGTATGTGTTTTCATGAAATGAAATGTGAGGCTCAGGCTTCATGCTTTAAGCAATGCTTTAAATGATGCGAAGAAAGTGTTTTAAAATATCCCTATGAAAGATGATGCTTTAAAGGATACATGAACTGATGTTTTAAATGATGCCATGAAAAATGATGTTTAAGCCCATGCTTTTTAAATGACTTTTATGAATGAGCTGAAAGAAAGAACTGTAAAAGACTGAGAGGACTGAAAGGATTGAAATGAATGAAAGGACTAAATGTTTAATGTATGAAAATACATAACGGCCATATGAATGGAAAAGGGTACCAAAGGACTGGACTGGGCAGATTGCAATGCTGGATAAGTAGTACTGGTAATACACCCAATGTTGCACCCTAACTAAAATGGATTCCCAACCTGGGCCACGGGTGGAATCAAGGTCCAAAAGATCGTTACCAGCACACGGGGGAATAACAGTGTGCAATGGCCAATGAAAATGATAAGAAATAATGTATGTATGTAAGAAAAGATGTATGCATGAACAGACCCTCTAAGAAATGAAGGCAGCGAGGCGTGGTAAACTGTTTTACAAAAGAAAACCCTTTTAAAAGAAAAACCCCACCTCGTAATGTTTTAAAACAAATTGAATGTTTATGTATGATATGTATGGAGTGATGAATGCATGACTGAAAACTTATGTTATTATATTTTAACTGTATGAAGTAATGCTTACGAGTCATCAACTCATTTTCATTTTTTTTTTTGTGCCCTCCTAGGGACAAGATGAGCATGATGCGTCAGGACGGACACAGACCAAGGGGAAGAGCACGAAAGTCTAGGCATGCTATTTTGTACGAGAGGTTTTAATTATAAAAATTTAATATTTTCCGTTGTACCCTTTAAAATTAAGAAACATGTTTTATTTATAAATATGGAGTCTTTTGTATCCTGACACGAAAGGAAATGAAATTTGAAAAGGAACAGTAATTCCTATCTATTTTCCAAATATCATTCTCTAAAGGACCCACCAAAAGGATGGGCATTACATAATTAAGCTTAACTTGACATGAACTTGAACATGAACTGAGACTTAACTTGATATGAATTTGAACTTGAACTGAAACTTAACTTTACATAAACTTGAACTTCTGACAATCAAAATGATTATGCCCAACATATTCCGTCAGTGATACTAAGACAATCAGAATGATTCCATCATGAATATTTTAAATTACAAACCCTAGCAATCAAAATATTTACACCAAGAGTACCCAGTAATACTCTGACAATCAGAATTATTACATCACGAATATTTTAAATGAGATATCCTAACAATCAAAATGATTACGCCAAAAGTATCTACATAACTAAACTTGAACTGAATTCTGAAAAACAAATTGATTTTGTTATAATTTACCTAGCGTGAATTTCAAATGGAGATACTCAGACAATCATAGTGATTACTTCATGAGTATTCTATACATAACTAATTTGAACGTAACTCAAAAGATATGACTTACTTTAGATAGAAATATTTTGTAACATGGCATACTTACAACAATGAGTATTAAATGACATGACATACTTAACATAACATACTTGCAATATATAGTAATACATGGCATAATATCTTGCATAATAGATTAATAATTCATGACAAAATAAATTATGTGTAACAGATGAATATGTAATGACTTGGCATGGCATATATGACAACATACATACATACACTGTAGTTCATTAACTTATCACCCATACACAGTGAACTGCTAGTAAATTAAAAGCTAACTTATCTCGGTTTTTGCATTTTCTAAGCAAATTCAACCACGATCATGAGGAAACAAGCTTCGAAACGGGCATGCACAATAATTTCAAAAAGTTATCCGAGAGTCTTTTGTTTTTTTTCTAAGGAATGTAAAAAAAAGAGGTGGGATGAGTATAAAATGGGCTGGACAACTTCTTGGACAAGTGAGGGATGAAGAGAGGGTTGAGAGTGAGCTTGAGTGTTGCACTTTACAACCCAAAAATGTGGACAAAGCTATCCCAAGATATTTCGTCATAATGGAGTGTTGAGGTAAAAGAGAGAGGTGGCCCCTTTAGCTTATCCCTTCTAGAACCTTCTAGGCCCCTTTTTAAAAGATCTGGTCAGGCAAGTGAGGGTGCAAAAATTAGCCAAAAAGCAATGCTAATGTGGTCAAATTCGTGGGACTTAATGGGCCTTAACCGAATAGGCCTCAATTTAAGGTTTTAAGAGGGTTTGGGTTGCTATCAAGCCCAAATCCAATTTCTCTTTGCCCAATCAAATATCCAAGGTTAAAAATGTTAGATAATGATGTTATAATATAAATTTGAAGGATTAATAATATGTAGATGTAATTTAATCAAGCGATTAAACACAATGCTACAAACCTATTTAGTTAGGATTTTGATGTCAACTTTAGGATTTGGATAAAACCGTTTAAGATTTCAGTTTGAACCATGATTTTGGGTTCTCAGTTGGATTTCCACCATATAAGGTTTTACTATGGTATAAAGCATCTTTGGTTTAGCACAATTTGATTGGTCGAATGGAATAGGGTTTTTGCTTAGGTAGCATGATCTCACACCTTGATTCCTTCAAATCCATCAAATGTTCCTCATAGTGCCAAGTGTCTAATACTATTCATCATGTGTGGCTAACATCTTGTCAAGTATCCAAATAAAACTTTTCTAACCTAATTTGAGTTTTCACACTGTGATTTTGAAAACACTACATTTGGTGCTCTTATTGAGGTTACTATTCACTCCAAAAAAGTGCATGATAAATATAGCACTAAAAAATCCTAAATATTCATATGAACTTACAGTGAAAATCATTTACCATATTTTGGCTTGAATTACCCCTAAAAATAAATTCACAGTTTCAAACAGGCTTTACGTCCAAAAATATGAAAATAAGTTATTGTACCATAAAATCCTAAATAGTCCACCGAGTCTAATGACGCAGACCATAATGCATTCTAACACTTTTAAATTATCTCAAATAATCAAAATCTCACTTCTAACACCACAGTTAGTGATAAAACTAACCATGTGGACATACTAAAACCTATAGGATTGGTTGATTCGTGAAAACTTATAGAGTTTTCACAAGGTTCTTAAAACCAATAGAAATTCTACCATTGAATTTCTAGTGGGTTGTTACACCTATTCATCCCACCTTCTGAAACTGAAACTTCTCACCCCCAACTTGAAATTGTGACAAACTCTAACCCTCAATCTCAGTCTCCTCTTTCTCAAAATCCTGAAACCAAACCCTCAAATCAACTTCAATAAATCACTCCCCCTTACAACAATCCAAACCTCACATCTGTGTCAACTCAAGACTAGCCCTAGCTCGGCGCCGCAACACAACTTTTGTCTGCATCCACCCAAAACGAAAACAGAACCACTCCACCAACCCGAGTAACGACTTGTTCAATGACTAGCAACTCCAAACCCAAACAATTTCCAGACTTCACCATGTACTCATATCGCTACCCATTACAGGTACGCTCAACGGTGGTCACCAAGCCTGCTGAATCTTCCACCTACGCACAAGCTATGATTTCTCCCGAGTGGCGTGCTGTGATGGGTCATGAGTTTGATGCCTTAATGGTAAATGGAACTTGGTCACTCTGTCCTCACCCATCTAGTAAGCATATTATTTGAAATAAATGGATTTTTAAGATTAAAAGATTAAAAGCCTCTCTAATGGTAGTATTGAGCGCTATAAAGCGCGTCTCATTGCAAAAGGATTTGATCAACAATATGGGATTGATTATGGCAAAAACTTTTCCCTAGTGGTGAAACACACCACAATTCGCATGATTCTTGCTTTAGCAATGTCCTTCAATTGGAATATCTATCAAATAGATATTTCAAAATGCTTTTCTGCATGGGTTGTTAGATGACGAGGTTTTCACGGAGCAACCTAAAGGATTCATTGATGAGAATTACTCAGATCATGTTTGCAGGTTACACAAGTCACTATACAACTTAAAACAAGCACCACGTGCTTGGTTTCGCCATCTCTCCCAATCCCTTTTGGAATATGGTTTCATTGAATCTAATGGTGATTATTCCCTTTTTATCTATACAAATGATTCTGTGAAATTGTATATGCTAATTTATGTGGACAACATACTTGTAACTGGTTCTAGCAAGACTGCCATTGACTTTATTTTGTCTCTCAAAGAATCATTTCTTGTTAAAGATTTGGGTGAGTTAAGTTTCTTCCTAGGTGTCCAGGCAACCCATGACAAACATGGCCTACACCTTCGTCAAACACGATACATCACAGACTTACTTGAGAGCACCAAAATGGGAGGTGCTAAACCTCTAAATTGTCCGACCACATCAGAACTCAAACTCTCATCTAAAGGGGTGCTCTCTTGATGGATCCAACTGAATATCGTCGTGTACAATATCATACTCTGATATTGCATATGTTGTAAATCAACTATGCCAGTTCATGCATACCCCCCGTGAGCCACATTGGATTGCTACAAAACATGTGCATTGGTATCTCAAAGGTACAATTGATTACGGTCTAGTTTTCATCCAGTGATATTAATCTACACGCTTATTGTGATTTTGACTAGGCAGGTAAGCATGTAGTCCAATGAAGCACAACTAGTTATGGCATATTTCTTGGCCCCAATCTCATCACTTGGACAGTAAATAAATAGCCCATAGTCTCCAAAAGTAGCACCAAAGTTGAGTACCGCATTATAGTCATTGCAACTGCTAACCTATATTGGATAGAGATGCTAATGAAGGAACTTGGAATCTGACTTCCATCTACTCCAACAATTTGGTGTGAAAATATTGGAGACATAACTTTGGTATCCAGTCTGGTCATTCATGCTAGAATCAAGCACATTGAAATTGATTACCACTTCATCCGAGAAAAAGTCCTTAATAAAGATATCCAAGTCAAGCATATTTCAACAGCTTATCAAATTGGCAACATGTTCACCAAGGGTCAAATAGCTCCAAGATTAATGGTGATTATGATCCCCATCAATTTGAGGATATTAGACCAAAGCCAATTGAAAATCCTAAAAATGCAGCACACATCCATGAGCCTTTCAAAGCAATAGCTACAACCAGAAATCCCGAAAATGCAGCAGACATTCATGAGTCTTCCTGATATGCAACTACAACTAGATTAACGTGATATGATCCCCTGATTTTACTCTTATGATTCCTTGATCTTCTTTTGTATCGTTGCCATTTTTTGCTCATGTAGATTTGTTATGTTCCATATTTAACTTGTAAAAGCTGAAACCTATACCTTGACTTGTGTATTATTTAAATAAAATGAAGTGAATCAGAAAGGTAAGTTGGCCTTCTTATTGTTCATCCATATTTGTCCACGTGCTCTTACAGTGGGAATGAGAGCGGTGGAAGGCAATCAACGGAAGTCAATCATCTACCGCAGCCTTGTAGAAGGCTCTTAAAGAGGCGCGATTGTCATGGGAGCGGGAAGAATAACAGTAGGAAGGAGTCTAAGAGTGCAGCACAATGTTTTGGGAAAGGATTTAATGAAACAATGTGTTTCAATCTTGTAGCGTGGGTGCATTAGATAGAATAAAACGGTGCGTTTGGTAAAATGACTTTTATAATTCGAACATTGGGTTATACGGTGCGTTTTGATGCATGTAATTCTATTGAAGTGTAAATAGGAGGAAGGAAGAGGAGGGAATGGATCTTTGATCTGTATGATTCTTTGAGAGGTTGGATTTGCCTCCAAAAAATCCTTACAATTCTTGTTTTCATCTTCATTTCTTGTTCTTCGATTCCTTTCTCGTTCCCTCTATCAAGAACACCCGTAGCTAAAGTTGTCAACCGTCATATTTCATCAGAATAGTCTCTAATGACGTACGTGATCTATAAATAAATATACCATAGCCTTACAGAGGAAAAAATGTAACTTCCGCCAATTCTATAAGTACAAGCAAGGGAGAGGAACCTTTTATCTCTTATATTCTCCCTTGTAAACAAGATTGGAATCAAGTTAAATAAAAATATTATAAAAGTTAAAATATGGTCATTCTTGGACGGGTGGCCCTAACTCTTTAAAATATATATACATATATATATATATATATTCTCTCTAGTAGACTCGTTGCTGTTTCTAACAGTTCAGGGGCGTATGAAAAGTCACATTTACTTCATATTCAAAGACAAGGTGAGTTCAAATGACAAAGCTCTAAACAATCACAAAACAACAGTATGATCAACAAGCAAACCAATAAAATTCACAAAACAAGCTTCTTGAATACGGTTTTGCCTAAAAGTATCAATTATCAACTGAATTAAATTGTCAGAGATGCATTTCTTCAAATTATATCAGAAGTCCCCACAAATATCTTTTCAAATTTGTAGAGCATCAGCAATTGATCCTGCAAGACTCAACACTTCAAAAGGAGCTTTATTTGCTATGGCTTTAACAGTAAGTGGGCAAGAATCTGTAATCCAAAAGTAGGCGAATGCCTTCTCCGAGCCTTCTGAAATTGAAATTAAAAGGCAATAAAAATCTTAGAAGTACAAACGATTGGGGCTGGAGTAGCAACACGAAAAGTACATACCATTCTTGTGAGTGAATCGCTCCCATGAGCGATTAGGAAACACCCCATGGGTCACATAAGCACTCACCTTTACTGCACCATGAGCTGCCAAAACTTTCTGGCAGAACCAAGAAAGGAAAGACAAAATAAGGAAGGTGAATGTTATTTTTTGGGATAGCTAAAACATCCATATATGCAATGGCCATTGCCATCACATGGGAAATAATTAAATTTATAAGAAAAGAATATAAAATTGAACTTGAAATAGAAGTAGCTGTGATTATTCTTCTGTAGGAAGACGAAGATAATTGTATAAAGGCAAAAGTGCACCTTGAATGTCATGGTAAAACATCTCTAATCACATAGGAACGTAATTAGAAAATAAAATATTTTGACAAATGTAAAACACCCTGAATGTAAAGTTTTTAAAGATTCTTCTCTGACTATTTCAATAGATTACGACAACAGATTTTAAACATTTTTTTTGTCTGCAAAAATGAAAACAGAGCTCGTAAATTTATACAAACACACACATTATTGAATTTTATTCGTCATCCTATATTTCCATGATTGGGCATTCACATATCTCTATTGCGTCATGCCCAATTAGACCCACATGTTTGGAATTACATGGGTTATATAGGTTAAATTGAAGATTTAGGTTTGGTGATGAAGAGGTTTTTAAGTCCAAATCAACGACTGTATATTGGAAAAGACAATAAAATGAGGGAATATCTTAAATGAATATAAACTTATTGACATCCTAAATCATGTTCTCAGAAGACTAGAAAGTCATAGAGAAGAAAAAAAAAAGAAAAAGCCATATGCCTAGGAGTTTATGAAAAATACCTGGCACTCATATAGGGTGCCTCCTGATTGGACTAAATCATCAACAATGACTACATGACAACCAGCAGGATTTCCTTCCTTGAGCCGAACTATCCTCTTATCACCCTCACGAACCTTTGTGCACACGACCTGCCATTCAACAACAAAATAGTACAGCTTAATACAAACATTGGATTATAAATTTAAACGTCACATTTATTTGAGGAAAAAAAAACATTAAACCATGGGAAAAAGATCCAACAGCTTGTGGAATCGCTTCCAAGCCCCATCATCTGGAAATGCAACAACAATCTGGACAAGTACAATGATTAGAATGGGAAGATCTAAAGAAAATTTAACAGGCTAGAATGTATTTCAAGAGGTGGTATGAAATCAAGAACTAAAACTACTCTCACTCACATTGTCAGCATCTGGAAGCTGGTGCAGACGCTGCTTTAGAAGAGGAATACCGGTCTCAAACAAAGGCAAAACATGGTCCCCAAAATAAAATCTTTCCTGCATCATAATCAATATGAAGACATGAATTTTTTGTTGTTATTTTCTCACGTAGAGCTAATATCAAAGACAATTCAGGAGGGTATAGAAAAACAGTTGTTTTATTCCCAAGTAAACTTTCATTCAACCATAATATATAAAACCTATCTTGGACTCTCCAATTGGTGAAAAACACTTTTGCATATTGAAAACCGAAGATCTACCTAGTAATAAACCTTCATTTGGGTGAAATGCATCTACACTTTTAATGGTCAGTTTTTATGCTTTTCTCATCTCTTTTCTATTACTAGTTAGACATTTCTCATTTACACTTCTTGTGTACTTGGGCTACGCCGTTTGTTTATGTTAATAAATTCTTTTATATTCATCAAAAAATGCATCAAGACTGCATATTTGATTGTTTTCCGTCAAGGCCCGATGAACTTTCAATTATTTTTTAATGCCCATTGCATGATTTATGGACCATTAAGATCATCCCATGTGACAAAAAAAAAAAATCTGAAACTATATCATCAAAGCAAAGACTATATTGGAAACAAAATAGGAAAAATAAAAGAAATTTAGCAGGAGAGAGAGAGAGAGAGAGAGAGAGAGACGGAAATTAGATTATAAAATTCAGATCCATAACCGCAAAGGTACTTGAAATACAATGAAGCAAATTCTTGTATTTCTTCATATTGAATTAAACCATCACTGGATCCCCTAAGAGAAGCAAACATAATCACATCAGCAGACAGAAAGCTAGCAAATCTCTCTCTGTTTTGGTTTTTCATTTTTATTCCACAGTCGACTAAGAATTGTAACATCCAAGCAAACAATGAACTACATATACAAAAAAAAAAAAATGACTAATTGCTCGAAGTACCAACACAACGCGAGTACTAGACCCCTTCGTTTTTCCAGTAAACTTCCAATAGAAATACCACTTGAAGCCACGACATTAAAATAGGTGAAACCTCACAAACATATTTGGAAGTTTGAAATCTGAGATCCACAACTAATGTTTATTGTTTTCTTTATATTTTTCTGCTGGTTTTCTCCCATTCACTTAGTGCTGTCTCTGCCGCCTCTCCCCTTTGGTTCTTTCCCTTATTATAATTTTATTATATTGCCAATGAAATAAAAATGAATTGCAAATACTTTAACATGTGGCAGGATTTTATTGGTTCATAATATGTGATATTCATCTGGTTATCGAGTATCATCAAAATATGGATACTTGGACTCAATTTGAACAGGAGCTATTGGTGCATTTCTTCCTTCCAATTTTTTTTTTTTTTCTTTGGATGCAACTTCTTGTTGAGCTTAGTAAAACAAATTGCTCAGCCCAAAAAAACTTCAATTGGGAAGAATGTCTAACTGTCAAATGCAAGACGGAGTCCTGTACCGGGTGCATACTTCCCCAATTCTCAAAAGAAAGCTTAACTTAGATGGTCGATAATGAGTGAAAGAACCAATGGAGTTGCTGAGGAGGTACGGGACTTGTCGTCGGTGCCTTGCATGGAGGAAAGTCTAGAATCGGGAATGCAGTTGGATAATGTGCCTGGGGGTAATGTTGCTCTCCTAGTCTCTCTCCCTCCAATAGCAGATTGGATTCTGCCTAAAGTTAACGAGATTCTACCTTTCGTGGGGGTTTCACATGGAGGATGCAAAGACCAATTCAAAGAACTAATCACCGCAATCAAGGCAAGCCACACACTTGAAACCAAAAGTTTCAAGAAAACAGGGAGTTACAGCATCTTTCTTGGACAATCAACTACGACGCTAAGGGTGGTAGTTCAAGTAGAGGGAAGTCTAAAAGGAGGGCAGTGTAAAGACGAGAAACAGAAGGGGTTGGGGCTGGGGTTGGGGTTGGGGTTTGGCTTGGGTATTAGTTCTACGGGAAACAAGGGGTTAAGGTTCAGTCTACTTTTTTGGGTATTTTGGGTTGTTTTAGGATTAGTGTATTTTGGGTTGTTTGTCATGGGCTTTTTTGGGTTATTAGGGGCTCTTTAAAATGGGCTAGGTGTTTTCTTGTATACATTCAGTGTACTTGGTCACTCCTTTTGATATATATAATATTTTAAGTATCAAAAAATAAATAATGAGTGAAATATCAAGCTACAACATAATACATAATATGCAACTCTGCCGAAAATTTTCTAGTCCCAGAAAGTCAATCCAGGGAATGGTTCAATGCTGGTGGTGGAATGCATAGCATTGAGAAATAAGCATCAACTTGGTGATGTCAGGCTAGCCTAACAATACCATTATATGTGTAACTCTTCAATTGCCATTGATGAGTTTTTGACAAGCCCATGTAACTCTTCAATTGACAAGCCCATGTAACTGTGCATGAGCTTTTGATTTCCTTTCAGCTTGCTAGAGTGTAATTAGGTGTCTATTTTGTATACTTCCTGTGTACATGGGCTTTGCCTACTTGCATTCAATCAATAAAGTTTATTACTTATCAAAAAAAAAAAAAAACTCTTCAATTGGCATTGATGATCATTAACTACCCTTGGTTTCAATCAAACACCATTCAGAGATTTCTCAAGTCATCACAAAATTGTAGTCTACGTATGTAACACCCAAGTCCAGTGCCAAGTTGTTTTCAATTTTTTTTTTTATTTATATGTGCGAAAAGGCCATTTGAGTTTTATATCTTTTTAAAATATAGACTACGGGCCTAAAATCTCTATTTTGGTAGTCTATGATTTTACCTTGGGTTTGATGTTTAGTTTAAAAATCTTTTTATGGGCCGAGATATTTTTTTTAAACAAGTTGATTATATTTTTAGTTTGAGTCGAGGTCCAAAAATTCAAGAAATAGTCTTTTTATAAATTTTTTCCTACACCATCCAAACCATGGGCCCAAATTTTTGAAATGGACCCTATCTGACCACACATAAGCCCAAACCATTCCCGTGTGAACCAACTATCAGGATCTTTTTCCTCATGCAAGCACTGCATTCTCGTACCCTAGGTTTCCTTTTCAGAGCCAACTGCACCTCCTCCAGCAGCTATAGAGCAACAGCCCCTTGGACTCCTCTTTATTCATGGCTTCATCACGTCCGTTTTTCATGGCATTCTTGATGCATGCCTCCTTATTTCTCTAGGGTTTTTGTTTTCTAACGCCATTATATATAGGGTTGCCGCAGCCTACCGTGTTCACCACCCCACACAATCAGCAACCACGGTTCCTCCTTGTGCAACGTAAAACCACCATCACAAATGTACCCTGTGCTAAGCAAGAAGATCATAGCAATGTTTCCCCACCGCGAGCCACCATTGTATCACAGGAAAACCGCCCACAGCCCCTCCCCCAACGTCTCCTTCTGCCACCTACCCGTGTACACCCCCCCAGTCCATGGTAAAACAATGTGCTACCAACACCACGACATTAGCTCACATCGGTTTTCCTTAGCTATCCAACACCGAAAAGCATCAAAGTCCAAAACCAACCGTTGCGTGCTCTTCCTCAGTCGACAACATTAACCACTGATGATGCACCCAAGAAACTTCATGCCGCTGCCAAGCCCTCCGCACGAACAACCCTAAGCATCACCTCCCTCCTCCATGGAAACAGCCTAGATGCACGGCTCAACGCAAACACGCAGCCCCTGTTTTCAAGCACCAAAACAGAGCATATTTTCCTCCTAGCTTCCACCATTCGTTGCTGTCTCCAATCTCGGTTTGGTGAAGCCAGCGACGCCAAACAATTCCACCGCATCTCTGCCCATCAACTCCATATGTTCCTTTCGGTTCCTCTCACTCTCTCTCCCTCCATTTGCACTCTCTTTTCTCTCAGATGTCTCTCTCTCTCCCAACCTCATAACGCATGACTGCCGCCTAGCTCCTACCTCCTCCACGCACAACTGACTCCTCCGCACACAACCTCTACTCTTAGTGACTCTGAGATTTTCATCCCAACGCCACACGGCGTATATCGTCTGTAAGCCTACTTTGTTTTACTCAATTGTTATGTTTTAAGTTTTTCCAAAGTGCATGAAAGTTTTTTTTCAATTACTAAAATGCCCTTAAAGCCTTTAAGTTTTGGTTTAGCCTTCCGAGTAGAACTATCCAGTTTTTACGTGGCCTGTTTCCTTTTTATGTTAAACCCATACAAGATCTTGTGTTAAATAAATATCTTTATAAAGAAAATAAAGGAGTTTTAAAATTATATTGCTTAGTAAGAAATTATTTTTAATTTTTTTTTGATAAATATAGTAAGAAATTATTTTTAATAGTTTGAGTGTGTATTTTTTTTATGTTATTTTGTAACCAGGGGCTGTTTGCAATAAAATCAGTATAATATTTTTTAAGAGGATTGAGTTTTGATTTCTTAAATAGACCGGTGTTTGAGTTGGCATTAGGTTAAGTATATTAAGGGGATAATTAATGGTATTTTAGGAATTATGAGGATTTTAGGTTTTGAGAATTTAAAATTGGTTAATTTAGCATTTCAGGTTTAACTATCGAAATATGTGTTTAACCAAAAATTTACAAAAATTATGTGATAATTGTTCAATTTGAGATTTATTCAAGTTATATGATTTTCTATAGGTAACAATTGATTATTCGTTTAGCACTGTTGTGAGGAATTCTTTAAAAGACTAAGAAGTTCAGATAAGCGGAATTCTTATGCTAGACTTTGCATAAAAGGAAAATAAAACGAGGTTGACTTTTAAAATATGCATCTTTTGGTTTTTGAAAAGAAATATGAAAAACAACCTCAATTATTTGTTTTAGCATTACTCATGAACTTTGTATAAAAGGAAAAGTATTTTTGTCATGACTGGTATAGACATGAGCTTATTTTTTGGCATTTTATTTCTAAACTGTGGAAAAAAAGAGCGAATGTGAAATTTTGTGCATAAATTATATTTTTGTGATTTGATTCTGTTCCATTCTGAAGATGTTCTGAACTCTGATATGATATGATATGATTTCTGAAAACTTTTGGCATGACATTATGAATTCAGGATATGGTTTGTGGATGGTGATCTGTTTGACCTACCACAGGAGCTAATAGTGGCTTCCGTTTGAGTTGGCACCAACTGTTCTATTTCTGGTGCACCCACTTTGGAAACAAAGTGGTTTCTGGTGGTCTTTCCTATGTGCACACGTAGGGCTCCGAAAATAATAAAGGGAAGATTCACATTTTGTTTCTACTCGGTTAGCTACTGGGGTTTGCACAACCCTACCACAGGGGTTAAACATGACCTCTGATGTGATATAATGTTCTGGTATAAAGGTAGTCAATTATGCTATGCCGAAAGAACTTTGAATAAGAATATTTTCTAAAACTTTCGCTCTGATATTTTTGATAACATGTTTTGATTCTGCATTTTGAAAGTAAAAATATTTTGTTTTGCATTCTGAACTCTATAAATGCTCGTGTTTGCAAACTAGTACATGTTCTTTGCTTACTGAATTGTTGATAATTCACCCCCTTATCTCCACAACATTTTTCAAATGATTTTGGAATAAATCAGGTAAGGATCAGGATTATGGAGCATGGGTGAGATGATTATTTAAGCATAGAGGGTTACTCATAGAAGATCTTAGAGGATTGGTGGATTTTATTAAGAGATTTTGGAGTATTTTGATGATTTTAAATTTTGGAATCTGTAAATATTTTAATGAAATGTGAGTTTTAGTTTCAGGAAGTAACTCTCCGACCCCTGCGGGACCGGGGCATTACAATGTACTGTTTCTTGTAAAGCTAATAGATACTTTAAAAGTTAGGGTCATATTATCTCGACCAAGGATCAGAAATTGAACCTTCCATGTGATAGTTACGATGCTAGGGGTAAGGTATTGATCATATGCTTGTGACTCTGTTATAGTAGCTAGTTGTGTGTCAAACTGGATTCATGCAAGAAAAGAAGAAAATGGGAGCTCAAAATTGTAACCAGAAAACTTAGATCACCAGAAGATTCCACAGACAACTGCCAGCTTCTAGTATTTTGAAGTCAATATCAGTTGAATATACCTATAGTCTATCTTTAAATCATTTCCATATTAAACTAACTTCAGTTAAATTTACAAATCCACACATGCATAGTATACATTAAAAAATACTAAGTTAAGTGCAAATCCCTTATTTGTAAGAAGTTAAATATAAACTCTAAAATACATAATAAAGTAATGCAAAGGAGCAAACATGCATATCTAGGTATTCAGATATATATACAACCACCTTAATGTTTGCGCTCTCTAGGTTTTAACCACTAAAGCTATAAGCCTATGACCCTTTTACATTCATCCTAACCCTCCCAAAACAAAAAGTGTCTTAATCATGACTGAAAACACATGAAACCACATTCACATTTGTCATGATACACAGCACTATTGTTCAAATCACGGTGAGCAAAGAAGATGGAATTAGTAAAACACAGAAAAAATTATTCATCTCCTCCAGGAAAACTTTTTAAAAATGAAATTTCACCACAAATATATTTATAAAAAAACAATATTTCAATCTAGATATATAGCTAAATCACATAGGACTGCAGCCTAAGTATACAACTTTACACTAGGAAAGGCAAAACAAACAGAGTGATGATACCCACACAACACATTTCACAACTATGTTTTAAAATAAGGGTATTTTTGTAAGGTGATGTTGCTTTCACGAGGTATTTTACAAAAACACCCCCTCATTTTAAAACATAGTAGTGTAAAGTGTTGTGAAAAGTATTGTATGTTTATCCTTTTCCGAACAAATAATATTTCTGCTGAATGAAAAATAAGAAATTTTTTTACTGAACTCCAAATACCCCTAAAGACTAGATAATAATAGATATACAATGTCAGCAAGTAACGCCACAAAATAACCAGAAAAAACTTCTTATTAGTGGCACTTCTAAATATAAAGCTTTATAAAATATACTGATTTTCAAGAAAATAAAAAATAAGAGTGGACAAATCTAATTGTAACACCAAGCACAAGAAAATAAAAAATAAGAGTGGGCAAATCTAATTGTAACACCAAGCACTCTAACCAACCTTCACCCATACTTTGTTTCCCTTGCAGGTGTGCCTAATTGGATTGAGAAGATTTTTCAAGCACTCTTATGAGGAATTGGCCAAGTTCCACCAGGTTAGTTGGGACAAGGTTTGCTCTCCAATTTTTAGTGGAGGATTGGGGGGTTCGTAACCTAAGGATCTCTAATAAAACTCTTCTCGGGAAATGGTTATGGTGGTATCATCAACAAGTGGAGTCTTAGTGGAGGGCTGTTATCAATTCCAAGTATGGGAGAGCCTGGGCGGTGCTTTAATGAAGTAAGGGGTGCACGTGGACTTAACGAGGCTAATATACTGATTTTCGAGAAAATAAGCATTATGTGGGATTTTCTTTATGAAGCCCAAGATTGTATCATGGAATGTCCGATGGATTAATGAGGCTAATAAGCATCTTCGGATAAAAAAATTTGATCCATGAGTGTGTAACGCTCCAATAGAGTGCCCAAGCCACATGACCTATTCTCCTAAAGGACTAGTTAAATGATACAATTGGAGTCCCATTGGAACATTATAAGGGCAAGAACTTCTAATTCCCAAGCAATGTAAGATCTTATACACCACCTACCCGTACTTATCATATGGAAGGCCCAAACTATATGGCATATACTCCAAAAAGACTAGTCGATGATATAATTGGATCCCATTGGAACATTACAAAGAGCAAGAACTTCTCCTTCCCAAGCAATGTGTGATCTCATACACTAACTACCCTTATCACTTTATTGTTCAATATGGGGTATCACAATCTCCCCACTTACATTCCTAACATCCTCGTCGGCCCGTTTGTTGTAGGTGGTGTTGCTCAAATCCTACATTTCTAGTTGAAATAGGATCTAATACTATTTGTAATGCCCCAATTGAAGGCCCAATCCACATGGTCTCTATTCCAAAAGGACTAGTCAAATGATATAATTGGATCCCCATTGGAACATTATAAAGAGCAAGAACTTCTCCTTCCCAAGCAATGAGGGATCCCGTACACCACCTACCCTTATCATATGAGGTATCACAGAGTGGAAGGTGGACATTGTTTGCTTGCAAGAAACCAAGATGTAAGTTATTTCAAGAAGTATTGTTCGAAGCTTGTGGAGTTGTTCATATGTTGATTGGGTTTATCTTGCATATGTCGGGCCCTCGGGTGCAGTACTAGCTATGTGGGATAGAAAGGTAGTGGATAAAATGGACGAATACATTGGGGAGTACACAGTGGCATGTTCCTTTAAGAATGTGGAAGATAATTATTTATCAAAAAAAAACAAAAGAAAGTGGAAGATAATTTTATGCGAGCTTTTGCTGGAATTTATGGGCCGAATTTGGACAGCTTGTGGTGGGTGCCCACGAGAAAAGGTACATTTTGTGTTCATTTCTTCTATAAATCCCTCACACATCCGCAGAACAATCACTTTCCATGGAGAAGGCTT
Organism: Carya illinoinensis; assembly: GCF_018687715.1. Lineage (NCBI taxonomy): Eukaryota > Viridiplantae > Streptophyta > Magnoliopsida > Fagales > Juglandaceae > Carya > Carya illinoinensis. The sequence goes on along the minus strand of NC_056755.1, from coordinate 23,558,230 downwards.
TGGAGGAACAAGGTGCCTCCCAATGTGGCATTGCATGCTTGGGCAGCATCTTTGGGTAAAGTTTTGAAGAAGGGTAATTTACGGAATTGCAGTGTGATTATAGTGGACTGGTGTTGTATGTGCTAAAAAAGTGGTGAGATTATGGATCATTTTCTCCTACATTGTGAGCTTGCTAGAGCGTATGGAATGGTGTTTTCATAAGGTTAGAGTTTGCCTAGGTTATACCTGCTACTGTGGTCGAGCTTCTAGCCATTTGGACGAACTTGGGCATTATTCCACAAACAGCTATGTGGAAGATGATTCCTATTTGTATTATATGGTACCTTTGGCAAGAACAAAATGATCGGACTTTTGACGACAATGAGCAATCAATGGAGGAGATTAGTTTACTCTTTGTTAAAACTTTATTCCTATGGGTTAGTTGTAGATTTCAATGGCCTAGATTTTTATGATTTTCTTATTTCCTTTTCTTCTTCCTAAATAGGTGTTATCTCTTGTATACCCCTTGTGTACTTGAGCTATGACTATTCTTTTTAATACAATCGTTTACTTATCAAAAGAATTTGAGAAAATAAAAAATAATAGTGGGAAAATCTAATTGTAACACCAAGCACTCTAATTAACCTTCACCCATACTTACCATCTTTGTTTCCCTTGCCTGTAGGGGTGCCTAATTGGATTGAGAAGATTTTTCAAGAGGAATTGGGTTGGAGGCCAAGTTCCACCAGGTTAGTTGGGACAAGGTTTGCTCTCCAATTTTGAATGGAGGGTTGGGGGTTCGTAACATGAGGATCTCTAATAAAGCTCGTCTCGAGAAATGGTTTAGGCATTATCAGCAACAAGGGGTCTTTGTGGAGGGCTGTTATCAATTCCAATTATGGGAGAGCCTGGGGGTTCATGCTCTAATGAAGTGAGGGGTGCGGTTTGTGGAAAAATATTAGGTATGGATAGGATATCTTTGTTGGTCATGTTAGATTTGTTGTTGGTGAGAGATTTTGGCATGATGTTTGGAGTGATCATTTTTTCCTCATGACCGTGTGCCCTTCCCAATTCCAGATTGCTCTTGATTAGGAGACCTCAGTGTTGAAAAGGCCTTCAAGGCTATCCACATTTTGCTGCTATATAAAGAATGATTCCTTTATGCCTCATGTGGTGCATTTGGCTTGAAGTGAATAATTGGAGCTTTGATGTTAGGGAGCATTCTTTTGATGAGCTTAGAAGTTTCTTTTATCATACCTTATTTCTTTGGGCCTCTGTCATTGTACTCAATGGATCTAATATACATTACTTTCTTGTATCATTTTATGGCACCTAACTTGTAATAGGTTTTCTCTTTTGTAATCTCCCTGTGCACTTGGCAACGCCTGTTTACTTGTTTCAATAAAATTTTATTTTACTCCAAAAAAAAAAAAGCATAAGAAAAAAGTATAAGCAAATCTAATCACTTCTAGAATAAAGAGAACAAACCTGCAAAGCATGAATATCATAGATGAGTAAACTAGTAGGGCCACCTCTTGAAATGGGTATATTTGTTAGCATCCTTGATAAGGTAAATGCGGTTGCTACATCCCCTTCATCTTCCATTCGCTCAAAGGAGCCAGTTGGAAAGAAGGGCAACACCAATGTCAAGGAAGCGACAAACAGTCGTGGTAGTAAATATATGACCGAGAGCTGCTCAAAGATAACTCCAGTGGAGCTAAAGGATGCAAGAAAGGCAACATGTTGACCTCGTAGATCTTGTGCATTGTTAATATAAATGTTTGGAAATCCATCGTCAAAACTCCTGTAGATGCATAGAATTCAATCAGTTGTCCAATGCATCCTTATGGAATACTAGCTCTAATTCCTGCCAAAATTCAACTAAAGAAAAGTTTTAAATAATACCAAAAATTATGCAAGAGAATTTTCTGATTATCTGTAAGGTAGAAAACACTCTTTCTACACAGATTTTTTAACTTATTTTTCAGATAGGTAATCAGGAAGCTTTTTTAAAGATAATAGGTATAGCACAAGTACACAGGTTGTATACATTAGTAACACCTAACTAGGATTTACTACCGAAATAAGAAAATCGTGGACACTTAGTCTGTTAAAATTTATCACCACCGCCCAAAGGAACAATGTTTTGAAGTAGAAAAATTTAAGCTCACCCATTGTCCACTCGCAATTAACCACGCAGCTTTGGAGCAACCACAAATTATTCACTCTTGGTCAAGGAAGCAAAACTTTAAGTTATGATGATTATTTGTAGCTATGCTTGCAAGACCCACCTACAATGTTTTGTGCCAGGTGTGTTGCAAACCCAAGCCCATAGTAGCTGCAGGTCATATATCTCAAATTGCCACAGACAGATATGGAAATAGAGATACAAGTGCAAAATAGAGGAAAGCCTAATGTATATTGTCTAATAACAAATTTTGAATAGAGGCAGTAAGCAACTAGTTAACCTTCAAGAAAACTGTGCGTGAAAAACTACAGTGGAGGGAAAGAAATTATGAACCTAAGTAAAAGAAACAACTTTTGCAAGGGTTACATGGAGGGGTGCAAACAGCATTTGAGTATCTGTAGCAAAAATTTAATAACTAATCACAACAAAGGGGATGAATAGCAAAGAAATGTCCCATGTTTTGATAAAAGGTTTCCTGGAAATGCTCTTGCTAGCCCTCCCACTCTCAGTGTGATTAAAACAATCCTACATGCATCATAAACCAGTCACATTTACAGACATTTTTGAGACTCCTGAAATAAGACGACGTTAATTATAAGAGGTTAATTATATGAATTTCAACTTACATAAGCAGTTAAAAATCATAGACCATTATTAGCCAATGCCAAGAACATACAACAAGTTGATGCAATTAGCTAAGAAAAGAGATTCCGAGACTAGATGAATTGGATTAATGAACTGGTTCAGGTTCCCTCTAGTTAATAGAGGTGGAGCAAAAAAAACATGATGGCCCCAAATTTGCTTGAAGATCTGTGCACCCCTAGATTAGTCGGGACTTTGTTCTTAGACACCCGGTGCCAATCAAAAAATATATATATATATTGTTTGAAGATCAACAGAGCCTCTTTTAAGCTTTGAGGCTAAATTTGCTTAGCACTTGCATTAGAGTTGAAATGATGATGTTAGATTACCTTATAAAAATAAAAATATGAAAGATACAGCACCATTTTGTCGACCCTAATATGAAGTACTGAAAAAATAAATATACAAATAGTGAAGTTCAAAATTAAAATCCTACACAAACCTATGCGATGTCCATTCTTCTTTCATAAAGGCACAGATATAAGACTTCTTCTTATAGGTAATCAAGAGTTTTATTCATAAGAAAAGAAAGCATTGCCCAAGTACGTAGGACTTATACATGAGAGGTAACTAGAGTTTACAACCGAAAATAGAAAATTGTGGACATATAGCTCATTAAAATCAATGATCCTAGCCCACAAGAACAAGGTTTTAAAAAAGATAACTTATAGCTGATCCATGGTCCTCTTGCGATCTTCCAAGCTTCTATCATTTCTCTCCCTCCAAAAAAAAAATGGATACTCTATCATGCATGCTACTTAAGTGCATTTTACATGAATATGATAGCGTCATCATATCACTACAGAAACAATGTACATCCGGCATAACACGACAAAAATCGAAACAAAGGAACTCAATACAAATAGATGACATGGAAATGCAAAGTAACAAGTGAAATTGATAAAAATAGACGATATGGAAAATGTAAATCAGGGCAATGATTCAAGCTTAAAAGTTAAAAATGCATTTCGTTGTTTTGCTTAAAGCTACTATGTAACATTTTTCACATTACTGTCAGTATCCCTTTTTACAATAACCCTGTTTTCATTTTATTTATTTTTCCTCTGGTTTTTATTATTTACTTTTTCTAGTCCATTGTGTAGCTAGATTTAGCATGAAACAAACTACCCACCTAGCTCCTGTTTATAACGGGAATAAAACGACAAACAACAGTAACAAGTAAAAAAGCAAGACGAAAAACTTGAATGTCATTTCCTCTATCTAATATGATTGAGATTAAGAAAATGAGAAAGTAAGAAAGAAGGAAAGGAATAACCTCCATTTGATGGTTTGGAGAGTGATATTGTTGGACTGAGCGGCGACTTTCCGGGCAAGGTCCTCGCACTCCGGGTAGTAGAAGAGGTGCACTTGCTTCCTTTTCGTCTGAGACTGAGACAAAGCCATTCGGGTCCAAACCCTTCACCACCGGAGCCTTTTCAGAGAGAGGGGGGGGTGGTGTAAGAGGGAGGATACCTCGTAACGTTGTCGGAGAGTGTTATTAGGAATGGAGAATGCAGACTTGGAACTCTGGAAAATGATGCCGAAAAGTAAACCAGCAGTTGACTGGACCGCCAACGTGTCGACTAGGTTATTGCCGTCGAGGAGGGTACTATTCTTCTAACCCTGACCGTTTGTTAGAAATGAATAGACAGGATTCCGCCACATCAGTAAATCTGGACAAAATTTTAACAGCAAACTAACGCCTGTTTGTCCTTCAACCTTCGCCCGGGTGAGTTAAAGACAGCGGAGGGAGAGCCAAGGCCATGCCCAACGCCATCCATCCCTTGCGAATTTTCATTTGGCTCTAGCATATTAATAAGATTGATATACAAAAGACAAGCGATGCATTCTTATCATTTATAAAGGGTTTTGTTAAAGCAATTAATGGGTGTCAGCCGTTTGGGAACCTCAAAACGTGACCCCTTGGAACTTTAAATCATAAATGATAGTATTGGATTCAAAAAAATTGGTAAATCATCTGTTTCTAATTATATTCTGATTTAATTTTCATTTAGACTTTTATTATTTCTCACGTTGTTGTTGACTAAAGGATAATTCACAAGTGCACGACTATTGTGCAATTTTTCTTTGAGTATATCAGCGCTATATATCATTTTTAACATGTAAAATTGCCCAATGGGCTGAAACAAAAGAAAGATTCATCCTGGCTAATTAAGGTAAATCGGGTCATGTTGGTGTGGTTGATAAGCCCACAATAGCGGTTTGAGCATCGATATGATGCTTGTACAGATGACATCCATGATAACAAGCAATAAATAAATAATAAAATATAAATAAAGGGTGAAACATGTATTTACATGCGTTGGCGTAAAATTCTATGTCCAAGAGGTGTTTGGAGTATAAATCTACTAAATGAGTGATTTGTACAGTTTCTCATAATCTCTCGTATCTCAAACAGAGTACAATGAAGGTGGATGACCCATTTGCTAAGAGAAAATGATCGCTCTATAATATTCTGGGTTGAGGTTGAAGAAGCCTCTTGAGAGAGCCTTCCAAAAGTCATCTAGAAGTCTCTCTATAATCAAATCCCAAATCCCTTCTTTTGGGTTGAAAAAAACCCAATTTATTGAGGCCTTTGAGTGATTAATGAGAAATGTCATCTTTATGTGACTTCTCCATTTCCCTTTGCATGTCTTACTTCACTTCCTCTCTTAGCTCTTGCCTTATCTTGTCGTCCCTTTCTTTTCCTTCTTCAAATTATTGATGGTTGTACAGTGGAGTAGATATGGCATATTTACCCTAACAAATCCCCATAGATTCTTAAGGCTGATTTGCCTAACAAAGACATACTTGGGGATATTCTAATTGGGGGTAACTTCAGTCTTGGAAATTTTCTAATCAATCAAAATATAGACAATCCGTGGGAATTGTTAGAATATGGATACTGAAGCTTATCCCCAATTTTTCTCCTCTCTTTTTTTTCGTTTTGCACAATTCGAGGAGGAACTCCATGGAGGGACCTCGTCAGGGTGTGTTTTCTGGGTGGCTTGTTCATGTGTTGGATAGCTAAGTGGGTTTGTGTTTAAACATTTCAACGATCCTGGGGGGATTCTCGTATTTCCATTTTTGTTGTTACTCGCGCTAGCGGATCCCTTGACCAAAAAATAGGGGTAAAATGAATCTAACTTACAAAAGTATTTTTTATTTTTTATTTAACGATCAAGCAAGCTGAAAGTATATATTTGCAAACTATTAAACTTTGGTAACAGGCATCAAACCAAACATGTATGTCGTGTACTAGGGTTTATGCTCTTAACCCTAATCGGATACAAACTCCTCTTGTGACTCTTATAACTCATAGAAACATGATTTGAGGAACACAAGTGTGTGTAAGATAAATGTGGCTTCACTCGACAAAACGCTAATGGCCGAAAATGCATGGCACTCTAGATTAGGCTTTTTACAACAATGACTAAGCAGTACTTCACATGAAAGTAAGAAATTTCTTGTCCCTACCAAGATCATTTTCTTTTTCCATTTTGTCATTGATGATTCGGGTCCCTTGAGAAGAAAACCTAGAAAACCCATGCTCAATAAGGTTAAGCACGGTCACCTCCTCATGGTCAAACCAAGTGCTCCATTAATCCTCTGAGACTCACAACAAAGCCATAACACACATCCCTCCCTTCTCTTAAACCGAAACTCTTCAACCCAAAAACCCTTGCAAGTGCGTGTGTGTTCATGAGAAGAGAATGAGATAGAAGTTTGAAAGTTCTCACCGTGAAAATCTGTCCAACGTGATGTCCTTGTTTTCTCCTCTATGCATGTGCTAAAAGAGTGTTTGATGAAAGGAAAATTTTGTTTGGTCTTCTTCTAGAGTGGGAGAGATAGAGAGAAGAATAGGGAAAGAAAATCTGAAAAATGAAGCAAATGACCATTTGATTTTCCTCTAGCATGTGTGAGGGCCCCTAGCCATTAATGCCCTCTTGTTATGCTCTTTGTTCCTCACTCATTCTCTCTCCTATCATTACTTATTTCTAGAAATATGAAAAGCTTTCAAAATCTCCTTGCATGGGTGCCATGTGGCCCCTTTCTTCTCGCCCTAGCTGAAACACTCCTTTCCCTTCATCATTGTGCTTCTTGAGAACTTAAGGGACTACCTTACATGGAGGAAATGCCATTTGGGGTGACCAAAAACTCCAAGCCTTCCTCCATCCATTTTGTGTTTAGATGCAATGAACCTAGGAAAAAGCAATGCATGGTTGCCAAATGGCATGAAGTGGGCATATGGCTCTTGCCATACCTAAAACCCTTCTTATCTTCTTTTATCAAAGATTCTTCTAGAAGCTATCATGAGTGGCAATTAGCTCTTCTCCAAACCGATCCCCCTCTTCACATTCCTCATCGTTACTCCTTCTAGAAACCTTAAAACTGTATGCATGTGTGACAAGTGGCCATGCAAAAGTTTGCTTCTATTGGGTTAGGCGTGCACTCTAGTAAACCAAAACCTAAGTCCTTTCTTCTTTCCTTTTTGGTCTAGGTGCAATGAATCTATAAAATGAAGTTGCAAGACTGCCAAGTGGCGTTGCGGGTGCCTTAGATGAGCCAAAATCCCATGGCTTTCCTCCTTTATATGACTTCTTCTATAAGTTTAGAGCTTCAGTGCATAAGGGACAAGTGGTGGGTGTCTCTCAGAAGGACAAAACTCACTTTTCCTAGGAGTATAATAATTATGGCTTAGGGAAATTCAACAGCTTTCCATCCAATGGGGCGTCTCCCTCTCCTTACCAAATCCTAGTTTGGGCTTCCAAAACCCTAAATTCCTATAAGGCCGAAATTGGTCAAGTGTTGGGCCTTTCCTTGGGCTTGAGCACCTATTGCACCAACACAAAACATAGTCTAAGTTGATTCTCACACTCTAAACCTTTTCAAACTATTGGGCTTGAATCCATCTAGATTAAAACTGAAAATGAAAATAATAAGAGTAAAGACCTAGCTTAGACCGGGTTGTCACATCCTTATACTTGACGCCACACAACACAACACAACAATAACATCCTCCAGGTGTTAGGATGAAGTTAAGTGGGGGCCAAACTCAAGTAATCTAAAACGTTTTGAATCAGATGCTAGAAGGGAAGCCACAACCCCCTCATAAACATGCTCATGAAAAGGGCCACCTATCTGGCAAACCCCTCCAAGTCAATGGCACGATGATGATGGCTAGGCACCTTAAGCACAACAAAGTTAGGAACTTTGCATGAGTTCCTTATGAAATCGAGGTCCACCTGCAAAGTGACAGCAATCCAAGGCTGACCTTCAAAGTCATCTAGGTGGTGCAAACTGGCGCCACTAGCCTTGTTGGGAGATGCTTAAGGACAAGAAGTATGGGAGCCACAAGCACTGAAACTAGAAGCTTTGCATGGAGCCATCAAGGGCAGATAATGAATAAAGATTAAGAGGAAGAATGAGACTTAGGTTTTAGAATAGAGCGCGATAGTGAAGGAAAACGACCAGGCTTTTAGAAGAAAATACAATGGTAGAAGATAAAAAAAATATGAACATAAGAGTTTAAATAAGGGCAACGATAGTTAAACAACCCCAATGGGATCACGACAAGTGTCGTTGACATAAATACAAAACATGCAAATCTCATGATTTTGTGCTGTATGAAGAGACATGGGGAACGAACCGGCACACGCTATCCAATACATGAGAAGGCTTACTATTGAAGTAGCCACTCAAAACCGTAAGTTGGAAATTCCCACCACTCTTGTGTGACAAGAATTTGTTGGGTAATTGGAAGATTGCATGGACCCTTATAAAGAATGGGTTGAACCCACATCCAAGAAAGCTCACAGATCAAAGGTCCCAAGGCCTATGATCAATAGCTAAAGGGCTAACAACCATGACACGCCAGTACAAAATTCAATTTCAAGTGTCATTAATTTTTAATTGGTAATGTAATAGGCAAGATTGTTCTCGACATGATTTACACCCACGATACTCACCCAAGGTATTAATTTCCCTCCAATGTAATGGCTGATTCAGAGTCCTAACAAGCCGCATTCCAGCAAGGATCATAGAAGATTGAGTCGGAAGGCAAGCCCTCTCACTCCACCACCATTGCATATAAATAGAGTTCAAATGACAGGCCTGGGGTAACTTCTGATCTTTCTAAAATCTGAAATGCACTCCAAATAATATATTGATTTAGGTATCAAAGATGTCTCTAGACCCACTCAGCCACATTTACCCTCTGATTATGAGTTACTAATGTCATTGGCAGAGCTACTAAACACATCTGCCACAAACAGAATCTCGGCAGGAGGATAACACCAAACCCATTTATGCCATCCAACAGATTGACTCCTCGATCTTATAAGCTCAGACCATTTTTTGGAGAAGAAACTACTCATCACCTCTTCAGCTGCTTAATACCCATCAAACTTGTGTAATTTACTAATTTTACCATGTCCTATATTCCCAACAAGCATTTGATAAAGACCATGAGAGCATTTGACAAAGGCTGAAATAAGGTGGATTTGGGTTGTATTTCGTGATCATTAGAGGCCTACATGCTCTGGCTGCTATGAGAACGGCGAGAGAATGTTGGTTAGATGCTGCTACTAAAGAATTAAACAATATTGATGGCTTTGTTAGCAATCTTTCACTGTTAGCTAACCATCAAAAAACTCAAAAAGCATCTTCAAAATAATATTTAAACAAAAACTCAAAAAGCAAAAGTTCTGGTGGCCAGTCACCACAAGTGGCTATTTTTTATTAAAAAAACAAGTTTTTAAAATTATTTATTATAGACCATTCATAAAGCATGTCTAAAGAATTTTCATATTGAAACATATTTTCAATGGATCTTATCACTTTTACAAATCTATTAAAATCTCATTTTAAAATTTTTCATTACTATTCATGGATATTTTTATGCATTTTACGAAAACTCTGACAATGTTGAGAAGTAAGAAAAAAATTTAGAATTTTCAGAAAAGTTTTTTAGATAAATTTTATAGGTTGTGGTACTCACTAAATATATGCTTGGATGGTACAAATTTTTAAAAAACATTGGCAAAAAATAATTTAGAAAAATTATTTGTATAGTCTTAAAGTGTGTAAATCTTACAATACACTCTCTTAAAAAAAGTGAATAAATTTAATACCCATACGAAAAATTTTAATTTCTTTTTAATAGTAAAATTTTCTTTTTTTAAAAAAAAAATAGAATTACGTAGAGTTTATATATAACATTATTCAAGAATAATTGGGGTGGCCGAAGGCCTACAGACTGTGGTTGGGCCACCATGAGGTTAAATTTAATTTTTAATATTATTTTAATTGAAAATATATTTAGTGAGAAGTTTTGGAAAATCCCAATAGCCAAACAAACCCTAAAATACAGTAGGCAAACAAACCCTAAAATACAATAGGAGATGCACTTTAAAGTTTAAACGGAGTAAATTGGAGCAAAGTGCGGATCGAGCATGCAGCCTCCGATTTAGTTCTGATTTAGATGATAAGTTAGGATGAAATCATTTGTGAATAATATTGAGATATTTGAGTTGAGATAAGGTGAGTTAAAAGTGGTTTGAATTAAAATATTTTATGAAATTTTGTTAAATGAGAAAAAAAAATTGAAGAAAAATATTATAAAATTAAAATATTATTATAATATTTTTTTTTAATATAATTTTTGTTTTAGAATTTGAAAAAAATTGAATTATTTTTTATATTTTGTTTGAAAGTTTGAAAAAGTTATAATAATTAGGTAATGATTAAATAAAAAAATTGAATATTTAAAATTAAAAAATGTTTATATTTATAGTATTTGAATATTCAAATGAGATAAGATAAAAATATCTCTCTATCAAAACCAGAAAATTTTAATTAAATTATAGTTATTACGTACAAAGAATAGAGGCAATTGACTTTCATTTAAAATAAATGATGATTGATTTAGGGTGGCAGTACAGCCACCACTCCCAGCTACTACTAGGGCAGGCCTGTGCTCCAACTTCGATGGAGTTGGAACAGTGCCTTCCGACTTCCGAATTCGACTTCTGTCAGAGTCCAAATCGTCCTCCAACTCCGATTCTAAAAGGAATCAGAGTTTGACTCCGATGGGATCAGAGCTCCAACTTCTAAATTGGCTCATTTGGGCCTATTCCGAACCCTAAATACATAATAATCAATAATAATAAATGTGACGCCCCCAAATCCCACGTACGGACACGGAGAAATCGAGACGTCAGGATGATGACAACACGGGTCACCACCCTATCACCAAGTGCCAAGTGTATGTACATGCAACGAGTGTGCAAAATAAAACACGCAGCAGATAAACAAGGTCATATAACTAAGTACAAGAATTTTTCTATATTTAATACAAAGCCATTCAAAATATACATAATAAAATATTACAAGCCACAAATATTGTTTTAAACCAAATTACAAAAGCATAAACTCCAAATCAATATTCCGGCGAAGTCGCCTCCTCGAGCTCAGCCTCCTCCTCCTCCTCAATCTCTACATCAAAATCTATGGTACCAAAATGGTACCGCAGGTAAGTAAGATCCAAACGTCACTAGATAAAAATATATTAAACTCAAACAATATGCATGAAAGAATGCAAATGCACAAATCCTATAAAACCACATTTTTCCACGCACGCCAAAAATCTCATTTGGCCCCAAAAACGTATTACTTTCCAACTCAGGCCAAAAGTCTCATTTGGCCCAAAACATATCCTTTAAACATAACCTCGCCATTATCCCTGATAATGGCCCAAAACCAGACCATCAGAGCACTGTAGACGGAAATCGCAGTCGAGACTCTACCACCATCCCTGCTCACCACCGTCCCTACGCGTGCATCATAGGCGAGAATCACAGGTGGGATTCTACCACCGTCCCTGCTTACCACCATCCCTACGCTGTGTGCACCGTAGGCGGGAACCTTAGGCGGGATTCTACCACCGTCCCTGCTTACCACCATCCCTACACGTGCCTCTGACTCAAACCAGTCAATCCAACCGTTCACATATACCATAAATCATTTCTCGCTTACAAGCCCAGTTTTCATTTTACAAACACATGTACATGCATGCAACTACACGAAAACTCGATTTTTTCTTTTTAAACATGAACATGTGTGCACTATACAATGCAAACATTAAGGCACAAACATCTTAAACAAATATCAACATCAACCAAACAACTCCGTCCTCAATCCATTCGACCCCCGAACTCCTTGGACTCAGTCCGGAATCAACCACCCAGTCAAATAATTTATTGTAAGAGCAAAAATATATTTAAATCTAAAATAGAGTTAGGAAAATACTTATAGTGCTATAAGGTATTTTTTGAAAGCTCACGACGTTGCAAACGGCGGAAAAAAAGCAATGTAACAGTGTATTTTACATTGTGGCCGTGGGTTATAAATTACTCACTTTCGAACGGGGACAAACCAAGACACAAAATTGATAGGGAATGGTCTAGAGATGTTTATGAAGTTAAAGGAAGTGAGTTTTGGCCGTGGGTGGTGGTGGAAACGGCGGTGGAAGTGCAAAAAGGGGTTGATCGAGTTGAGCTCGTGGGAGCTGCTCCAGCAACGGATCGGGGCCGAAAATGGGTGGTTTAGAATGGCAAAAGGTAGGTGATGATGTGGTGAAGAAATGGTGGCCGGAGGTGGAACGACGGCGGCGGAAAGGGGAAAAAATTGTGTGGCTTGGAGGAGCTCGTGGTGGCTAACGGTGGCTCCGATGGCGGTGAAACTTGGTGGGGAGGTTCACCGGTCGGAGGGGAAGAAAAATGGGTGGGTGGTGTAGGCCACAGTGGCTGAACGGTGGCGGTCTGGGTGACAGAAGGCAAACGGCGGTAGTGAGGAGAGAGAGAGTACGTAGCGCGCGCGGAGAAGAACGGAAGAGAAGAAGAAAAAGAAAGAAAAAAAAAAAGAAGAAAAGAAGAAAAGGAAAAAGGGAAAAGAAAAAAAAAGAAAAGATGGAGAAAGAAAATTAGGTCCAGCCCTCACCTCCGGAGTTCAAAAACTGATCCGACGAAAACAATTTTAAAAACCATAAAACAACTAAAATAAATTAAACACCACATCAAACTAAAATAAAACCAATTAAAATACAATAATTTAAAATAAAAGAACTAATATATTAATTAAATTAAAAAAACTCTTTTAGTGAAAATACACGTAAAAAGGGGGTGTCACAATAAATATAATTAATTATTATACATAATTTAGAAAGTCCTAAACAATTGATAATAGAAATAATAGTCTATTTCAAAATTTGATTAAACATTTCTTAAGAATAAACATATTGATTCAACTAAAAGAAAAAACATAATCTGCAGCACCGTACTTGGTCATTCGGAGTACCTGAAATTAAGATAAAAAAAAAAAAAAAAAAAAAAAAAACTTCAATCAATAAATGTAACCAAAATTGATTCAGAAAATTAAACACAGTAAAAGTAGAATTTAATTACCATTAATACCAATAAAGATTAAGTTAGTTTTAATATCAACTTATCCTTATCCATACTCCATCAGTCATCGGCAGCTATACTAGGGTTCATAATTACATCTGTGAAATGATAAAAAATATAAGTTAAATAGATTTATGAAATCATAAAAAGAATTAAATAATCAATAAAAAAATAAGTAAAATAAAGTTACCATCTTCAAGCCTAGCTCTCATTATCAATGTCAATGCTATCTAGTCTAAGGGGCGTATCATTGATTCAGTTTTATGTGCAAACGAGGGCCTCCATGGTTGATGATGACAATAAACTCCGGAAAGTATCCAACACTCAACCTTTAGTTGTAAACGCCGACTTAGATGCAACTGTAATAATAGGAATGGGTAGCACATCTGGGGCAATATAGGAAATGATTGGATACTTGGTGAAATTAGCCTTCCACCAAATTAATTTCTCAAATATAGCACTAGGTTCCTTGACCTCTTCCATAAAATACCATTCAACCTCCGAAGTATACCCCATAATATTTTTTTTGATGCAACGAGCTGATGATACTCATTCATAACGTCGTAATTCCGACGGTGTTGACTCAATATTCCATGTGGGTTAAGGTCATCGAAGGGAGATGTCGTAGTCGAGTGTGAGGTACCTACTGCAGATGAAAGTTGTCCACTATTTTGTAGTGGTTGTATAAGTCATCGAGATCAGTTTTAAGCGCTGTAATAAACAATACAACCTTTATTGCTCCAAGGACAGAATTTGCCCAATATTCTATCACGATCAACTTGTATCGGGGGTCAAGGATTACAGCCACAAAAAGTAATCTATTTATCTTCTCAACTTGCCTCCAATATTTATTATATTTGGTAAGCATCCTCTGAGCCATACCAGATAATAGTCCACTAGGGTCATCACAACCATCTTCCAAGTAGTGGTATAGCACCGAGATTTGATTTTACCATAAGTTAGCAGTCGTATATGTGGATCTAGATATCTACATAGTAATGTCATAAAAAATCTACAAAAATACAACAAAGAACCTCACACTAGTCCAATCATGTGTGTCCGGCGAACTGAGCTCCTTTCCTGCAGGTTCCAGCAAAGCATGCTTAAGGCCCCCATCCTCCACCTCCATCCGCTCAAACACTTTTTTGTACTTTTGTGTCACATCCAACATCATGTATATAGAGTTCTATCGAGTCAGAACATCCAAGCACAACGTCCGTGAATGTTTTATTCCAAGTTGTTCTTCTATTGCTCTAAACTTTTTAAACCTTTGGGGGGAAGCCCTCATATACCGCACAATGTTATAGACTTTTGTAATGGAATCGTCAACCTCTTTTAACTCCTCAGTAACAATCAGGTTGATTATATGAGCATAATATCGAATATGGATAAACTCATGCCCCGAATGACATCATCTCTCACCCTCGTATTCCACTTGAACCATTTAATTGTAGTATCATTGGCACTGGCATTAGGGGGAGCATCGGCCGATCCAGACCGGCAAAACCAGCCGCACCAAGGACCAGGAGTAGGTCCAGTTAGTCTCGGTTTGAATTTTGATGGACTAACTAGTTTCGATCCGGTCCTGGTCCAGGAATTTTTCATCCCGGACTGGACCGAATGAATAATATATATAATATATTTTATTATTTATATAATATTGATAATTATATATAATTAATTATAATTTTTATCCAACCCAATAGGCTAATATTTATAATTTTATACTACTACTAATATTTATACTAAGACTAAATTACTAATAGTCTAAATTAATATTAATATACTATTATATAGTTATACAGTATACTGATCATAAATTCATAATAACTAAATCATTATAAGTCTTATTAGTATTAGTTAACTTAATATCTAATTTGCTAGTATTACTATATTAGTAAGAAGATTATAAGAGACTAAGAGTATTAATATTAGTTAACTTAATATCTAATATGCTAGTATTAGTAATAAGATTATAAGACTATAAGAGTATTACTCTTATTTAATAAATTAATATAGTATTACATAGAGTATTAGTAAATGTGTTGGGTTTGAAGACAATGAAGAGATATAGTAAATTAGTAATACTAGTTATTAGTTATTACATCTAGACTTCTAGTTATTAGTTATAGTATTAGTACCAGTGTATTATTAGTTATAGTAAATAAGTTAATAACTATTACTAATTTATTATATACTAATAGACTAATAGTATTAGTATTAGTATTAGTATTAGTGTATTACTAATATATATTAATATATATATATATAATAGTATACTATTAGTTATATATATTAAATTAATATCACAATATAATTAAATAAGTATTAAACATATTCCCTTGGACATATATATATAATAAATAAATAAATAAATAAAACTGTCAATTGATATACTGTAACTCTCTAAGTTAGTAATAAAGTAACAATTAATATCATCAATATAATTTTAATTAGTGATTTTTTTAATGAGTTAATTAAATAATACACATTAAATAGTTTACTAATACTAATATTATTAATACTAATAATGTAGAAAATAGTTATACTAACTGACCGATTTAACATAACTAATATTACAATATAATATAGCTATACTAAATTACTAATAGTCTAATACTAGTATTAGTCTATTATATAGACTCTCAATTCTAATATAGGCTATATAACTATAATTAATATTAATATTATTAATACTAATAATGTAGAAAATAGTTATACTAATTGACAGATTCAACATAATTAATATTACTAATATAATATAGCTATACTAAATTACTAATAGTCTAATATTAATACTATTATATAGTTATACTAATCATAAAATTATAATAACTAAATCATTATAAGTCTATAACTATATATATTTAGTATCAATGTATTATTATATTCTTTAACGTATAACTATTAACTATAATATTCAGTACTAGTATATATTAATATATTAACATATTATAAGAGTTATGGTATAAATTATAATATATCATATATGTATAAATTTATAGTAGTATTAGTATAGTTAACTTAATATGTAATATGTTAGTATTAAATCAATATAACTACATAGAGTATTAGTAATATAGTATTTAATATAACTACATAGAGTATTAGTAATAAGAGTATTACTATTATTAATATAGTATGACATAGAGTATTAATAAATGTGTGAGGTTTGAAGAGATATAGTAATATGTTGGTTTTTTTTTAAATAATATTTATTAATAACGTTTTCTTAAGAGTCATTACTGGTTATTTATCATTTCTTTCAATAGCCCAGTTTTTTTTTTAAATAAATATAAATTGTTATCTGTGAAAGTAAATTTCTTTGCTGCCGTTATCTTCTTATCTGAACGTTGGTGTTAATACCTCAAAACTGGACTTTTTAGTACCCTTAGGGATAACTGTAGGTAAAACTGAGTTTATGGCTTGTACGTTTCTTTCATTATTTTCAGCTTTATTGAGGAGATATTTATTTGGCCTATTTTACTTACCGTTGGTATGGGTTAATGGGGGTAATAACTATAGCTAATTGGCCAGCGTTCTTTTTACGGATCTTTGATAATGGCCAACGTTTTTATTGTTTTTCCTTCTTTGTTGCCCAGATGCCGTATGTACAAACGGCTACCTTTTTTACATGCTAACTGCTTTCTATACATTGGGGGCATCCATTTAGTCTACGAAGAGGCTTTTGAAAGTAGTATTATCTTGATATATAATAAAATAAAATAGAGGGTTGTACGTAAATATTTGTTGAGTGTATTTCCAGATAAAAGAAAGGTGTTTTTCTGGTGGAGCTTTGAGCTCAACCACTTGTGTAGAGTTGGTTCGGGCTATACGACGATCAGTTAGGCTGTTGTATCCTAGAGGAGTCAAGTCAAGAGAAGTTCTCCTGCACCGGTTAATTTGAGACTTTGTACACCTCAGAGGGCTTGAATCTCCTTAAAGAAAGCGAGATTTCCGTGCCTCAGTCCAAACTGGCTTCGTTTATATTTTAACTTTATTGTAATTTTTATTACATTATTGTGTAATTTCACAAACAATTTTAAGGAGATTCAAACATGGAGCTTACAATTGAAAAATCCACGGAAAGTATTGGAGATCTTAACAAGCCCTTCCGCTTTAAAGGAGCCAATTTCAAGAGATGGAAGTGCAAAGTGCTCTTCTATTTAAGCCTTCCGAATGTCTCTTATGTTCTCACTGCAAAGAATCCTAGAAAGATCACCACCGGGAACATGACTGAAGTACAAGTGAAAGCTCACAAAGAAAAGATTGAAAAATATACCAAATATGAGTATAACTGTCGATGCTATCTTTTAAATTGTCTTGCTGATCAATTTTATGATTACTACAATACTACTTACACTTCTGCAAAGAAAATTTGGAAAGCTTTACAGAGTAAATATGATACGGAAGAACCCGGAGCAAAGAAATATGCAGCAAGTCGCTTCTTTCGATATCAAATGATTGATGGAAAGTTTGTCGCAGAGCAAGCTCAAGATTTTCAAATGGTTGTAGCAGAAGTTAGATCTGAAGGCATCGAGATTGGAGACAATCTAATTGTTTGTGGCATCATCGACAAGCTACCACCTTTGTGGAGAGAGTTTCAAAAGTAGATGCGCCATAAACACAAGGAGACTTCCTTAGAGACATTAATCACGCATATTCGCATAGAAGAGGAAGCTAGAGGCCAAAATGCATTGGTGTTTCAAAATGGTAATGGAGATTTCATGACAAAGGTAAATTTAATTTCTGAAAATGATAGCTTGCCCAAGAGTCAAAATATGAGAATAGTTATTTGAAGCCGTAAAGAAAAGATTTCAAAAAATTTGGTAGACCTCACAAAAAGGGCTTTCAAAGCCAATATGATAAGAACCAAGGACCCCCTTCACAAAATCAAGCTTGTTTTGTCTGTGGCAAAAGTGGGCATTTTGCTCGAATTTGCAAGTTTCGGAAGTGAGAAAATAATCCTCAAGTTAACATAATTGAGGAGCCGTTTGTAGCAATGATTACAGACATTAACGTGCTTGAATTTGTTGAAGGGTGGTGGGTAGATTCTGGTGCCAATAGGCATGTCTGCTATGATAAAGATTGGTTCAAAAATTTTACTCCCTTTGAAGAAGAGAAGACTATCATGCTTGGTGATTCAAGTAAAACCAAGGTCATTGGGAGTGGTGAGGTCGAGCTGAAATTCACCTCGGGACGTATATTGATGCTCAAAGATGTACTCTATACACCGTCCATGAGGAAGAATTTGATGTCGAGTTTTTTACTCAACAAAGCGGACTTCAAACAAATTATGGAATCTGATCAATATGTGATTACAAAAAATGGAGTTTTTGTAGAAAAAGACTATGCTTGTGATGGAATGTTTAAATTGAGTATTGAGAATAAAGTATAGAACGTTTCTCTTTATATGTATTATTTTTATATGAAAAGAAAATTTGTTTTTAAATCCAAAAATTAGTGGGGGCCTGTCAAGCTTTTAGAATTTTTTTTTTAAAGGTTTTTGGCTTGTACGTCGTTCTTCAGTTTATTTTAAACTTTTTTGAATAAAGCCGATTGTTATTAATATTTTGGTGTTATACGTTTTTGTGCATTTAGATTCAACTTATCCAAACGGTTTTGTGATGACCACTACTTGTGATGACCCGCTTTTACGTGTATTTTCACTGAAGGGTTGTTTTTAATTTAATTAATATATTGGTTTATTTATTTTAAATTAATGTATTTTAATTGGTTTTTAATTTATTTGATGCGGTGTTTATTTTATTTAGTCGTTTTACGGTTTTTAATCTCGTTTTTGGCAGATCTGTTTTGGGTTCCGGAGTGAGGATTGGACTTCATTTCTTCCCTCCATCTTTTCTTTTCCATTTTCCATTTTTCTCTTTTTTCTCTTTTCTTTCTTTTTTCGTTTTTCTTTTTTTCTTTTTCCCTTCCTTTTTCCCCTCCCCTTCCCGCGCGATAACCCCCCCGTTCGTCTCTCTCTCTCTCTCTCCTCTCCCTCACGGCCGGAAGCTTCTTCTGCGGCCACCGTGCGGCACACCACCCCCACCAAAATCTTCCCGTCCCTCCGGTGAACCACCCCACCAATTTTCACCGCCAACGGAGCCGCCGTTTGGCCGGAAAAAACCCATCAAGCCTCACGGATTTTGCTCCGATCTGCCGCCGTCGCTCCACCTCCAGCCATCACCACTTCATCACCAACTCCTTGCCATCCTAACCCACCCATTTCCGGCCTCTAACAGTCACCGGAACAGCTCCTACGAGCTAGTTTCCGTTTTGGGCATTTCGGTCCTTCCTCCGACGTTTCCGCCGCCACCCACGGCCAAACTCCACTTCCATTAGCTTCATAAACATCCTTAGACCCTTCCCCATCAATCCCGAGCCTTGGTTTGTCCCCGTTCAAAAGTGGGTATTTTACAACCCACGACCACAGTGAAATTTCACTATTACGTTGCTTTCCTTCCGCCGTTTGCAACGCCGCATGTTTTCTAAAAATACCATATAGCGCTGTAAGTATTTTCCAAACCCTACTTTTAGATTTAAATATATTTTACTCATTCAATAATTATTTGTTGTTGGTTGGCTGATTCCGGACTGAGTCCGAGGAGTTTGGAGGTCGGATGGATGGAGGACGGAGTTGCTTGTTTTATTGATTTATGATTGGTTGATCTTTTTGTGCATGGGTATCGCATTTACATGGTGCATGCGCGTGCGTTTTATTTAATTTGAGAAAATCCTGTTTTATTGGCATAAGTGGATTTTCGGGTGCGTGTGTATCACGACCCCAAGCCGGGATGGGGTATTATCCCGGTGGAGCTCCTCTGGTCACTCGGGAGCGTAATAAACTGAGTGATGTCCCCTGGGTTGTCGTTGGGGGACGACGGGAGTGGGGACTAGGGGATGCTTGGCTACGAACGCGCCGGGCGCGGAACCGGGCATCTTTCTACACACCGACTCCGTGGCCCTTCACTGGCGGGGGGCGGGAAACTGGGCATCGCTCGTTTAGGTGTCACATGCGTGGTCGTTACCTGCGGTGTGGCACTGGAGCCAGGGTGTGCGGATGACCCCTAGGGGAGGTCATGGTGCATACAGTTTAAATGGGTAAACAGTTTGAGTTTGATATGGGCCAAATGTGACTTTTGGCGTGATATTTGGAAAGGTTATGTTTTTGGGCCAAATGGAATTTTTGGCATGTGTGGAAAAATATGATTTTATGGGTTTTGTGCATTGGCATCACTTCATGCATATTGTTTGAGTTCTATATGTTTTTATCTGGTGGTGTTTGGGTTTTACTTACCTGCGGCATTATTTTTGGTACTGTAGATTTTGGTGCAGAGATCGAGGATGAGGAGGAGGAGGCTGAGCCCGAGGATGCGGCTCCGCTGGGATGCTGATGTTATGTTTTGTATTTGGTTTAAAACTATATTTGCGTTTTGTAATACTTATTTATGTATATTTTGAACAGCTTTGTATTAAACAAGAAAAATTCTGGTACTTAGTTATTGACTTGCTTTTCGCTGCGTATTTCTCATGTACATTCGTCGCTTATACACACACTTAGCACATGTCGATAGGGTGATGACCCGTGATGTCATCATCCGGACGTCTCGATTTTCCCGTATTCGTGCGTGGGGATTTGGGGGCGTCACACTACTGACTTTGGAATAGAGGTTGTTATTTTACTAAGTGAGGGTTCAATGCAGAGCACACCTTTATGATGCATAATAATCATTCTTCGTCTAGAAATATCTCTCTTATTTATATATATATATTAAAAAAATAGTGGGGGAATGTTGGTTTTTTTTAAATAATATTTATTAATAACGTTTTCTTAAGAGTCATTACTGGTTATTTATCATTTCTTTCAATAGCCCAATTTTTTTTTAAATAAATATAAATCGTTATCTGTGAAAGTAAATTTCTTTGCTGTCGTTATCTTCTTATCCAAACGTTGGTGTTAATACCTCATAGCTGGACTTTTTAGTACCCTTAGGGATAACTGCAGGTAAAACTGAGTTTATGGCTTTGTACGTTTCTTTCATTATTTTCAGCTTTATTGAGGAGATATTTATTTGGCCTATTTTACTTACCGTTGGTATGGGTTAATGGGGGTAATAACTATAGCTAATTGGCCAACGTTCTTTTTACGGATCTTTGATAATGGCCAACGTTTTTATTGTTTTTCCTTCTTTATTGCCCAGATGCCGTATGTACAAACGGCTACCTTTTTTACATGCTAACTGCTTTCTATATATTGGGGGCGTCCATTTAGTCTACGAAGAGGCTTTTGAAAGTAGTATTATCTTGATATACAATAAAATAAAATAGAGGGTTGTACGTAAATATTTGTTGAGTGTATTTCCAGATAAAAGAAAGGTGTTTTTCTGGTGGAGCTTTGAGCTCAACCACTTGTGCAGAGTTGGTTCGGGTTATACGACGATCAGTTGGGCTATTATATCCTGGAGGAGTCAAGTCAAGAGCAGTTCTGCTGCACCGGTTAATTTGAGACTTTGTACACCGCAGAGGGCTTGAATCTCCTTAAAGAAAACGAGATTTCCGTACCTCAGTCCAAACTGGCTTCGTTTATATTTTAACTTTATTGTAATTTTTATTACATTATTGTGTAATTTTACCAACATAATACTATTATTACATATAGTTATTAGTTATAATATTAGTACTAGTGTATTATTAATTATAGTAAATAAGTTTATAACTATTACTAATTTACTATATACTAATAGACTAATAGTATTAGCATATTACTAATGTACATATGATAGTATACCATATGTATATATATTAAATATATCACAATATAATGACATAAGTATTAAACAAAATGTCATTAGATTTTTTAAAAAAAATAAAAAATAAAAATAAAAAAAGGTCAAGGATGGAGTGATCGAACTGGACCGTTCCGAATGGGATCGGACCGTCCCGGTCCTTAGGGAGTTCGATTCGGTCTAGGGTGGGAAAACCCTAGACTGAATAGGTCTGGTCCAGTCAACAAAATCTCCCCGGACCGAAATAGACAGGAACGAACTCCCCCCTAACTGGCATTGTCAACTGTAATGCATAAAACTTTCTGAATTTTCCAATCCTTCAAGCAATCATCCATCTCCGCCCCAATGGATTCACCCTTATGATTATTGATTTATTTGAATCCAATAATCCATTTTTTTAAGTTCCATTTGTTGTTAATGTAATGTACTGTGATACACATGTAGGAAACGTTCTGTATAGATGTCCATGTGTTAGTCGTAAATGAGACTCTTTGGCCAGTGGTCGCAAACATCTTTCTCATCTCATCCTTATCTTTTAAATGTCTTTTCATACAATCTTGCATCACTCTATACTGTGATGGCAATGGGAATCGTGGCTCAAGCAGCTTAATAAACTTTCGGAACCCTTTTTTGTCGACTGTAGTAAAATGCATCTCATCTTCAATTATCATCTCTGTAAGCGCATCTCGCAACATTTTCTCATTATATTGAGGGATAACTATTTTCTTAAGTTGCGTACCATCAGTCGCCATATAAGTTTCGTAACTAAGCTTGGTCTGATCTTTGGCCGCCAATCCCATCGCTATCTTATACCTCTAGAAACAATTAAGATGTGATATCAAACAAGCGGTGCCTTATTTCTTTAAATGACATCCAACTTATTCGCAATAATGGTTGCAACTTGCTTGCGGTTCCTTGGGATTACCGTCAACTTTAGTGAAATGTTCCCACATCCATGACTTTTTTTTATTTGATAGTGGTTGTGGTGGCCTCACAAATGGTGGTGGTACATCTGGCTCATCCCTAATAGCCATCTCTTCTTCTTCATTAAATGTATCCTCATCTTCTATGTCTATCGAGAGTGAAAATTAACTATTTGCACACGAAATTTGTATTCTGAAAGTGGGTCTAGATCTTGGTGTTGTGGATGGAATTGTGGCATCCTGATCCAATTCTAGTTCTAGAGTCTCATATGGTTGCGCATTTATATCTTGAAATCTGACACATATATACAAACATCAATACTTAATTCTCAAATATATATATATATTGTATATATACTTAATGCATAGACTGATTGGCATAACACAATTGTCAAGTAAAGGTATCAAACATATAAGCTATATATAAGGGCCTATAGAACAACTGTCATGTACTATGCATATATAAAATATCCAAAAAGTATAAAACAGTAATAAAAACAAAAATAATTATGAAGATATTGATAAGAAAATTTATTGAGAACACATATTTAGAAGCCCTTTTCATCAAGATGATGACATGGCAATAATTTCAAATTCTTAGGATACTTTAGCTCATCTAAAACTAGCTAGTACTATAGCTCATTTAAAACAACTAGCAGGACCATAAAAAATTAGAGAAAAATATTGTGGCATATAATAATAATTATAGAAAATGCGGTATTCATTAAAGGGTACTAAAGATCATCAAGATGGGAGTAGTACTAATTTATATGATCATTCCATGGAGATTCGCAAGTTAAATTTCTTCCATTCATGCCTGCTGCAGAATGCATGCAAATGATAAATAATACTTCGCCATGCATGCATGATGATAGATCGAATTAATTAATGGTTTACTCCATGATATTTTTTGGTTTTCCTCCTTGAGATCAATCAATTTCTCATACGTACATTGCAATAGGAATTAAGTACCAAAGTACTAAATCAAGCTGCTCGATCATTATCGATCTTATGAGCAAGTAATTTATAATTTACTTGCGAGCAAGCCGTTTGGGACTGCCATGATCGTGAGTCGATCATTTTGGAGGTTCTTTCTTCATGATCTAGCTAGGACTCATGATGATCAGTTTTTGAATTCTGCCATATGGGTACTAATTAATTAATTAGCAAACTGTGGCTCAAGTGTGTGTGTGTGTGTTTATATATATATTGGGATATTGTTTAAGTAAGAAATCTAAACAGTTCGACGCATGCCATTTTAGCCCAAATGGGAAAAATATCTAACCATGCATGCAGGGTCAAACAGGTCGTAAATAATTAAGAACCAAGAAGTTCGAAAATGAACAATATTAATCTGAATTAACGAAGATACATGATCGATTGATGTCATGATAAAAATTATAAATAAATAAATTTATTTTTCATCTTCTATTCTTTAATTCCTTGATCTCTTTATTGAGTTAATTTCAAGCTGGGTTTTGTTTTTCCTTTACATTAATTTCAGGCTTTTCTTTCTAGCTATTTCAAGATAGCTTATCATATATATATATATATATATATATATATATATATATATTTATATATTCTTTTGAGATGAAGATTATGATCTGATGAATCCAAGAAAAATCAAATTGATTTTGTTTTCACCAAGTTTCATGAATGCTAGCTATGAGAAGCACTTGGCTCAAGAAATAATATTTATCATACATGTATCATGTCGTATATGTAGACATGATCTGCATACTACTTTATTCATTGATAAATGTACATGCAAATCAAAATAATAAAGGCTATTTGGGCATCTATACATGTTAGTATTATATGCAAGAAAACTGGGAGGACATTCAAAAAATTAGTTCATTTCTTTATCTAACCTGCATTATGGTACAATTAGTACAAATTGTAAGCTTTCTAAGTTAGAGTGCATATTATGCATATTATGAAATTAGTGGCAGGTAGTTCAGAATTAGTACAAACTGCAATTACCCAAATTAGTGATCTAACTTGAGTTATGACTCTACAACTCACGATAGAGACATTCCTCAATGTAAAGGCAAAAATTGGCTAGGATTAGATGACTAAATGATAAGGTTTGTCTTATCATTATTTGATTAAATTTGGATAAATGATAAGGTTTATCTTATCATTATTTGATTAAATTTGGATGAATGTAAAATAAGTATTGATTTGTATCTAAACAATATTGAGTCTATCTAGAAGTTTTAGGAGTTGTTTAGATAAGGCCTTGAAGTCAAAATCGAGTTCTGATAGTTTTGCCCTTATCCAGAAGAAATCTGAAACAGAGTTTAGTATATATCAGAAGAAGTTATCACGAAATGTTAGCAGTCCGTCGGGACGCGTTTTCGCGTCTGTTGCTAACCGTCAGCAGAGTCCTACTGCAACTAGAACTCTTTTCAGACTTTCTATTTAAAGGGATTCGGTTTTGTATCTTCTCAAGGACTTCAAGCCACAAATTTTACAGAGGAGATTCTGAGCGTTTATGAGAGAAAATTCACTTGAGAATTTTCATGGAATTTTTCATATCTTCTTGAGTGTGATCGTACTTTGAGTGTGAAGCAACATCAATTAGATTTTAGCCTCTAGAGTTTCAGAAGGGAAGTCAACATTTGAAGATCGCCAGAGGTTCTGGCTGCTACTGCGGTAGAAGACAAACGAGTCGTTTGTTTAGGCAAGTAAGAGAGTCGAATTGTAAAGGTTTTGTAATTTGATTATTGCTTGTAATTATTCTTCAAATAATAAGATTGACTTTTCTAGGTTTGTCTGCCCCGTAGGGTTTTACCTTTAAAGAGTTCTTTAAAGGGTTTCCCTTCGTAACCAATCGTTGTGTTTTGCAAGTTTGATTATTTATTTTAAAGTATTTGATTCGTTTCATAATTTTAATAATTAAGATCTAACTTATTTGTTTAAGGAAATTGGTAGACAATTTCGTGGTTTTACAGGGGTACGTTGGGAATTTCACTCAAGAAAGCTAATTATTATTAAGTTGAGATTAAAACACTGATTTTCATCTTTGCATGAACAAAATAATAATAATAATAATAATGGGAAAATAGATCAAAAGAGACAAACACATTTTTTTTTATTTGTGACATTTCCACAGCCATCTTACATTCACAATCCAAAATCAAGAACTTTAACAAAAGAAACATCACAACCATTTTCTCAATGCATTCTTCACACAATATATAATCTACACAATCCAGTTTTCAATTTGAATAAGAAATAATATCCAAAATTTGGAGCAAATTCCTAAATTTAAAACCCTAAAAATTAAAATTACCAATTGGCAAAAACTTGGGAGAAGAAGGCATTGTAGCGACGACGACATGAAGCAATCTACGGCGAAGTGACGTTAACGGCGGAATCCTACTTGGTCGTGGGATATGGCTTCATGCGATGTGAGAGGAGAATCACGGTAAGTCTGTGAGAGGCTGAGAGCTGAGGAGAGGAGTGACTGAGTGAGGAAGAAAGAAGGGAACAAAGCAATTTGAGATGTTCAAAACGGCGTCGTTCCCATCTGTTTTTTTTTTTTAAGTTTGAATTCGGAGCCCCACTGGGCTCCGACTCCGACTTTTGTTACTGAGTCAGAATTACTTCAATTTCGATTCGAATTTCTGAACACTCTAATTCCACAGGGGTTGGAATCGGATGGGTTGGAAATTTGCACACCACTATGTTGGGGAGAGCTAAGAGCTATCATTAATACAAAAGCGTGTTTTTTTATATGTATTTTTTAACACTTTTAAATATATATTTTAAAGAAATTCATAACATTATTAAAAAATACTTTCCTCAATCACGAAATAAAAAATAATAATAAAAATTAGCAGCGGTAGCTCTATGGGAGCTAGGACTAGGAGCGATGTGGTTAGCATTTTCCTTAGTTAACTTGACAATCAGAGCTTGCAAACTCTAGTTCCACATTTCATCCTATTTAATTAAACATTTCAACTAGTCAGAGTAAAGCCTACACTTTGGGAAACCATGTAAAACAGTAATTCGAATTCTCGTTATTGAAAATTTAAAGATAAAAAACTAATTTAAGGCTCATTTAGGTTCAAAAAGTGTTTTATCTTATCCCATTATTATAATTTTTTTTAAGTTTCCACACAAAAATATAATAATTAATTCAACTTTTTCAAATATCAAAATAATAATAATATTAAAAATTAGTATTCTAACAATATTTTATTCAACTTTCATATAAAATCATCTCATTATCCAAACAAGCCCTTAGACGTTAACTACTCACTTCACATGGACCAAATTTGAATCACTGTCTTAAAATACATTTAAGATGGCATCTCCTGTTCCTATTATCTTAAAATAAAAAATTCAATTCAAGTGTCATTAATTTTTAATTGGTAACGTAATAAGCAAGATTGTGCCCAACGTGATCTATGCCCACGATACTCACCCAGGGTTTAATTTCCCTCCAACATAGTGGTTGATTTAGAGCCCTAACAAGCCGCATTCCAGCAAGGATCATAGAAGATTGAGCCGCAAGGTAAGCCCTCTCACTCCACCACTATAGCATATAAATAGAGGTCAAATGATAAACTGGGGTCATTTATGATCTTCTTGAAATTTGAAAAACACTCTAAATAATATACTGATTTAGGTATCGAAGATGTCTCTAGACACACTCAATTTAATTACCCTCTAGTTGCATGTTACTCAAAGTCATTGACAGAGCTACGAAACACATCTGCTACAAACATAATATTTTGGAAGGAGGATATTTATACTAGACTCATTTATGCCATCTAACATACTGCCTCCACGATCTTATAAGCTTAGCCCGTCTTTTGGAGAAGAAATTGTACTACTCATCAGTACATTCTCAGTGCTTAATACCCAATCAAACTTTTGTAATTTTACCATATGCTAGATTCCCAACAAGCAATTGATAAAGGCCATGAGACAATGATAAAGGCCGAAATATGGTGGATTGGGGTTATATTTCATGATCATTAGAGAGACATGCTCTGGCTGCCATGAGAATGGCTAGAGAATGTTGGTTAGATGTTGCTACTAAAGAATTAAACAATATTGGTGGCTTTGTTAGCAGTCTTTCACTGTTAGCAAACAATCAAAAACTCAAAAAGCATCTTCAAAATAATATTTAAAACAAAAACTCAAAAAACAAAAGTTCATGGCCGCCTCTTGGTGGCTACCAGTCAACACAAGTGCATGGCTATTTTTTATTGAAAAAAATTTAAAATTTATTTATTATAGACTATTCATAAAGCATGTCTAAAGAATTTTCATGCTACAACACACAAATAGCTTCAATACTAATTTCTGGTTTCAATATTTTTAGCAAAAGATGAAGAAAATAAATGCCATCAGTGAATGAAGAAAAGGAAAATGTAGAAAATAAAACCAAAATGCAGAGAATAAAACCCTATGAACACAGAAAGTGAGAGAATAAAATCCTAAACATAGAGAATAAAATGCAAAGGAAATACCTATGAGAGTCGTCGTCCAGCTTGTTCGTCGTTGGTGTGCCTCTCTTAGTTTGTGGTATGGGATCGCTACTGCTTTAATGGATTATTAAATGTTGCAGGTGAAAAGTGGACTGTTATATCAGAGGGATAGAAGAGGGGGCGACTAGAAGGAGAAAAAAAAATAATCGGGTGTATACTTCTCCTTTTTGGGCTTTCATGAGTTGCCTACGTGGCATGATATAATTGGCTTGTGTGAAACTACATTTACATACATCTGGCCTGAACTTTTTCTCTTTTAAATAGTCTATCTCTAATCTTCTCATCTTAACTCACTATATAAACGACAACTATAGAGTAGGCTGCATGCTCGATCTGTTCTTTGCTCCAGTTTACTCCGTTAAAGTGCATCTCCAACTGTTTAGTTGTTTGCCAATTGAGATTTGAGATTTTTCCAAAACTTCTCACTAAATAAATGTTTTGCTTCTCATTTCAACATATTTTCAATTAAAATAAGGTTAAAATTTAAAATTTAACCTCGTGGTGGCCCAACCACCATGGGTAGCCTTTGGCCCGATCCCAATTAACCTTTTTTTTTTCCTTTGGTTTTTGTTTTAATTAACTCAAATAATAAGATTTTGAGTAATAAAATTTGGTCTTTGTTTTAATTAGCTTAAATAATAAGATTTTGAGTAATGTTATATATAATTTTAGGGTATGCAAACTCTGCATAATAATATTGAAAAAAGTAGAGTCCACCATTAGAAAACTTTTCTTGTAGGTTTCAAATTTACTCACTTTTTTTCAAGTGGGTGTATTGCAAAATTTACACACCTTAAGACTTTACAAATTATTTTCCTAATCATTTAATGCTACATTAAGATGTACTTGGCTTATGAAGACAAGTTGTATTTATTTTTCTTATGGCGTGAGCAGTTTCAGGACTTGGTCAATGCTGTTGGTGTCTCTATATTTGTTCTTTTTTATGGTGACCCACTCATCATTTTGAAGTTGTCTTTTGTAAACATATTGTAAATGCCACATTGCTAATGACTATTTATTACATCAGTAAAATTGTTGTGATCTCTTGCATTTTTGGAAATTGTTGAAGGGAACATTAAACCATAATACACCTTCTACAAGGTTAGCTCTAGGAGATACCACATGAGAGAAAACCAAAATCTGAGATGCTATTGATTGTTGGTTGGTTTTATTTCCATTTTATAATTAAAAAGTGCAGGGATCTAGACTGGTACACAAGAAGGATACAAACAAATCATTGCAGCCACCAATTAGTTTTTTCTCAATAGCACCTGAGTAGTCACAAAAGTGATTTTCATGAATCTACTATAGAAACAGCCAACTTATAGCCAACCAAGTTCATCATTACAGCCAACTCAAGTATCAAGGGTCCCCTTGTTGTATGGCTACAAAAGTATAATGGCTACAAAATATCATGTGTACAAAAAATATTAATTCTCTTCATCAATGCTCCAATAGTCCACTCCACCAGCTACCCAATAATTAATTCTCTTATGAAAAGTTAAAATTCCACGATGCTCCATACTTTCCATCATTTGACATTGGTGGGAATTGCATATTCTTACAAACCAAGAAAAATTTAAATGACCAAATCAAACATTTAAATATAAAATATTTAAGATAAGATTAGTATTCATACATATCAAATGTTGTGGACATAGTGGCCGGGTGTGGACGTAATGTAGTTGAACTTATTTCGCCCATACCACTATTGAAAAAAATATTTCATCAAGTTAAAAGCTTCACACAAGGATCATATGAAATCATTAGAAATCATTGCAAGTACCTATGTGATGGAATTCGTTCTAACATGCCCTTCTTGTTTACAAATGCCGCATCTTCGCTTCTTTATTTGCACGTTTTCCTTTAAATTCTTTTGTCGTAAAGTCTTGGACCTACCTTTAGAAACAATGATTGGGGGATCTTGCAATGAAAAGTTGCTGATTATTTGGCTCTGGACCGCATGTCCCTCCATGTTACCACCACCATCATCATTATTTATCAAGAGAAGCTCTTGATGAATAGTCTCTACTCCCCATGAAACATGCCCATATTTCTTAATAGATAGTGACCCCATCTCATCAACTATATAAAATTGTTTAATCAAACGATGTTTCTTATCAAATACAGTTGGGATTGTCTCCAATGACCCTTCATCGACACATATCTCTTCTACCATGCGACTTTTTGCATTGATAGTCCACCTCTCTAACACATATGATTGCAGTACAAGGTCCAAACAATTTTTTCCTATCAAAACATGTAGGATGTGTTGGCACAGAAAACCAATAAGTTCAAACTTAAGACGTGTGCAAGACACAAAATTTTTCTCGCTCCCAAGTGCTACTTCATATGTCGGCTCTTCTCTCCCATGCATGGCCACCAAAAAACTTTTCCTTCAATCTTCCTCAAATGTTTTGTGTGACTTGAACTATTGGTTACTAAATAACTCTTATTGAGAGATCATAAAGGATTTTCTTGTATAAAGCTTGGCCATGGCCTCTTTAATACTGTAAAAAGTTTTCATAATTGCTCTCGATGTTTTTGTCTTCAGATTTTTCAGTTTCTCACTTAGATAACGGTCATTCAAAGCTTTTTCATATTGATGGATGAACTCACTTATCATCATACTTGAACGAACATAGTCTTTACAAAACTTGTTCATACTCTCACTTCATTGAGTTGTGGGCATTCCAGTACAAAATGTAGATATCAAGTAAGCGGGCACCCACTTTTTCCTTTTCATATAAATAGTTTGCAACCAACTATTTGCTTCCAACTTGTACTTCAATAAGATTTCAGTCCACTTCATCTCAAACTCCTCAATAGTTAGTGTTTCATGAATACAATGGTTAAAATTATATTTAAATTGTGGATATTTGTTGTAAACATGAGTTAGATATTCAGGAACTTTTTGTAAGATATGTCATAAGCACAGTTTGTGAGTTGTATTGGGCAATACAACCATGATGGCCTTAGCCATTGACTTGTCATCATTAGTTATTATTGCAGAGGGAGCACAACAAAGCATCGATTCTAGCCAAGTTTTTAATAACCATGTGTAAGACTTAGCTATCTCATTTATCAATAACGCACATCCAAACATCACAGATTGATGATGATGTTAACTTCATTGAATCAGACAAATGGCACCTTGTACCGATTTGTAAGTTACGTAGCGTCAAATGTAACAACATTCCTAAAATATTGATATGCAGCTCGTAATCTACCATTTGCCCAAAAGTAATTTTTCATTGACCCATCTGCATCAACTTGGATCAAGTATACAAAACCTGGATTATTACATCCGCTTTCCAAAAAATACTCATGCAACTTTTGTGCGTCGCCCTCTTCAAGACGCTGCTTCCTTCCATGGCCCAAATAATTTTGAATGTCAAGAGGAATGCAACCGATATTATAATCACCACCGTGCTCCTTACTCAAAACGGACATTATTTTCTGTGTCAGTATCCCCGACTTATTTAGCGTGTCTATTAAATTTTTTTGAGCCAGTGTCACTCGTCTATGCCCATGAAGCAAACTTGTACTCCGAGGTGTCAACAACTTATAATTATGCTGGAGTACAAATTTGGACACAATCCATTTGCCTTCATTTTTCTTTATTGTCATCATCGCCTTACACCCGCACTTTCTTTCTCGAGCCTCAAGTCTTGCTCTCTTTTTAAGTTTAAGATTATACCAACGGAACCCTTCTCTCGATCACACATACTCTACACCAATTAATGATTTGTCTATACCTGACAACTGAGTATGATTTGTTCGAATGCTAAGACCAGTTTGTCTGGAGAAGGCTTTATAGCAACTAAGTGCATCCTCTATGTCGTCAAACTCTAGCCCCACATACGGCTCCACATATGAAGACAACATTCTATGGCCTTCCTTAGGTATGTTGCTGTCGAGTTCAACATCACCATCCTCTTCAATTATCTCAACTTCATCAGCGCTATAATTAGAATTGTCCAAAATCCCAACATCATCTCTTGATATACCGATAATTCACGCAACCTGATATCTTGAGACCTGGTGAGTAGATCTTCTTGCATAAATAAAGAACAGTGAAATTAAAATATAAGACAAAATTGCTCAAGTTCCTAACTTACAAAATGAAATAAATCTATCAAGACACTTGAAGAATTACCAAAGTGTCCAAAATATGAAATAAATTTGTTTCTTCTCTCCACCAATGATAAAACGATAAAATTTTGGAAGGTAGGAAAAGGCACTTTTGAAAAGAGAAAACCTTTTGGTTCTATATTAAAGAATCTTGATATGAATTGCAATAGTATATACTACCAGTATATATGAAAATTTCCAACTTTTTGGGAATAAGATCGTAGGACGAAGCTATCGAGTTGGCAGTGGGTCCTGATTGAATATTTGACCTCACTAAATTACAACACAAATGCATATTTAAGAAGCAAAAGATGGCAGTAGTAATTTCAGCAAAAGATGAAGTTAAATGTTTTGTTTTTTGAGCAGTAAATGCTGCAAACCAGGCATTAGAACCATTGTGGGGTCGAGGCAGTATTCAGGCTTATTTAAGAAGCAGGCAAAATATTAAGTTAAAAGTTTTTTGTCTCTTGGCTTAATTTTCTATTCAATCTATTCGTCCTTGGCTTATTCATCAGTAAATGAAGAAAATGAAAATGTAGAGAATAAAGCCAGAAAGTGAGAGAATAAAATCCTAAACACAGAGAATAAAATGTAGAGAAAATACCTATGAACGCTGGCGTTTGTTCTTCGTCGTCCAGCTTGTTCGTTGTCGGCACACCTCTCTCAGTTCGTGGTGTGGGATCACTGCTGCTTTAATGGATTATTAAATATTGCTGGTGAAAAGTGGACTGGAATATCAGAGGGATGGGGGAGGGGCGATTAGAAGGAGAAAAAAAAATTGGGTGCATGCTTCTCCTTTTTGGGTTTTCATGAGGTGCCTACATGGCATGATATAATTGACTTGCGTGAAACTACATTTTATACCCATCCGGCCTGAATGTTTTCTCTATTTAAAGTCATCTCATGGTTTGTAAATGGTGAGATATTTGAATTGAAATGATATGAGTTAAAATATTTTATGAGATTTTAGAAAATGAGAGAGAAATAGTTGAATAAAAATATTATAAAATTAAAATATTATTATAATATAATTTTTGTTTTAAAATTTAAAAAAAATTGAATTATTTTTTATGTTTTATTTAGAAGTTTGAGAAAGTTGTAATAATTAAATAATGATTAAATTAAAAAATTAAAAATTAGAAATTAGAAAGTTTTTCTATTTATAATTTTTAGATATTAAGATGAGATGAGATGGAAGCATCTCCATATCCAAACCAGGTTAAACAAAATTAGATAAATAGAAAATTTTAGTTAAACAAGTTATTAAGTACAATGAATACAGGCAATTTTTTTTTTTTTTAAAAGGCAATTGACTTTCATTTAAAATAATTGATTATCCTTTTAAAAAAATAAATGATCGATTTAACATGTCGTCAGAATTCGAACTCTAGCTCCACGTTTTGTCCTATTTAGCTATATGGGAGGAGTTTAGCCTACACTTTGGGAAACTACGTAAAAAAATAATTTGAATTCTCATTATTGAAAATTTTAAGATAAAAACTAATTTAATAGGTTAACTACTCACTTCACATGGGACAAATTTGAATCACCATCTTAAAAATACGTTTAGGATGTACAGCCTGTAGACTTGAAATTAACTGCACTTCATGATTAGGAGCTGATTCTTATATGCGTATGTATATATATGCACACACATACACACAAAAGGAAATTAGGAATGTAAAGAGTATAATTAAAACGATGATTCAAGAAAATCTTCAAACTAAACCTACATGCACTTATTTATGATTCCAGTGAAAGCCACGAATAAACACAGCGAGAGATCTGCACGTGACAATGGAGAGTGAGAGTGTGCAAGGTACGTTGCTTGCATGTGTGGAACGTGCAATGCAGCCACCTGCCATGAGCCTAACTCACGTGTGGGCCATAAGTGCCAGTTAGGAAGAATCTATGGAGTATGTTGCTACCATGTCATCGACTGCCGACCTAACAGTGAGAAAAAACTGACAACGAAAAGATATATGTAATGGAAAGCGAAGAAGAAAACAAAGGAGCCCGGAAAAGGTTATTTGTCTACCAGAAGATTTGCAATCTTTAGCGATAGTGCCATTTTTCATATTATAAATAACAGTGTGCAGCTTCATTGGTGAAGCACCCCTCTCAGTTCCGATCCCTTCAGTTCATTGTTTATTAGAGGAGTTCAATGGCGAGTTTTATTATAAAGAAAGGCTTTTGCATGTTGGTTGTCAACAACGAAGACCTCAATGACACCAAGGTCTATGCCGGTGGAGAAAATGATGACGACGATGATGACGACGACGGAAAAGGTGTGGCTCCAGCTGCATAGTTAATTTCATCATGAGTTAAAAGTAGTGATCTGCGAGAACGTACTGTTTAAAAGTATATTTGAAGTTGTAGCTTATATATATATAGCTACTAGCTCGTATGCGTTAAGTTATATGAACAGTACCATTTCTCGTACAAGCCTAATTGCATTAATGTAGATGGTCAGATCGATGAACCATCTAGTACTACATTTTGATATTTTGACTACTAGATTTGTAGTAATAAAGAAAGATAACCTTTCTAGTTTTTATAATGGTACCCCCCCCCCCCCTCTCTGTGATCTCTCTCTCATATTTACTTAAATATTTATTGTTAATCATTGGTGTTCTCTCTCTCTCTCTCATAGTTTTTTTTTTATTTTTTATCTAATCACGCTGCATGAGAAATATTAGCAATGGAAACATGCAGTACAAAGTCTATTACAATAGTTTGTTGAGAGGCCAGTCTCATATATATGTAATAAGTGCACTGAATTAGGTCTTGATGACCTACGCCTACAATGAGTTACAGTGCTGATCTTCATTAGAATAAAGCAATATTAAGCTATATAGTGAGATGAAATGTGATAATTTTATATAAAAGTTAAATAAAATATTATAAAAATATTATTATTTTTTTAAAATTTGAAAAAGTTGAATTTAAATTTGTAAAAAATGAATTGTTTATTATATTTTGTGTGAAATTTAAAAAAAAAAACTGTAATGATGAGATGAGATGAGATGTGATGGTTTCTAAATCCAAACGACCCCTAATTGTAATTATAGCAACAATAAATAATTAAATAATTAAAACATTTTGTTGAATAATGTTTCTCCAAATTTAACCTCATAAATATATATATATATATATATATATATATATATATATATATGGAAATACTCGTGGAACTCCCGTACGTTGTGAAATTCATCATCTTCGTGTGAAACTTTCTTTGTTCGGTAAGAAACGTAAAAACTCTTTTACATTTTTGTTTCAACTAGTACGCAGTTAACTATATATAGGGGAATTATAAGTTTCATTCAACTACGAAACGAAACTGATCGATCCTAGCGGACATCGCGTCTTATACATACGTACGTGTTCTTTATATATATTAATTGTAAAGATGGAATAGTTCATTATTTGATCTCTGTTAATTATTTCTTCCTGCCATATTCAAGTTGTAGGTATATGCAGTACTGCACAAACATGCAGTTTATTTAATGCAAGAATATTAATTCAGTTTTCTCTGCATGCATTTATAATTTCTGATGATATTAAGCTCACTTATTATTGGGGATTTGAGTGCAAATCAAGGTGAAACCTCAACTGTTAAGCACTTATATATATAGAAACCTTTTAACGGTGGTTAATGGTAGGGAAAAAAAAAAAATATTCCAAGAGTAGTACTCGATCCGGCCTCATAGCTCGGTTAGAAAACTAGTTAAAAAACAAAGCTTATCCAAAAATAAATAATAATAAAAATTCCAAAGAAAATTTAAGGTATGGAAATTAAAGTATCATTAAAAATAATAATAATAATAATGATAATAATAATAATAATAAGAGGAAATTGATGATTCACATGCACACCAGAGAAGTGGCTCATGGGATTGATGAAGTACTAGTACTACTAGGACCCCTAGTTCCCACAGTCCGTCCTGTACGTTGTGGATTATGGGAGTCTCCGGGCATATATAATTTCGTTTCCTTTAACGGACCCTTGCGCGCCTGATGGGTATCTTCAATGGTTCTTCAACTTTGTTTTTGCATCCTGTAAAGTACTCCTGGCCTTCCCGTGCACGAGTTGTGATGTGACGAACTCTGGCGGAAAATCTAAATGAAATTTCCAAAGTAAGTTACTTCCTAATTAGGTATACTTGAGAAAAAACATTTTGTACGAGGGAGATTTTCGTTTAAAATACAAATTATAAGAGAAAAGAAAACACAATTAGTAGAGATAAGTCGAACTAATTCCATTATGAAATTGAGTTGATGCTCGAAATTACAGAAAAAATAGCCGGCATGAAAGATTTAATTAGCTAATGAATCGACCTCAAATTCATATTCAATATTTGTTATGCATGCCTTAATTCTTAATCTACTTAAGCAAACATGCATGTGCATACTTCATGATCATGAAGGTCTAAGTACTTGCATGTAATTAGTAGTCATGCACTTATCACTAGTAAACCAAGGAGCTAGACAAGGCATGCACCGCGTGAGGGATTTTGAGTAGTTCTTCAAGGGTAAGAAACTATTTCCTTAGTCTGATTCTTGGACTCTTGGTTGATGGATGTTATATTAATGTACATAGTTAAATTAAATCATGTACGTTTAATTAAGAGGGAATTTGTTGGTTTGAGTCCTATAGATTTCAGTTTCATGGTTGAAAGTTTGAGATGTGGTTGCTTTAAATGAAAGCCGATCATCTTGAAGAATGGTGTACTTTAAAGTTTCATAAATCTTGGTCATGCTAAGAAAGGGAAAATCTTGAGTTTTTTTTTTTTTTTTTTAATTGAACAAAAAAGTATGTGGTTGATGCTTTAATTTTCGGATTCTTAATATTACTGTTCGTATGATGCATTGCAAGAAAATGTGCTTGAGGTTTTTGTATGTTAATTTAGTCATGTACTGAACCTCTGGTCGTGTCGTCATGTCCTTAGAGAAATGGGATTTTGTGAACTGAAGTTCGGTTTTGGGGATGAAAGATTTGGTATCCATGTAGGCAAATGGGTATATGATTTGATTTAACATGCTTAGAAGATTCAGCCCAGTTTGGATGTATACTCAACTCATTTCATTTAATCATTACAGTTTTTTTACATTTTCACACAAAATATAATAAACAATTCAATTTTTTCAAATTTTAAAAAAATAATATTATAACAATATTTTATTCAATTTTCATCTCAACTCACTATCTAAAAACCTTCCTTTAGAATTTTAAAATAATTTCGGGGGAGTATGGGTTCAACCCCTATATGAAATATATAATTTGGTTATGTTTGGTGAATCAAAAGCCTGATTTGGAATAATGATAAATCTCGGGTTTTATGTATACATATGTCTGTATATTTAATGCGCAAATGTATGAAAATTGCAAGGTAGCCGAGACTTGATTGTAGTTCTGATTTTTGAAAGTCTATTAGAGTATGAGTTAGGAATGATGGTTTAGAATGTGTTAACATGTATTTTGATGATTACCAAAAGAAGATCTTGTGTTGACAAATAAAAGAAATGGTTGAGCATTTTGTGTTTGTCTTTCCGTTTTGCTTTATACATTATATATGGATGGTGTTTTCTACGACTCAGAGAAAGATTTAATGAAGTCTATTTCTAAAATGAAACATAAAGGCTTGGAATAGAGACCCATGAGGCTCTCGGGTTTGCTCCTATGAAATACTAAATCTTCAATATTTGCATGAGAAGTTAGGAATTTTAGTCCACTACTTAGTGAAAAGGTTGAGTTTAATATGAAGACATTTTGAACCCTTAAATAAAGGGGTTAAGGTTAGTCCTCAACATGAGGAGATATATGTCATTAGACTATCCAATTAAGGGGCATACTTGGCATGTAATGCTTCCCAACGAGAAGGGACATGAGTTGAGAAGAATTTATCCCAAAGCAAGGAGAGGAGATTTTGGCTTCATGGTGATGAATGATAGTTTTCTAAGGTTGGTTGGAAATATGTCCAAAATGGGCTTATCTTGAAGTTCTTGTGCACTATGTAAGATTTAGAAAGAGTTAGGGGCCGATTTGCAATTAGGTGAAAACAAAGGGTCTTAGTGCAAATATAACCTTCTTCAATGGATTATTTACAAAGTCAATTGCCTTAGTCAAATTCTTGAGTGCTCTTGATTCATTCCTTAGAAACTTGTCATCCTAAAATTTAGTCTAATTGTACCATGTTTTCTCCCAAACTTCAAACAAATCATTTACATGGTACATGGTACAGTTAGACTAAAATGTCAAATGGCTTGATCATGACCACAAGTTAGGATGGCGAATTATCCCAATTGAATTCTTCTAGCCACTCTGAAGTACTTAAGAATTGAGTGGTGTCCTTTGCATTGACGTTGGGCTATCAACAACCTCGGACAACAATTTAAGGATCTCGGATCATAGGATTTGCATCTTTTTTGGTGAAGGCTAGAGAAGATTAAGGTGAAGGACGGTTAGATGAAGCCTTAAGGATTTTTTAGACGGAGTCACACTAACACATGTTACTCATAGTTATGATTTAGGGAACTAAGACGTGTGAAGGTCACGTCAATGCAAAAGGGCAAACCACCTTCCAAGGACAAAGGGAAGGCAAAGAAGAGAGCTTTTCTTTGGTGAGCAGAAGGCAAAGATGATCTTCCCTCATTGGTTTAGTGAAGGAGAATAAGTATTCTGCAGAGTGTAGCTAGTCTAACAAAAGGGCGAGCGGCACCACTTAGAAAGCCTGGGAAGCCTTGCAAACACATCTTAGCACAGGGTATAACAAAGGACTTTTCATCCTATGTTAGGCAAGCAAACATGAAAATGAGCAAGGTTGGTGAAGAAGACGAGAAACAAGAGTCGAAGAGGCTGGTATCTTGCACAGAAGGCGAGGTATGAGCCTAAGGTAAGCAACAATCAAGGACAAGAAGGAATATGGCGAGGTATGGATGGGTAGACGTTTTTCCAGACCATTCCTATGAGACATTGCCACTAATATCATAAGGGAAGGATAATGTCTCGTGATGATTGAGGTGGAACATTTTCTTATTAGTTTCACTTGATAGACAAGAAGGAAAATACCCCAGGCATATCATGTGTGGTATCCTTGAGTTGGTTGGCTAAGTTTATGTGTTCCCTGATGTAACATGTATATCTTTGTCTGAGAACTAGATGATTTGAAAAATCTCTATATGAGATTGGATGATTTGAAATATCTCTGTGTGAGATTGGATAATTTGAAACTCTCTGTGTGAGATGGACAATTTGAAATATCTGTGTGTGAGATTTTATGTAATTATATATGATGCATTACGATGAATTTTACATTCTTGAGAAGAGGGTGATTCCGTGCCTCAGCGATTACTTGAGTTTTGCACAAAAGGTAATTTCTTAGAGAGTGATTCCTTATTATGCTTATATACCTGTGTTTTACTTAGAGTGTGATTCTTCACCATAGCTTTGAGTGTTTGTGTTTTGTTTAGAGGGTAATTTCTCACCATGCACAATACGCGTGTTCACAACTCATTTGTCATGAAATTGTGCATTACATCATCACGTACATTTCTCTCATTAGCAATCTTGTTATAGTTGTTTAACCTACCTATGATTTCATTTATCAAAATCTACAATTTTGATATAGAGATAGACTTAGGAGTACCCAAAGAAGAAGAACCAGTCCCACCCGAGCAATAGATACTAAGGCATGTCTCCTTTATTAGAAACTATATGGTTTCTATAGAGTTGTATTACTTAGTCCGACAACCAATCATGTTTGATCCACCATATTTGGATGTAGGGCAACAAACAAATGGTTCTATATATTATTTTTTTGAAATAAAGTGACATGTGGATATTTGAGTGGTTATTGAATAAACCTATTTATTGTTTAAACTCAAGTATAAAGCATTTAACCTTTACTTATTCTGTTGCAGTTTGAATGACCGTTCATTTACACGTACATTTTCTTATGATCATTGTATGCTTGATTTCAATCTAAACCCTCGATGTTACTGACTGGCTAGCACCCTTGGCACCATAGATCTTCGTCATGTCCTTTACCTAGAAATGAGACACCACAATGTGAGCACTATTTTTTCAAAAAGTTGTGGTGTATGGTTAATAGAGAATGAACAAGGAAATATTGGTATCTAGTAACTTAGTAAGACAAGGCGACAATGGTTGTCCAAGTATGTTTAAGATTGTGAAGAGAGATGTTTAGGAATATGGCAGATCGGAAGATTCTCATTGGTTGCATTTTGTGATACCCCCAAACCCCGCTTGGGATTGAACGAAGACTGAAGTGTTGGGATATGCAACTCACGGTTACACACCCCTTGTTCATGACAGTTAACATGCAATGCACTTAAAATATTTATAATAGTATACAATAATCACAGTGAAAATGGTTCAAATCTGAATAAAGATAGAGCAATTAAATTGCAGTACCCAATAAAGTAACTATTGATCCCAAAAGTACTTGTTCAAAATCTCACAATACAAATAGAGGGTTTAAACCATCTTTACTATCCTCTTGTGAGACATGAGGTCTGGATAGTTAAATCTCAAAACTTCGAGTGACCTCTTGGGCTTCTACTACAAATCCTCATACCTGGATTATGTAGTCAGTCACATAGTCCAACTGGTTCTCTAGAGTAAGAGCTTCCTCAAGCTCGAGTGCCCATTCCGGTATGTAATCTTCATTTAGGACATCCCATATCTCCTTAAGAAAATGCGAGGTAGCTTTTAAACAAGAAATAACTATATGGTATCAAGTCTCTATGGTGAACTCGTCCTCAATTAGGCCAAGTCCATCCTGAGCAGTATCTTTGGATCCTGTTACAATTTCTACCATTCTAGGAAGAATGGTAGTGAAAACTACCACGATCAGATTTCAATAAATCTTAGCAAGTTAAATCGATAATATACAAGAAGATAATATAAGCATGTATAATCAAATCATGAATATGAATGCGTGGACGTGAACTTAACCAAAAAACTTATTTCACTCTTGTACATATTCTTTTTCAAAACGTTGACCATGTAATCGTGTAACAGAGTGACAAAATAACCATGTAAGAATATCATTTTTCAATTCATATTAATCACTTATAATCATTAATTCATATAATAATGTGGGTGGACACCTCATGACTCCCCTAAGTACTATGGGCTCTTTGTTAGTTATCGCATCACATTACCAGCCCTCTTGACGGGTGTGAGTACGTCAGAGTCCATATGATAAGGCATTTCACAATTCGCTTTCACCACATTTTCAATGGATTGACTATACTTCATCAACTTAGAGGTTACCACACCAATTTAAGTACTCTCTAGAGTGAACAGAGGAATTCCACCTGGATATTCCCCCATCCTAACATTTGGGGTCGTGAAAAAATAATTTCTTTAATGCACAGCCCAAAAATCATGTGACATGTGACCATGTAACTTTCATGCAATAATGTCATATACTTATACCACATGCAAGAGTGCTCCACTTTTATAGTTTGAAAGAATTAGAATATGCAAAAACATATACTTGGGTATAACATATGAAAGCTCGACAAAGCATACACCATTTCTCAAAACTCCAACCATGTCATTTGAACTAATAATTTAACAAGCAACATTCGAGCATAGCATGCACGTATAGGATATAAATCGTAATATGTGACAAGTAGCAATGCCATAATCCAATTTAAACAACAAAAATGCAAAGTTTACACTTATATCCAAAAGTAATTTAGAGGCTAACTTATAAAACTTTAAAAGTATTACTTTCCAACGATCAAACAAGCTGAAAGTGTATGTTTCAATCGTTATACTTGTTGAAATCAATAAACTTTCAATCGTTAGACTTGTTGAAATCAACAATACTAAATTTCAAATGAAACATGTGTTTTGTGTTCTAGGGTTTAACCCTAATCGATTCTAGGATCTCATGACCCCTCCCTTACCTTGAGCCTTATGGACTCATGCCTTGAGCAAAAACCTTAGGTCAAATGGTGTTAGCACTCCCCTTACTCAGTAGAACCCATAATGGTTTGGAACTAGTTGGTCATTGTAACCCTAATAGTCATTTGCGTGCATTGTGTGAAAAGAGCATACTAGTGTGTGTAAAACAACTCTATGGCTGAAAGTTCTTGAAGATGTGAAAGGATTTCTAACTTGTCTCACTAGAAGGAAGACATTCATGGAAACCCTAGTTGTGGCCAAACGTTACTTAACGATGAAAGGGTTCCTTCATTTCCATTTTTCCATGTGAGAAGAAAAATCCTAGACAACCCATACTCAATAAGATTAAGCATGGTTGAAACAAATATTCCATTAATCCCATAAGTTCACAACAAGGACATAACACGCATCTCTTACTCTCTCGAGCCGAACCTTCTATAATCCAAAAACCTTTGCAAGTACGTGTGTGTTCATGAGAAGAGTGAGACAGAAGGTTGAAGATTCTCACCATGCAAACCTCTCCAACGTGAGTTACTCAGCTTCCCTCCTATTCTTGTGTGAAGTGGGTGTTTGGATGGAAGGAAAATAGTGTTTGATTTTCTTTCCCTAAGGTAGGTGAGATAGAGAGGAGAGATGAGATGAAAAATCTAAGAAGGGAGCAAAATAACTCTTGGTGTGTGCCTTCAATGGGGGTAGGGCGTTGATTCCTTAATGCCCTCCTTAAATATCTTCCTCAAATCCCACTCATTCTCTTTCGCATCATCATTTTTTATGTGGAAACCAAAAGTTCCTTGTGACGCCCCCAGATTTCCCCTTAGGATCGAACAGACATCAGAACTGCGGGACATGCAATACAAGATTACCTGCCCCCGTTTATAACATATAAGATGCAATGTTCCTAACATGCGTCTAGCACTATGCAATATTCACAACGGATAATTTTTTTCTTTAGAAATACTATGGATCAAACTAAAAATATTCCAAATACTTAAAACATACTTCATACATAAAGACATACTAAACAACCACGATCGCAACACCAGTTCAAAATGGTTGTGATCAAAAGAGTATTGGAGATACAACTCCATAAGTACAAGTAGTAACCTAAGTTAATTACTATGCCCTCATCGACATTGTACCATAGTTTAGTCAACTGTGTTCAGTTGGTCGGATTCTGATTCTCCATCGAGTCCTGTAACAAGATCTACCATTCAGAAAAAAATGGTAGTTGGGACTACCACAATGAGATTTAATTACAAATCTCAGTAAGTTAATAAGAAACTCCTACACAGGTTAATGATGCATGCATGATAGTAAAAGCATGAATGCATAATTAAAGTCGTAAGTAAGCATAGCATAACTTGACATATAGCATGGCATAATTGACATAACCTGAATTGAAATGTGAACTGAACTTTACTTGACATGACATGAACTTGAACTTAAAATATAACATAGACTAGCAACATAACGTGAACGTGAACTTGAAACGTAACATGAACTTGAAACATAACATGAATGTGAACATACATAACATAAACTTGAACTTGAACTTAACACAAACCTGAGCATAACATGACATAAACTTGAACTTGAGATATAATGTGAACATGAATATAACATAACATGTACGTGAATATAGCATGACATG
Organism: Carya illinoinensis; assembly: GCF_018687715.1. NCBI lineage: Eukaryota > Viridiplantae > Streptophyta > Magnoliopsida > Fagales > Juglandaceae > Carya > Carya illinoinensis. The sequence continues at coordinate 23,514,008 of NC_056755.1, read as the reverse complement.
AACGTGAATTTAAACATAATATAAACGTGAATATAGCATGATATGAACATGAACTTAAAACTTAACGTAAACGTGAACATAACATAACATAACATAATATGAATTTGATCTGAAACTTGAATTAGCATGCATTTGATATGAAACTTGACTTGACATAAACTTGAAATTCTACTTCTCTAACTGCTAAAACTCAACTTCTTGACATGAACTTGAACTTGAACTGAAACTTAACTTAGTATAAACTTGATCTGACTTATTTACTTAACATGAACTTGGAGTTGAATTCTGACAATCAAAATGATTCTAGCAGTCTTTTCATTAGGAATAGTGAACAATCAGAATGATAAAGCTAAATATATTCCATCAGAGATAATCAGACAATCAAAATAATTCCATCATGAGTATTTTAAATTATGTAACCTAGCAATCAAAATGATTACACCAAGTGTACCTAGTAATACTCTGACAATCAGAATTATTCCAACACGAGTATTTTAAAACACGTACCCTAGCAATCAGAATGATTACACTATGAGTACCTAGTAATACTCTGACAATCAGAATGATTCCATCACGAATATTTTAAAACACATACCCTAACAATCGGAATGATTACACCAGGAATACCTAGTAATACTCTGACAATTAGAATGATTCCATCACGAGTATTTTAAAACACGTATCTTAGCAATCAGAATGATTACAGCAGGAATACCTAGTAACACTCTGACAATCATAATGATTCCATCACGAGTATTTTAAATCACGTACCCTAACAATCAAAATAATTACGCTAAGAGCATCTAGTAATACTCTGAAAATCAGAATGATTCCATCACGAATATTTTAAATAAGATACCCTAACAATCAGAATGATTATGCTAGAAGTATCTACATAAATGAACTTGAACTACAATTTGACAATCAAAATGATTTTGCCAAAATTACCTCAAGTGAATTACAAATGGAGATACTCGGACAATCATAATGATTACATTGTGAATACCCTAGACATAATTAACTTGAACGTAACTCAAAAGACATGACTTACTTGAGATGGAAACATTTTATAATATGATCTAACATGTAACAGATATCATACTTAACATAACATACTTGTAACAGTAAATATTACATAATATGACATATATTTAACATATGACATACTTAACACGGCATACTTATAACATATAGGAATACATGACAGAATAAATCGTGTAATAGATAAATATTCATGACAGAATAAATCATGCATAACAGATAAACATGTAATGACGTGGCATGGCATGACATGTATGGTAACATACATATATAAACTGTAATTCCCTTACCCATTATACATTCATAGTAAACTAATAGTAAGTTAAAAGCTAACTTATCTCATTTGTCGCGTTCTATGAAAATAAAGTGCGAAACATGAGGAACTGTAAAAGGATATTCTAAAAATTAAAAATTTAAATACTAACAATTAGAAATGTGTAAAATAGACAACTTAGAATAAAATTATCATTTTACCCTCTACATGTGAAAAAATGACCATTTTACCCCTAATTAAGGATTTCACATCGAAACTCCAAAAAATTTCAAAATTTACGTTCTTCATGTAAATTTTGTCCTAAACTCAAATATCAACTCAGAAAAATTTAAAATAAATCACAACTATGAAAAACACACATTAGCCAAAAACATCCATAGGTCATTTCTCTTTATTTTTGTTACAATTTCTTCTAACTTCAAAACTCATGCTTAAACCAAAATTTTACAACAAGGATCTCCTATCCTAAGTTTAAAACCATATTTAAAACATCCATTTAGAAAAAACTAATAATCAACACCAAACTTTTGTAAAAATATCCAAACCCTTGAATCATAAGTTTTGATCCTTAATCAAAACATAACATACTCTCCAGTTTTATGCCCAGAATGACTTTTTCATGGTTAAAAATACTTTTTACTAGTCAAATGACTATGGAATGAGACGAATAACATATCTACGAAAACTACACTCAAATAGGAACAACTTTTATCATGAAATCATTGTGTGAAAATACTTACAAATGATCTAAAATTTCCATGCAAAAAGACCTATAAATCTGTCCGAGATGTCTCTTTTGGGTTTCTCTCTAAGAATTGGGTGAAAAAGTGATTAAAGGGAAAGAAGTGTGTCTTGTACGACTCTAAACTTCTAGATGGGGAAGATATGAGCTTGAATGACTCTTGATTGGAGGTGGCTATGTTACATAAAGTGGAGAATAGTGAGGGGCAAAGGACTACCTGCAGATGCTGTGAGGTAAGGAGGTTGATAAGGTGGGTTTCTCCATCACATCAAGGCACTATTGAGTATAGCCAAGGGCAATGGATGGTTTGCCATGTGGGGGAGGAAACTTATTCAAGAAGCTTTTCCAAGGGGTCCAAATTAGTAAGCCTTGGTGGGCCTCAACCATGTGGGCTTCAATTTCGGGTTTAAAAGGGGTTTGGTTAGGGTTTAAGATGCTGTCAAGTCCAAATCTAATTTTTCTTGACCCAATCAAATTTAAGGTTTAAATGGTTGGATAATGATGTCATAATAAGGATTTGATGAATTAATAGCATGTGGAAGTGATTTAATCAAGTGATTAAACACAATGCTAGAAATAAGATAAAAATGGGTTTGGAGGCCAACTTTAGGGTTTAGGGTTTCAGTTTTCAATCAGGTTTTTTGGGTTTCAATTGGATTTTAACCATTTAGTGTCTCGCTAGGGTTGAAACCTTTTTTGGTTTGGCACAATTTGCTTGATCAGATGAAAAAATTTTTTGCTTAAGTGACATGATCTCACACCTGGATTTCCCTCCCAAATCCATCTAATGGTTCCTCTTTGTGCCAAGTGTCTAATATTATTTACTATGTGTGGCTAAGATCTTTTCAAATATCTAAATAAAACTTATCTAACCTAATTTGGATATTTCATACTGTGATTTTAAAAATATTGCACTTAGTACGCTTATCGATATTATTATTCACTCCGAAAAAATGCGTAATAAACTTAGTACTGAAAAATTCTAAATATTCATATTATCATGCAGTGATAATCGTTTACCAAAACTCAACCCTTACTTATCCCTAAAAATAATTTCACAGTTTCGAATATGCGTTTCGTTCGAAATTATGAAAATAGGTTATTAAAACCCTAAATAATCAGCTAAGTCTAGTGATGCAGACCATAACGTATTCTGACACTTCTAACTACCTTAAATAATTAAAATCGCAATTCTGTCACTATAGTGAATGATAACACTGACTATGTTGACAAACTAAAATCTGTGCGATTGGTCGATTTGTGAAAACTTATAGGGTTTTCATGAGGTTCGTAAAGTCTATAGAAATTCTACCATTGAATTTCTAGCGGGCTGTTACATCCTCCCCTCCTAAAAAAAAGATTTTTTCCTCGAAATCGACGCAAGTACAAACATAAAACACGCTCAAAAGAAGATGTTGCTTACCAAAACTACTGTCCATCACTGGACGTATCGTCACTGGTCAATTCCAATGTAGGTGCATTGATATCCAACATCACAAAGTGTTGGGTAAGTAGTAGAACGCATCATCCTCTAAATTGTATGCCACATTGTCGTAGTAACCTGGGTCGAGAAGCTGTACGACTTCTTCATCGTCACTCTCAGGTTCCTAACCTTCAACCAATGAATTTCCTCTGTGATTGGATAGCATAGATGATCCTGATGTTATGAATCAGTGTTGATTGTTGTGGCATGCTCCTTTGCTGCTCTGTTGGACTCAACTCCATTCCTTGTCATCTTCGCTTTGAAGCTATCCCCGTCTAATCACGTAGTCGAGTGAAACGGCGGATAACGTTCTTCACGAGGTAATACATTCCTCTCATAGTCCACACTAATCTTATCTATAATGGTCACATGGTATAAAAGAAGAATATAACGCTCACAGAGGTTACTACCTAATCTTAACAAGTTCTAAACTAATCTTCTAGGACACTAAATCCTTGCTTAAGTGAAATCACTACTTTCCTTACTGCTCAAGTCATCAATTTGTATTGGAATCCCACCAGAAGTAGATCAAGTCATATCGGCATACTCTTTAAATCTAAAATTTCAAGTATTCGAGCAATTCAATTTGGAAAATTCAATCCATACACAACTAAATTCACTTTCTCTATTTCCTCAAGGAAACTTGTCCGCCTAGGACTAGCTTACTACTTCATAATCAAAATGAATCATTCCTCCTCCTAGTGACACCTTGATAAACAATCAACTATTAACTTAAACTCAAGGCTTTCTCTCATATGATTGGCATAGATTGTCTATCTATCATGAGCTACCTCTTATTCTGACTCTAAATAGAGGGATATGTTCCTAGTGTTCATGTAAATCATTAAGACCAAGATTTTACTCCCTATATAATTGTCTCCAATATAAGGGTGATCTATGTTTTCCACAAACACAAATTACATTGCATCCTCATAATCAAAACAAACTCCAAACACGTGGAATACAATTCAATGACCTTCAATATTCTTCCTCGTATCATTAAAAGGCATTCTATACCTACAATGGTATAAACAATAATACTCCTAGTGAGAATTGTTACTCTTACCACCTGGGTAACAATTAGGCTTCCAAACTTAACTTTAGTGCAAAACCAAAATTACTAGAAACAATGATTCACTTGAATCAAAAGCATACAAGTTACACACCTCAATGACTTGACATTCTCTAAAATAACAATAGTGCAACAATATAATCAATTACAATCAAATCAACCTTAACTAAGTTTAACAATACAAAGGTCTTAGAAAATACCAAAAATAGCGTTTACTATATATGTTCTTAGGGCATCAATATCTGCCTCCCCAAGAGTGGTTGTAAACACTCGATCTGGCATAGGAGGTCGTGGCTTTGATTTGGAATCTCTGTCGGGAACAGTCCCCTTCCTCTGAGCTCTTTTGGGACAATTTTTGATCAAGTGGTTAGGTTGACCACATCTAAAACAAAGTCCTAAGGTAAGCTTGCACTTGCCTCTATGTTTCTTTCCGCACATCCCACATATTGGATATGTGGTAGGCATTGAGCTTTCAGTCTCGATGCCTTTTCCTTTATCTAATTCAGTAAAAATTTTCTTCCTTTCTAGACTTTCTTTAGTAGCATACGGTGAAGTCCTCTTTCTTTCCAAAATGATCTGGGTGGTCAAACCCTTATGATCTACCTCTGCTATCGCAGCCACATTTACCAATTCTTGGTAAGTCTGTATTCTAAGGCAAGCTACTTGACTACGGATCCTAGGCTGAAGTCTTGCTTCAAATTTTTGCGCCTACATCATTTGGGTAGAGATAAGGTGCGGTGCAAACCTTCCTAACGCTATAAATTTAGCGACGTACTATTCTACGGTTAAACTGCATTGCATTAAAGTCGCGAACTCCCGCGCCTTCAGCTGTTCGACAGAATCTGGGAAGAATCTATTGTCGAACTCTTCCTTGAATCTCTCCCATGATAGTGCAACGAGATTTCCTAGTTCCCTAACTAGGAGTTGCCTGCGGGTGTCCCACCATATTCCAACTTCTCCTTAGACTAGATATCCAGCATATAGAACCTTCTAGTCCTTAGTACATCCATAGATCTCATATGTCCTTTTGAGATCCAGAATACATTTCTCGACTCTCAAAAGACCTTCATTACTAGAAAAGTTTGGGTATCTATGGATCAAAATTTTCTCATAAGAACAAACCCTAACTTCGGGTTGAGGTGCATGCACTTGCTGTTATTGTTGATGTCTAAGCACGTCAATTAGTAGACGTATAGCCTCAGCAAACCCTTGCCCTCCATCCACTTGGGGAATCTATTTCTCTTGATTAATGTCTCCCTGAGGGTTCCGAGGTATCCTACCACGAGTAATGTGTCACTTCTTGAAACACATAAGTACACGTATCATAACCACGTACTATCTCTTATACTTCAAGAAATTCAAGCCTAACAAAGACTAAAATTTCAAGCGGACATGTGGATTTATAACCCATAGACGTATTGCTCTAATACCACCTTGTGACGCCCCCAAATTTTTGCTTGGGATCGAACAGACATTTAAAGCATCGGGACATGCAATACAAGGTTACCTACCCCCGTTCATGACATATAAGATGCAATGTTCCTAACATGCATATAGCATTATGCAATATTCGTAGCGGATAATTTTTTTTTGATTTAGCAATACTATGCACCAAACTAAAAATATCTCAAATACTTGAAACATACTTCATACATAAAGGCATACTAAACATCCACTATCACAACACCAGTCCAAAATGGTTGTGATCAAAAAAGTATTGGAGATACAACTCCATAAGTACAAGTAGTAACCTAAGTTAATTATTATGCCCTCATCGACGTTGTACCGTAGTTTAGTTAACCGTTTCAGTTGGTCAAATTTTGATTCTACTTCAGGTCCTGTAACAAGATTTACCATTCACAGGGGAATGGTAGTTGGGACTATTCCAATGAGATTTCATTATAAATCTTAGTAAGTTAACAGGAAACTCATATACAAGTTAATAATGCATGCATGACAGTAAAATCATGAATGCATAATTAAAGTCGTAAGTAAGAATATCATAACTTAACATATAGCATGGCATAACTGACATAACCTGAATTGAACTTTATTGACATGACATAAACTTGAACTTAAAACATAACATAGACTATCAACATAACAAGAACGTAAACTTGAAACCTAACATGGACATGAAACATAGCATGAACGTGAATATACATAACATACATAAACTTGAACTTAACATAAACCTGAACTTGAACTTAACATAAACCTAAGCATAACATTACATAAACGTGAACTTGAGATATAATATGATCATGAACATAACATAACATTAGCGTGAACTTGAACATAACATGTACGTGAACATAGCATGACATGAACGTGAACTTGAATATAACATAAACGTGAATATAGCATGATATGAACATGAACTTGAAACTTAACGTAAATGTGAACATAACATAATATGAACATGATCTGAAACTTGACTTAATATGCACTTGATCTAAAACTTGAATTAACATAAACTTGGAATCTTGCTTCTTTAACTGCTTAAACTCAACTTCTTGATATGAAATTGGACTTGAACTGAAATTTAATATAGCATAAACTTGATTTGTCTTCTTTACTTAACATGAACTTGGAGTTGAATTCTGATAATCAAAATGATTCTGCCAGTCGTTTCGTCAGAAATAGTGAACAATCAGAATAATTCTGCCCAACATATTCCATCAGAGATACTCAGACAATCAGAATGATTACATCACGAGTATTTTGAATCACGTACCCTAGCAATTAGAATGATTACACCAGGAGTACCTAGTAATACTCTGACAATCAGAATGATTCCATCACGAGTATTTTAAAACACGTACCCTAATAATCAGAACGATTATACCAGGAGTACCTAATAATACTCTGACAATCAGAATGATTCCATCACGAGTATTTTAAAAGACGTACCCTAACAATCAGAATGATTACACCAGGAGTACCTAATAATACTCTGACAATCAGAATGATTCTATTATGAGTATTTTAAATAAGATATCATAACAATCAGAATGATTACGCTAGGAGTATCTGCATAACTGAACTTGAATTGCATTTTAACAATCAAAATGATTTCGCCAAAATTACCTTGTATGAATTACAAATGGAGTTGCTCAGACAATCATAATGATTACATTGCGAGTATCCTAGACATAACTGACTTGAACATAACTCTAAAGACATGACTTACTTGAGATAGAAACATTTTATAACATGATCTAACATGTAACAGATATTATACTTAACATAACATACTTGTAACAGTAAATATTACATAATATGACATACATTTAACATATGACATACTTATAATATATAGCAATACGTGACAGAATAGATCGTCTAACAGATAAATATTCATGACAGAATAAATCATGTATAACAAATAAACATGTAATGACATAACATGGCATGAGATATATGGTAAAATACTGTAGTTCTTTACCCATTACACATACATAGTAAACTGATAGTAAGTTAAGAGTTAACTTATCTCGTTTGTCGCGTTCTATAAAAATAAAGCGCAAAATATGAGGAACTGTAAAAGGATATTCTAAAAGTTAGAAATTTAATTACTAACAATTAGAAATGTGTAAAAGAGATAATTTAGAGTAAAGTTACCATTTTACCCTCTACATATGAGAAAATAACTATTTTACCCCTAATTTAAGGATTTCACATCCTAATTCCAAAAATTTTCAAAATTTACTTTCTTCATGTAAATTTTGTCCTAAACTCATATATCAAATCAAAAAAAATTTAAATAAATCACAACTATGAAAAACACACTATGGCCAAAACATCCATAGGTCATTTCTCTTGATTTTTGTTGCAATTCTTTCCAACTTCAAAACTCATGCTTAAACTAAAATTTTACAACAAGGATCTGTTTATCCTAAATTTAAAACCATACTTAAAACATCCATTTAGAACAAGCTAATAATCAACACCAAACTTTTGTAAAAAGATCCAAACCCTTGAATCATAAGTTTTGACCCTAAATCAAAACATTTCCAAGAATTTCAAAACATGCTTTAATTCATCAAACTAAAGTCACCAAAATCACAAAATAATATTTGAAGTTTTTGGTTTTACACTTAGTCTAAAATAGAAACTTTTTTCTTAACTAGTTTTGATCAATCTTTTGATCCATGGCTTAAAAAGATGAAATTTTCAAACTAAAACATCACATGATTTAAAATTTTATCCTAAATAAGTTTCAACCATCAAACTTAAAATCAAATGTCTAAAACTCAATGAAACATGGATTGAATCCAAAAAATAAAATCTTAGGCCTAACCGGAATCCTCTTACATAGAAAAATCATATATTTAAAATTAATACTAAATATTTTCAAAATAATATTCTAACATGAAAATAAGAGATTTAGGATCATCATATAAAAATATCAAAACCTTTAGAGTAAGATCAAATCACGAAATATTCAAACTTTCTCCAAATAAAAATTGTTTTTCCACTTCCAGTTTTCAAGTTTCTAGATCTAAGAAAATTTATCATCAAAAACTTTAGTCATGCAACAAAACCTTAATGAACACTCTTAAACACATGCTAAAACACTCCAATAAAGTTTCGGACCAAGATATGTCCATTAGCTTGGTCAAACATTTCAAAACATAGCATACTCTCTAGTTTTACTTTGAGAATGATCTTTCTATGGTTAAAAATACTTTTTATCAGTCAAATGACTATGGAATGAGACAAATAATATATCTACAGAAACTACACTCAAAGAGGAACAACTTTTGTCAAGGAGTAATTATGTGAAAATACTTACGAAGGGTCTAAAATCTCCATGTAAAAAGACTCAAAAATCTATCCGAGAGAGCTATTTTGAGTTTCTCTCTAAGAACGGGGTGAAGAAGTGATTATAGGGAAAGAAGTGCGTCTTGCATGATTCTAGACTTCTGAATGGAGAATATATGGGCTTGAATGACTTTTGATTGGAGGTGGCTATGTGACATAAAGTGGAGAATAGTGAGGGACAAAGGACCGTCTGCAGAAGCTGTGAGGTAAGGAGGTTGATGAGGTGGGTTTCTCCATCACATCAAGGCGCTGTTGAGTGCAGCTAAGGGCAGTGGATGGTCTTCCATGTGGGGGAAGAAACTCATTCAAGAAGTTTTGTCAAGGTGGCCAAATACGTGGGCCTTGGTGGGCCTAGACCAAGTAGACTTCAATTTGGGGTTTAAATGGGGTTTGGTTAGGGTTTGAGATGCTATCAAGTCCAAATCTAATTTTTCTTGGTCAAATCAAATTTTCATGGTTTAAAAGGTTGGATAATGATGTCATAATAAAGATTTGCTGAATTAATACATGTGAAAGTGATTTAATCGATTAAACACAATGCTAGAAATCGGACAAAAATGGGTTTGGAGGCCAACTTTAGAGTTTAGGGAAACCATTTAGGGTTTCAGTTTTCAACCAAAATTTTGGAGTTTCATTTGGATTCCAACCATTTAGGATCTCGCTAGGGTTGAATCCCTCTTTAGTTTGGCATAATTTGGTTGATCAGATAAAAAAAAAAAAGTTTTGCTTAAGTGGCATGATATCACACCTTGATTTCCTTCACAAATCCATCTAATGGTTCCTCTTTATGCTAAATGTCTAATATTATTCACTACGTGTGGCTAAGATCTTATCAAGTGTCCAAATAAAATTTCTCTAATCTAATTTAGACATTCCACACTTTGATTTTAAAAATACTACACTTAGTATGCTTATCAAGATTACTATTCACTCCAAAAAAATGCATAATAAACTTAGTACTGAAAAATTCTAAATATTCATATTAACCTGCAGTGATAATTGTTTACCAAAACTCAACCGAACTGCCCCTAAAAATAATTTCACAATTTTGAACGGGTGTTTTGTCTAAAATTACGAAAATTAGTTACTGCACCATAAAATTTTAAATAATCAGCTGAATCTAGTGGTGCAAACCATAACATATTCTGACACTTCTAACTATCTCAAATAATTAAAATCACACTTTTGTCACTATAGTAAATGATAACATTGACTATGTTAACATACTAAAATCTGTGTGGTTGATCGATTCATGAAAACTTATGGAGTTTTTACGAGGTTACTAGAGTCTATAGAAATTCCACCATTGAATTTCTAGCAGGTTGTTATAGTCCCTTTGTGCATGGGTGCCAAGTGGTGTCTTGCTTCTTGCCTTTTGCCTTGGCCCAAATCCACCCCTTCTTCCCTCATCATTGCTTCTCTTGGAAATGTAAAGATACACCTTTTGCATGAATAGCAAGTGGCAAACTCCTTGCCCTAGCCGAAACCCTAGAGCCTTCTTCCACCCTTTTATGGTCTAAGTTAAATGAATCTATGCTTTGGACAAAGAGGGTCATGTAGATCCTCATGGTTGAAATCCCAAATATCTCTCATCATTATTAGATCGTTCAAATAATGGATAATTAAAATGATGTATTTTATATTGATAATGAATAATTTTAGAAATTATTGAATTAAATAAAATTTTAAAAAATAAGCTTACAAATTTTCCAAGCTATAATTAATAATTAGAATGTTGTCTTTTATATTGATAATTGATAATTTTGGAGAATTTTGAATTAAAAAAAATTGAGAAAAATAAAGTTGAGAATTTCCCAAGCTATAATTGATAATTAGAATTGTGTACTTTTTGTTCATAAATGCATACTTGTTGATTTTGAGAATTTTTGCATTAAATAAATTTGAAAAGAATAGACTTGAAAATTTTTCAAGCTATAATCGATAATTAAAATGGTATATATATTTTTTAATTGATAATTGATAGTTTTAGGAATTTTTGAATTAAATAAATTTGGGAAAAAATAAACTTGAGAATTTTCCATTTAAATTTTTTTGGGAATTCTCTATTTAATAATTTATAATTGATAATAGAAAATATATTCATCAATATTAATCAATCATTAAAAACACTTTCCAATAATTGATAGGATCCACTACTTTTTCAAACCTCCATAAAAAGTTAAAACCATCTCATTTTATTTTTACATCCAAACATATCTTACAATTGGACCTACACAATTTTACAAAATCAAGTCAAACAATCTTATTATTATTCACATATTTTCAAAATTTTCCATCTCATCTCACTTTCCAAACCAGCCCACTTTTGTATTAGTATCTCAAAAGTGAGAATTTGGCTTTTAACTTAAGTCATTTATAGAATGGAACCGTCTAGTGTCCTTCTAATTTCCTTTTGACTCTAGAGATGCTTGAATATAAGCTCTTTGGTCTCAATCGTCCCACTACAGGATGATAGAGACAAACTGTCAGGACAAGGGACACTTGTCCTTACAAGTTGCCTTAGGTCCAATCCATAGCCTCTCCTTGAATTGGGATATCTCATGTGGTGTTGGACTATATCCCTGGGTTTAGACGATATGGCCTATAGAACCATAGCTTTTTCTTACTAGAACCACTCCAGATGTGACTTTTCAGATACAATGTGGGTTTTTATGTATGACAATGCTGCCCTCTGAGCATTTTCTTGTTATCTAGAAAAACTCTTACATGTGTACGAATCTTGTCCTTAATTGTTCCTTGCCTTTGTATGATTGACATTTTTTTCTAAAACTTTGAGCTTCTTCAACTCTTTGTTCCTCACCTGGGTACTTGTTAGCTCAACATAGGGTGAAAGTCCTTGTTTCACCTTGAACTAAGATGTACTACCAAGCTTTCTAGATGGTTCTGCTCACCCTTCTATTGGACTAGCTATACTCTGCAAATCACTTCTCCTTATTTTTTACCAAACCAATGAGGGAAGATCATCTTTGCCTTCCACCCTACAAGGAAAGACTCTCTCATTTGCCTTCCCTTTATCCTCATAAGATGGTGTATCTTCTTTTACTAGAGTGGTCCTCACATACTGTGTGTCTAATAATCATGGACATATTGAGGAGTCCTTGCACAATTCCTATGGCACATTATCACGAGTTTTATAAGGTAGAAGGATTCCCCATCATGATCAAGGTGGAATGTCTTCATATTGATCTCACTTGATAACATAGGTTGAAAGAGTCCCGAGGTTGATCATGTGTGGTGTCCTTGTTATGTATTGACCTAGTAGAGCAATTCCCCAAGTTAGATGGGTTGGTTGATTCCCCATCGGTTTGTTTGGTGAATGCACACATTGAATGTATAGAGAGATTCTCTGTATCAAATGGGTGGAGTGATTTCCCATTGGTATTTATGTGATGAGATCTTGTGGATTTTATGTGTTTTGATAAGAGTGTGACACCTCACCATGATAATACTATGCATATATGTGATTTGCTTAGAGTGTGGTTTCTTGCCATGCTTATATACTTGAGATTTACTTAGAGGTGAATCTTTGTCATAACTAAGGATACATGTGTTTTTGTCTGGAGGGTGATTCCTCGCCATGCATAATTATGTGTTCTCGGCTTTATTTGCATGAAATTGTGCATGCATATTCATTTTCATTCTCTCTCATTGTTAGTATTGTCATGGGTTTTAACCTACTGGAATTTCTTAGTAGTCTCGTAGTGGTGGTCCCACCTGTGGTTTCATTCAATATAGCCGTAGACCTTGATGAGATTTAGTTCAGGCAAATTTTTTCAAGGAAGAAGGACTAGTCCAACCCAAGGAATAGTTAAGTATGCCTATCTTTAATTAGCACTTATTTGTATTACTTGATGTTTATTTTAGTTCGGCGATAGACTATGTATGGTTCGTTATGTATTAATGTAAGTGATGAATTGATGATAGTGTATAATATTATTTGAGAAGAAATGATAATAGCATATGGATATTACTATTAATGGAGGATTTTTATTTGTACGCATATTTGGTACACTTAGTGTTAGTCTTTAATTAATTCCTTTACATATGATGCTATCATTTAATACGCTTAGCATGTGCTCATTGTGTGAACTCACGCTTCCCCCGTGTTAAGGTTGGGATGTTGCCAACCAACTGGCATCTCTCTCACCAATGACCCTTGTCGAGTACGTTACCGAGAGCACCACGTTATCCCTTATTACCTTTACTTTATCCTTCATTTCTTGAACCAAATCAAGCTTGATCAATTTGCTCTCTTTACCTCATCCCAATATAGAGGCGACCTACATTTTCACCTGTACAAGGCTTCATAAGGTACTATTTGAATGATCGCTAGACAATTGTTCTTCTAGGTAGACTCTTTTAGTGGTGGGTGATTTTTCCAACTTCATATAAACTCCCATATACAAGCTCTCAATATGTCGTCTAGAGTTTGCATGCCTTGCTTTGACTATCCATCTTTCTGTAAGCAATAGGCATTGCTAAACCTCAATTCAGTACCTATTATTGCCTATAGACTCTACCAGAATAGGGAGGAGAGTCTTGCATCCTTACATGACATTATTGACCTTGATGCCCAAAGTAGACAAACTATTTTCCTAGTGTATAGTCGGGTCAACCTCTCTATGTCTGTGTTGCCGATGGGGAGGAAGTGGGGTTGTGATTTGATAGGTTGTCGAGATGTTAGAACATGTAACATTGGATCATACACCCCATACATTAATGACACTAATATGCATGCACCTAACATGTTACTAATGATATGAACAATCTTGTAGTGGATAATTAATTGGTCTAAGAATTTAGTAATAGAGAAAAATAGAGAAATATCTTAAACATCATAATAAAATTACATAAACATATTCACGAATCACAAGTACATCCACAAACACCATTGTATCACATGTCCATAAAAATCTTAAGATTGCTACGATCATTGTTGTCACTCTTGGAGAAATTGAAGCAAAGGAATACATGACTAGAGTATATAACGGTTAACTATCAACAACGACACTGACTTCACTCATCTATGTGCGGCTAGACATCTTGCTCAAACTTTTCCTCACCAAAATGGTCTATAAAATCTATAGTTTTGATAATCGACACCATAGTGGGACTAATATTGTAATATTATAAAAATCTTAGCAAGTTAAATCTGGTACTAGGATCATAATGATATGGAATGACAGACATTAACAAAAGTAAATGAATGCATGAGAATGAAATGTGTGATAACCCAGACTTAGCCAAGTCCTCACCTGTTACTTTTATTATTTTTGCTTTAGTCAAATTAGAACTTAGCATTATAGTTTGTTAAGATGGGGACCTAGTAAGTGACAACGTACCTTTTTGCTAAAGAGATATGCGCCCAAGCCCACATGAAGGCCTAAAAGACTAGTGATTTTCAGTCATTTAAGGGATTTAAGGTTTTAAAAAAAATCAAATTAGGGTTTTTGATTTAAGAAAGAGGCAACAATTGGGAGAGAGACCTTTAAGTTTCTCCAAGCTTCAATCATTAGAACTTTGAGAAGGGATTTTCAATTTGGCAAGCATGCAACCTAGTTTCTAGAAGAAGATTGCAACAGGGAAATGAAATGTCATTTTCGGCCATAGGGAAGAAATGCCCCTTGGCACACATGCAAGAAGCTTGAGTCTTCAAGAAGGGAAAAAGGATAAGGGATTTTCAGTTTTTGAAGAGCTACATGACACTTGGCAACCATGTCATATCCCTCCACTTGGTTTATTGTATTTGGACCAAAATAGTGAGTCTCACATTATTTAAATAAGACTATTATATTGCCTTAACCTCTTATATAAATATCAGCTTAGGAGGACAAAGCAATGCAATGAAGGGAATACAACTTTAACAAATTGTATATAAATATATTAAATTTATTTATATAAATATTTATATTTATATTTATATTTATATAAATATATATCCTAGTAGGGTGGCAACTCGCTCCTGCATGGGCAACCAAGGTTGACTGCCCCACCATGCGGGGGTGGGGTATCTAGACACAAGTCCCTACTACCCACCCATTGTGTTGATTGACCCTAATATAATACCCACTTACAATGTTAATAATTTTTTAAATAAATTTATAGAAACTAGATAGATTATTAGAAATAAATTTCAAGAAAGGTTTTTAAATAAATTTCAATGATAACTTTTATTTGAAATGCTAAGACTGTTCATCTAACCCAATTCCTAATTCTATTTAAAAAAATGCTTTTAGGAACAACACAACATTGTTTTAGAATAAGGGTTAAAATACTTAGGCCTAGTTTGGGTAGTGAGTTGAAATGAGATAAAAATTGAAAGTTGAATAAAATATTGTTAGAATATTAATTTTAAATATTATTTCTGTTTTGAAATTTAAAAAAATTGAATTGTCTATTATATTTTGTTTGAGAGTTTGTAAAAGTTGTAATTATTAGATGAGATGAGTTAATGTTGTTTTACCTTATGTTTGGACTATTCAATATTTTATAATTACTTTTTACTATGGATGTAAATCGGTCCAGTTTGGTCCGGTTCGATTCGGGGGAGTGATGGACCGATTTATGGTCTATCATTTTCTCCAGACTGGACCAAACATCCATAGGGACCAGACCGGACCGGACCGGTAACTAACGGTCCGATTGGTCTAGTTCAATTATTTTTTTTAAATTTTTTTCTTTTTTTAAATAAATTAATAAAAAAATTATTTAAATTGCTAAATTAAAATTAAATGAATTATTAATGTAGATTATGTAACTAACTCATAAAAAAATATTTTATATGGTCTATGATAATATATTAGATGAAAATTACATTATTAACTTATATAATCACTATATAAAAATAATATATTAAATTATTAAAAATATTTTAAAAATATATATATAGAGTTTAGTTCATTATGTCTAATCTGGTCTAAAATTTGTAGACCTCAAGATTAGATCGAATGTTAGTCGTTCCACACGTTTTGAGATAAAGACTGACCGATCCCAACTTTGGTCTAGTCAGTTTCTTCGGTTCGGACCGACTGGCTTACAGCCTTACTTTTCACATATTTTTCATTATTTTTTATTATTATTTAATATTTTATCATCATTTTTTTCCTAATTTATTATCATTTTTTATTACTATACACACATCATTTGAGATCATCTCACTATCTAAATATAGTAATTCAAACCAGACCTTACTCCACCCCATCGAACCCTAATCTCATGGCATTCTTCCAAAAATTTTTAAATTATATGGAAATATTACAAACAAACGAATTTTTTTAAAAGAATAAAAAAAATTATAATTAGACATAAATAGTGATTCCAATTTATAGAATAATTTTTTAATGAGTTACATGATATAAAATGTTATCATTTTCCTAAATGATATTAAAATGTTAGGGTTAGTTATATTTCTGCATTTCTTCCCCTTCGCCTTCGGCTCTCCCTTGCTGTTTCAGTCTCTCCTTCGAAGAACAGTCTCTCTCAGCCTCTCGGTCTCTCAATCTGCTTCTTCTGTCACTTCTCCTCGGCTTCTTGTTCTGATTTGTCTGTTCCTCTTCGTCTGGTTCTTCATTGACTGATGTCTGCTGCGTCTTCTTCTGCGTTGGTAATTCTCTCTCGCCCTCTCTCTCTCTATCTCCTTCCTTTTGGTGGTTATTTCTTTGGTTGTGTTTCCATTTTTTTGTTGACTCGCTGAATTCTTGGAAAAGTTTCTTGCTGATTTTTGTGGCTGATTTCAGTTTTTGCTCTGTTTCGGAGGCCGCGGACGAAATTGGAGGATACCCATCCGCCCGTAGGGCTGGTGGGGATTTAGAATCCTCCAATATCGGGCGGTTATCAGCCTAGAGACAAACAAACGATGATAAATCCCTTTGTTTCATTGTTGCTATGTAAGCAGATAATATGAATCGGTCCTGTCCGGGCCATTATTGGGTGGCTGATCCACACGGTTCGTGCTCCAACCAGCCAGGCCACCGAGGAAGAGTTGCCTCCCCTGTTCGGTAAGCTTTCTTCCTTTCTCATTTTTGTCTCCTTTAGTTTTTCCTTCAGCTTACTCTCTCTCTCTCTCTCTCTCTCTCTCTCTCTCTCTCTCTTCCCCTCAACCGGCGAATATTGACCAAAATCTTAAGACAGTTAAGCTTGATTCACCCCCAATTTGACTTGAGGTCAGTACATCCCATAATTTGGAACCCAAATTAATAAGAACTGTGTTTTACCAATTGTTCTCGGCTGAGTTTAAAAGTTTTAAGAGGTAATCTAAAATGCCCGTTGAGATAGGAAAGGAGAGATGACATTGGGGTGGTATGTAATGGTCAATGTACCATTTAAGAATTAAATATCTTATTAGCCATTTGGAACTAAAAAAGTTAGTTAAAAGTTAAAACTGTTAGCTGTCTTTTTTGGTCATTACCTGCTTTTAAAGTACTTTTTTTATTTTGTTAAATGAGAGTAATAGTTTTAAAGCACTTCAGACATGTGGTCAACTTTTCAATAATATAGCCTTTTAATAATGCTCTGTAGACAAAAGCCCCTTAAACAAAAGCTCTATTTTCCACTGTAATCCAATGCAAAAATGCATTAAACATGTAAGAGCACTAGCAATGGCTTATCTATATTCATCTTTATTCTCAAATTTGAATAAACTTCCCTTAAAATCATCTACATTGGCTTATCTATATCTATAATTTTGAATAATTATGAACAATCATTATTTATCTTTGAAGATGTCCTTTTCCTTCTTCAAACATTATTTTTATTATTTTTCCTTGTCCAAGTTATGAATTTGTATGAAATTAGACCACACATAGAGTATGTGTGGATTTTTCTGTGTTGCTGAATATATATATGGTAGATTGAATTTATTGGACTTGGATATTGAATTTGACTTGAATTTATTGGACTATCCAGATTTTAGGGAAAAAAAATATAATAATATTTTATTATTATTTGGTCAAAAAATACATAATCCAATGTAGGAATTTTTCTTCATCTTCAAAATCAATCTTCAAAAGATGTGATTTTGAAGATGAAAATGCATAAACCATTGCTAGTGCCCTAAAAAAGCTAAAAGCCTTCTTTTAAAAAGCTCTAAATTGAAGCTTTTGTTGAAAATCACTTCTAGAGATTATGTGAAATGCTGAAAATGGTTGGTAACAACTTTAAAAATGCTCCAGATATATGTTGAACATGCAATGAATATCTTTTCAACCGTAGACATAGCCTACTAAACATTTTCCACACTTTATTGGTTTATAAAATGCTTGATATCATGGTGTTTCATTGTACCGGAAAGAAAGACATGATGACATATAAGGGAAACATGTTAAATGTGACACTTATTGAATAAGATCTAAAGCTCTTGTAAGACAGTCTACTTCCGGCTCTTCTGCTCAGTGTCCATATCATCACCTAGGACATTAAATGGATAAAACACATAAAAAGCGAGTTGATGACTTGGTAAATAGCACATTGCGCTGTTTACATAACTAAACTTTTACTCTGGAAACGTTTATACATATTTACACTTATAGAGCATGTGGATCATTCAACAGCATCATAGTATATGCGGTTTTTATAGAACATCTGAGAGTAACCATGGCGATTCTAACATTGACTAAACATATCTCACGGTCATGGATGAATGATTGAATGAATCTATGCATCTAGCATGTTCTATGTATGACATTTTAATCTTGTCTTTCACTTACGTCCATCAAAATTTCTTGTGTATTGGTCCAATTTTCATTGAACGCACCATAATATTAATTCATAACATATCTTTGGTGGACCACACCTTTACGTAAATGTCTTTCAATGTGGTTTGCACTTCCACTTATAACATCATTGGCCATTCATTAAAGCTTAACTCATTATTTGCATTGCTTTTTTCTTATCTTATCTTAACATAAGGCATGTGAGCATATTGACTTCATGATGTATGGCATAGCACTAGCCATGCATGGTAACATTTGTAAGCATGATTATTATAACATGGTATCCGTTCAAGTCAATCAATGTGGTAAGCATAAGGTACATAATGGAATCCACAAGCAACATTATCGTAATCCTACCAAGATTCATGAAAAGGGGCTGGCCAATGGAGATGGCGGTACATAGCATAGGCGAACAACACTTTCCCAACAAACAATATAATTACTTCACCTCATAAAATTATGGTTGTTGCATTTTCAAACATAAACTTAGCGTAAATCACACACGTATGGGTGTGATCATGCTGCTTATATTTTTCAAGCATAAAAGACTTTAAATTACCATGTAAGGGTATGATCATATGACTTACCTCTTGTGCTCAAGTGTATAATAAAAATTCCTCCTTTGCAACCTCGGAAAGCACTCATAATATTTACTACAATTTCTACTCCCTATTGCTAGTATCTGAATCCTTCTATTCATGCTTTGTATATATGTACAGGTCTGATTTCTATTTTTTAACGTTTGGGTTTTTAATGAAGCTTTCATAGAGACCACAGCACCTAGTCCACATGGACTGCATTCATAAAATATGGCTAACTTTAAAATCTTGCTTCCAAATAATTCAATCTGTCAATAGACTACTATAGGATATGATTTTAAACTATTTCAAGAAAATTACTTGCATTGTTATTGGGTGAACCTCTGTAGTTGTTAGTGATTGAAGGTTCAGTAAATGATGCCACGTGTTTTTATAGTTTTTGTACTTATAAAAAAAAAAAAAAAAATCTAATGCTAGGAAAGTCCTTACATAGGTTTGTACAGCTGTATTCTATAGGGGAAGTTCAAGTGACAGCAATCTGTCCACTCAAGTTTCTCTGAAGAATTTGGGTTGTTCTTGCACAACCTTGCCTTGGTTTTCTGTATGTAGGCATTAGAAACAAAGGAAATATGTTAGGTTCAGTAGTTATCAAAGATTTCGAAGGCCAAAGGGGCTGGTGACATGGTGAAGAGATGATGCTGCAGGCTTCTTTTTTAAGAGCTGGGAGGGATGTATTTTCTGGAAGTCTTTTAGGGCAGGGGTGTAAAAGGTTGAGAGGATAATGTAAACTGTTTTCCTGGGGCTTATGGAAACAGAACCCTAAGGGAGAAGTGGTGGCAATTAATGCCTTGCCTGGTGGTTTTCATGTTTCATTGAAGGTAAGTTTCCATTTTATTGCAGAAAGTCTCAGTGAAGGTTAGAGCTTCAAAGGGGTGACAGGTGTTGGCATTTTTACCCATTTTCTTCTCTGGCAGCTTCCTATAGTTTGGTAGGAAATTAAGGCAAGATCTTGGGCACTAGCTGGGTGACCATTGGGTTTGATTTTGGTGCTGGTCAGCAGGTTTACAAAGCCTATTTTCGAAGTTTGTAATGCTGATAATTTCCTAACTTGGAGGAACTGGGAAAGTGGATAACTTGGGCACCAAGTTGGTGCCCAAACCAGGATTTCTCAGGCTGGCAGCATACTTTCCAAGCTGCTTAGGAAGTTTCCTACGCCTAAATGCATGCAGAAACTTCCTATTATGGTTTGAGTGCTTCCGCTGAGGCTATATTTTTTTTAATGGCACGGGCCCTCAGTAAGAGTTTTCCACAAGTTCACCTTGGATAATTCAAGGAGAAGTTTCCCCAATCCAATGGTCCTTATAAATTGTCTACATGCAAGAGGATTGCTCAAACCTGTAGGATTCTGGTTCCCTAATTGGTTGGAAGACTATTTTCCTAGAGCTTTCCAGGTTGTTGCTCTTCCTTGGGTGATGTTAGCAACTTCCGTATTTGATTTTGGATGTTGGCAGCCTCATTGGATATGACTCTTTAAGGGTTTTTCTCCCAGGCCAACACAGCTGTGATAGCCTGTTAAATTCTCTACAACTTCTGTCATAAAAGGAAGATCTTTCATGAATTCATCATAAAATCTCAGTAGCCTCTTAATGGGGAATTTCCTAATTATTGTAGCATTGATTCTCAAACTTCCTCAATTTATTCCTGTGCCGGCAGGAAAAAAGGGTGTATTTTTTGTGGCTTTGTCAAGTAATGCAGCTGTGAGGGGCATATATATCATATAAACCTAGTTTGGAACAAATAAACTTTAGCCGACTATGACAAAGTGGTTTGGTAAACACATCTGTAAGTTGATCAGCAAACTTCACAAAGGGTGTAGAAATGTCACCACTGAATATCTTATCTCGAATGAAATGACAATCAATCTCAAAGTGTTTAGTCCTCTCATGGAATATAGGATTAGACGCAATATGTACTGCAGCTTGATTATCACAAAATAAATGAAAGGGGACAGGAGCTTGAAACCCAATCTCATGAAGAAAGTGTTGCAACCACTTCAACTCACTAGCAGTGTGAGCCATTGCTTTGTATTTGGCCTCTGTACTAGATCGAGCTACTACTGCTTGCTTTTTACTCTTCCATGTAACCAAATTACGTCCTACAAAGGTACAATATCTAGTAGTCGATTTTCTATCTGAAGGAGATCCTGCCCAATCAGCATTTGAAAAAGCTTCAATTCTAAGATGCCCATTTGGTCTATACAACAACCCAAGGCTAGGAGCTCGCTTAAGATACCGAAGAATATGGATTACAGCATCCCAATGTGAGACCCTAGGCGTTTGTAGAAATTGGCTCAGTACATTTACTGCATAAGAAATATCAGGTCTAGTGATAGTCAGATAATTTAATTTTTCAACAAGTCTTTGATACCGACCTCGATCTCCAAACAACTCACCTTCCTCTTTCAAGAGTTTACGATTTGGATCCATAGGAGTGTCAATAGGCCGTGCACCCAACATGCCAGTTTCTTCCAAAAGATCAAGCACATATTTTCTCTAAGATATGTTGATACCCTTTTTAGATCTACTAACTTCGATTCCAAGAAAGTATCTAAGTTTACCCAAGTCTTTTGTCTGAAACTGATCATGTAAAAATTGTTTCAGCCTGGCGATTCAAGCTGAATCACTCCCAACAATTACAATATCATCTACATATACAATCAATAAGATATGACCTTCATCACTATGCAGATGAAATACCGAGTGGTCTGTTTGGCATCTATGAAGATCAAATGCCAATACACTATCAGAGAACCTCCCAAACCATGCTTGAGGAGATTGTTTCAAACCATATAATGTCTTTTTTAACTTGCAAACTGTACCTTGACACTCCCCCTGAGCAACAAAACCAGGTGGTTGCTCCATATACACTTCCTCATTTAAGTCACTATGTAGGAATGCATTTTTAACATCCAACTGAAATAAGGGCCAATCCAAATTAGCAGCAAGAGAGATAAATATCCGAATAGATGAAATTTTGGCAATGGGAGAAAAGGTCTTTTCGTAATCAATGCCATAAATTTGAGTGTAGCCCTTGGCTACCAAGCAAGCTTTCAGACGTTCCACAGTGCCAGTAGGATGGAATTGGACTGTGTATACCCATCTACAGCCAACAGATTGTTTTCCCGGTGGCAGAGGAACAAGATCCCATGTCCCATTATGGTGAAGAGCATCCATTTCATTTTCCATGGCTGTCCTCTATCTCGGATTAGATAAAGCATCCTGAACTATCTTAGGAATAGAAACTTTTGATAGTTGAGAAGTAAAAGATGAAAAAGATGGAGACAATGCATGACAAGAGACATATTGGCTAATCAGATGTTGACTAACACAAGAACGAGTACTTTTTTGGAGAGCAATAGGTGGAGATTCTGAAGCACTGAGTAACTCAGGGTCTGAAGACAGAGACAAAGTTGGTGAAGGCAGGGGAGCTGGGGTCCGTGAGCAACGCGAGTACACCTCTAGAGGGACAAAAGAAGGCATTGAAGGAGGTTGGGTAATAGTGGGTGACTGTGGAGGAGAAAGAGTAGATAATGGTAGAGGATCACACTCAACAACAAAAGACGTGTCTGAGAAATAGGGTATGGACTCAAAAAATGTGACATCAGCACTTGTGAAGTAGCGTCGAAGAGCAGGACTATAGCAACGATATCCTTTTTATGTTCGGGAATAACCAACAAAGAAACACTTGGTAGCATGTGGATCAAGCTTATCAAAGCCTGGGCCAAGATTATGAACATAACAAACACACCCAAAGATTTTGGATAGAAGAGCAAAGGATGGCAATGAGGGAAACAAAATGGAGAAGGGAGAGGAGCCATCGAGGACAGATGAAGGCATACGATTGATAAGGTGACACGCGGTAAGAATACCATCACTCCAGAAACGTTTAGGAACATGAATGTGTAGTAAAAGTGCTCGGGTTACATCTAACAAATGACGATTTTTGCGTGTAGCCACCCCATTTTGTTGGGGTGTGTAAGAACATGAAGTTTGATGAACAATTCCTTTATTGCTTAAGGAAGCAGCAAAGACATTAGATTGATATTCTTTAGCATTGTCAGAACGCAAAACTTGAACTTTTTGTCCAAATTGAGTTTTAATTTCTTTTCGAAAGACTTTAAATATGGAAAGGAGTTTAGATCTTGCTTTCCTCAGAAATAACCATGTCATGCGAGAATAGTCATCAACAAATGTAACAAACTATTGAAACTTGTTTGATAGAATGTTGAATGGTCCCCACATATCATAATGAACCAATGCAAAAGAAGAAGCCGCTCGATTATCAACTCGAGGTACAAAAGACACACAGTGGTGTTTACTAAGTTGACATGCTTCACAAGGAAAGGGAGACACATTTCCAAGATCCCTAACTTGACGTTTCAGAAGAGAAAATGATGGGTGTCCAAGGCGGCAATGCCATTCAAAAGCGGAGGAGGAAGTGAGGGCTCGAGTGGGTGACTGCTCGATGTCGAGGTAATATAGACCACCAATTTCATGCCCCGTACCAATTTTCTTCCCCGTCTTGAGATCCTGAAAGATACATGCAGAAGGAAAAAAGGTCACAGAACATTGAAGATTTTGAGTAATTTTACTAATGGACAGCAAGCTAAAGGGAAAACTAGGAGCATATAGAACAGATGACAGGGATATAGAATCAGTGAGCTTGGTGGATCCAATGCCTGTAACTTTAGCAAGAGAACCATTAGTAAGAGTAACACTCTTGGGAAATGACATAGTACTTAACTCAGATAAGGAATGAGACAAACCGGTTAGATGTTCATTAGCTCTTGAATCAATGATCTATGGATTTTGGGTAGACGAGACAAGACGAGGATGCTGTACCTAGTTGGGTAAGAGTAGCTCTGGAAGATGAAGTCGCTCGTGTAACTGATCTTACTCATCCTTCGATATGCTGATCATCTCTGGAGGCAAGTTGGAACTCGTTGCCTGTGATGTAGAGTCTTGGCAAATGGCCTGATTAGCAGACCCAGATGGTCTACCATGTAGATCCCAACAATAGTCCACCGAGTGGTTAGTGCGACCACAATGGGTGCACTTACGAGATTCACGACCTCAAGTGAGGTTACCTCTGGCATCACGTCCCCCACGTGCACCTCTACCATCCCGGCCTCCACGCCCACCAGGAGCAACATAAGAGGCAACTAAAGCGGATCTCTCATTACTCTAGTCAGAAGATAACTGAGATCCAAGTCCAGATAATGTGGCTCGCTGGAGTCGAGAGAACACATCAGGAAATGAGGGGAGCTGTGGGCTTGCCAGAATTTGAGAGCGAATTTGAGAGCGCACCGACTCATACTCAGGTTTTAGGCCAATTAGAAACCGAACAACGTTCAACTCTTCACGTTGTTTTAGCATAATTGAAACATCAAAAGTGATAGGTTGATAAATTTTGAGTTCTTCACATATACCCATCACTTTAGAGTAATACTAGGCCCAAAGCACCCTGTTCCAATCCAAAAAATTGTTGACACAACTCATAAATACGAGTTGTGTTTCCAACACCTGAGTACATTTGTTTGAGATGCCTCCATATCTCCTAAGAAGTGTCAAAGTGTACTAAACTAGCACAAATATTAGGCTCAATACTAGTCAACATCAAGGAGCAGATTTGAGCATCTTCTTGCTCCCATTGAGTAAAGATATAACTAGTTGAATCAGGCATTGAATCAACCAAGTGGGTACAACAAAGACCCTTACTTTTCAAGAACATTTCAATAGATTTTGACCATAGTATGTAGTTCTTTCCATTCAATTTCACCGTAGTCATAGACATATTAACGTTTGGTGCAATAGATAATGACTCAAACTTAGCTTCCATGGAGAAAAATATGAGAATATGGATCAAAAACGAACAAATACATGCTAGAAAGTAGAAACCAGCTTAACAAACCAAATCTCAGATCTGTACGGGTCAAAAACAGTCTATACCGGTCAGAACAGCCAATTTTAGGGCCTGAACTGGCCTGTATCGGCCCTTTTTCGGTCTAAACCAGCCTGTATTGGCCCTGTATTGGTCTGAACCGATTCTGTTTCGTCGGAACCGGCCTATATCGGTCTGAACCGGCCTGTATCGGCCCTGTTTCGGCCTGTATCGGCTGGTACTGGATTCAGGCATATCGGATTCAAGGATAAATCAAAAAATGCGAATAAGTTATTCCTAACCCGGAATAAGGAAAGTAGGATTACAGTATACGTTATGCCAAATAAGTGCTATTCCAAATAGGAATAGGTTCTTACTCCAGATTGGGGGCATGCACAACCACGGATAGGATAGCAAAACACACCAGGAATAGCCAAAAACTTGCAGCCAAACACACCTGGACTCCTCCTCTGGCCGGCGATACACCGTCCTTCCAGTAGTTGATGGAGACGAAAACTCACTGGAGTGGACAAAGGACACCGGCAACCTTGATTCCGGTGTCCATTAGCGGTTATGTCACCGGAAAAGCACTTCGGAAGGAGCTGTCGGCCAAAACTTCGGCCAAAACTTCACAGCACCACCCAAACCAACAACAACCACTAGCACTCGCCGGAAAACACCAACAACCAACAACCACCACCAGCACCCGCTGGAAAACACCACTAACTCCGTCGCACAACCACAACCGACTACTCACTGCTCTGATACCATGTAGTCGATAAACAAGAGAGAGTGAGAATACTGTGTTGTGATTTTATTAATGAATATCCAACTATACATATACATAGAGTAGTGACCATTATACCCTCATACTATACATTTAATTACAACTATGTATTCCAACAGATGTCAAGCGTTTGGAGAAGCCTTTTGAGGAGGTGGAGGTTTTTAAAGTGGTGAGGAAAATGGTTAAAGACAAGGCTCTAGGTCCTGATGGGTTTTCTATGGTTTCTTTCAAACATGCTGGGCTAAATTCGAAGTGGTGAAGAAAATGGTTAAAGACAATGCTTCGGGTCTTGATGAGTTTTCTATGGGTTTCTTTCAAACATGTTGGGTTGTATTTAAGGATGATCTTATGAAAGTGTTTCAGGAGTTTTATTCGGCTGAAAAATTTGAGAAAAGCCTAATCACTTTTCTTGCATTGATACCGAAGAAGGTAGGGGCTGTGGAGATTAAGGAGTTCCAACCCATTAGCCTAGTAAATGGAGTATAAAATATTATTTCCAAGGTGCTTACGAATCGCCTTAGTAAGGTAGTAGGGAAGATAATTTCAAAACTCCAAAATGCTTTTGTCAAGGATAGACACATTTTAGATGATGTTCTTATTTCAAATGAATGCTTGGACAGTAGATTGAAAGCTGGCAATGCAGGGATTATTTGCAAGCTAGATATGGAGAAGGCATATGACCACCTTAACTGAGACTTTCTCCTTGACCTTCTTGGGAGGTGTGGTTTTGGGAAGAGATGGCAATTATGGATCTGTTGGTGTGTATCAATGGTGAAATTTTCAGTTCTGATAAATGGGAGCCCAACTGTATTTTTCAATAGCACACGAGGTTTAAAACAAGGAGATCTACTGTCCCCATCACTCTGTCATTGTGATTAGGCATTGAGTAGAATGACCTTGGCCCTGGCTACTAATGGTTTTGTGATTGGTTTCTTGATTGGATCCCAAGTTAGGGGACTAATTAATGTCTCATTTGTTATTTGTAGATGACACTCTTATCTTTTGTGACGCAAAACATAACCAGGTCTGAGCATTGAAGGCCCTCTTTTGTTTTGAAGCAGCATCTCGGTTGAAAGTGAACTTGGACAAATCATCGATGGTGCCTATTGGAGGTGTTCAGTGTATAAGATAGTTGGCTAGTACTATGGGGTGTAAGATTGCCTTGCTTCCTTTGACCTACTTTGGTCTTCCGTTGGGGACCACCTCGTGAGCGGCTTCATTATGGGACACAGTGATTGAGAAAGTAGAGCGCCGATTAGCAGGATGAAATAGAATGTACCTATCAAAAGGTGGTTGGATTACCCTGATTAAGAGTACATTATCTAATCTACCGACTTATATTATGTCCCTGTTTCCTATTCCAGCAAGTGTGGTGCTGTGTATTGAGAAACTTCAACTGGACATAATATAAGATAGTTGGCTAGTACTATGGGGTGTAAGATTGCCTTACTTCCTTTGACCTACTTTGGTCTTCCGTTGGGGACCACCTCGTGAGCGGCTTCATTATGGGACACAGTGATTGAGAAAGTAAGCGCCGATTAGCAGGATAGAATAGAATGTATCTATCAAAAGGTGGTTGGATTACCTTGATTAAGAGTACATTATCTAATCTACCGACTTATATTATGTCCCTGTTCCCTATTCCAGCAAGTGTGGTGCTGTGTACTGAGAAACTTCAACTGGATTTTTTGTGGGGCAGAGTAGGTGAGGAGTTCAAATTCCACCTAGTCAGGTGGGAGAAGGTATGTAGCCCTATCTCTAATGGTGGTTTGGGCATTAGAATTATGAGAATTTTTAATCGGGTGTTACTTGAAAAATGATTGTGGAGATACCATAAAGAACCAGAATCCCTATGGAAGTTAGTGATTGAGAGCAAATATGGTGGCTTATGGGGGGATGGTGCACTAACGAAGTGAGATGGGCCCATGGAGTGGGTTGTGGAAATATATAAGAAGAGGATGAGAGGTCTTTACTCATCACACAAGATTTTGTCTAGGAGAGGATGCCAAGATCAAATTCCGGTATGATACTTGGTGTGGTAAATGTGCTCTAAAGGATTTATTTCCTTCACTCTTTAGGGTTCCAAGTGCCAAAGATGCTTTAGTGGTGGAAGTCATGGTGATAGCGGGGGAACAAGTCCAATGGAACGTCAAGATTGGGAAATGAACAATTTTCAAGCCTTTTTTAGCCTTTTGTACTCAATAAAACCGAGCAACTTGCATGATGATTTATTGTGGTGGAAATCTATAGGTAAAGGATCGTTCTCGGTTCACTCTTATTATAAGTGCCTCACACAAGACCCTCCTATTAAGTTTCCATGGAGAAGGTTTTGGAGACATAAGGCGCCTCCCAAAGCAGCATTTTTTGTGTGGACCGCTTCCTTGGGTAAGATCCTCACAACTGATAATTTGAGGAAACTTAGGGTGATCATCGCAGATTTGTGCTGTATGTGTAGGAATGGGAGAGAATCTGTGGACCATCTCCTACTACACTGTAAGGTAGCTTGAGGGTTATGGAATGAGGTATTCAGTATACTAGACTTGGGTTGGGTTATGCTTGAGAAAGTGGTGCGGTCTTTGCCAGCTGGACAAATCTAAGAGGCAATCAACAGATAAAGGTTGTATGGAAGATGATTCTTATATTCATCATGCAGCATTTATGACAGGAGCGCAATGAACGGACGTTCGAGGACAAAGAGAGATCAATGGAGGAATAACTAAAAACTTACTTTCTTAGAACTCTTTGTATTTGGGCCATTGCCGTTGACTCTAATGGCCTAGATTTACATGATTTTCTTGGATCTATTGCTCCTACGTAGTTAGGGCATTCATTGTACTGAACCTGGCTTTGCCTCTTCTTTAACTAATATAATTTTGTTTACTTATAAAAAAAAAAAAAAGGGTTTGTAAGTTAGCTTCTAACTTATTTTTAGATAATTTATTTATGATTTATGTATAAATGTCACATTCATGATATAAATGTCATTTTAAGCATGAAACATTATGTTATATGATATATTGAGTATTTATTACTTGCGTACATGACGTGTAATTTTCACCATTTTAGCATATCATATGAAATTGCCATTTTCACATGAAGCTTATTTCACAAATACATGTCATGAAAAACATTTTCGAGCATAGCATGAAAAATAAAGTCGTCACAACCCCAAAGGTTGGGATGGGGAATTATCCCAGTAGAAATCCTCTGTCTACTCTGGAGTGAGTAAAAATGGAGTAGTAACTCCTGAGTTGACAAATAACTGTCAACGGGTTTCGAATGAATTCTTTTTAAAGAATGCTGGAGCGAAGTCATTTATATCATTTAATGCTAGTGGGTGCATATGTTATAATGAAATATTATGTTACCAATGCATTGAGAACAAGTCTGCATACAACGTAGTTTCAACATGAGTTGTACTATGGTCACCAGTAGGTACTCACAGTGTATAATGGGGAGTTATGACGATAACATATGTTATGATATTATTAATAATAGCTTTAATAACAATGAAATGTTATGTTTTTGAAAGAATAAATTGATAAATGTTCTCTATAAGAAAATGTGCATAAAAGTTTTTATGAAAATGTTGAGGAATATGGATGGGAGACAAATATTGATTTTTCTGCATAGCATGCATCTCATATTTATCATTGCAAGCATAACTTATCTCTATGCAAGTTGTCTATTTAACTTACTGAGATTTCAAGTAAATCTTGCCCTTATCGACCCAATACCACGCACCTGGAATGTTAAAAGTTGTGTCCGGACCGGTAGATGATGAACAAAATGGACTGCTGGATACAAATGGTTGAAGATGAGCTGGACCTTGAGCGAAGGCTAGATATCATTTTGATGTTCATAGCATCGACTCTTCATATACTATAGAGTGTATGAAAGAGTTGATCTGACTACTGAGACTTGGTTTTAAGTATCTTGTATAAAGGAAATGCTATCATTAAGTTTGAACTTATGATGGTTATTAATATTATTGGGCTGTTTAGTTCATTTATGTAAATTTTTGAGTCACTCTTATTCTGCTGTGATTATTTCATATTGCTAGTTGCATACTTGGATGCATTGCATATTAACTGTCATGAACGGGGTGTATATAATCATGTGTTGCATGTTCTGATGCTCCAAGTCTACATTACATCCTAAACAGTGACCTGGGGGTCTCACAGCATTTGGTGGAAAATTTAAAATTTAAAATTTAAAATTTAGAAAGAAGTTACCTTTTGCTTGGGTATTTCAACATATACGGGAAAAGTAAGGAAGATTTTTTTTTTTTTTCATTTTCTGTCTCCCTGGTAATGTTTTGGAGCGTTAAGGTCTGCCTTTAAAATAGGTGCCCCGTTATATGCATTGTACTTTATATCATTGCATTTTTGGATAACATACATTGAAATGAGTTTCAGGATGTTGCACTTGATTTAATTGGTGAATCCAATGTTTCATTTTTGTCTCTTTTATCAACAGTTTCGGTCTCTTGTACTGATGGAACTGGCAGTGATGGACCCCTATGCGGCCAGTGCTGGGCCAATTGATAGTTCAGTACTCCATGATCAGGAGAAACATGTTTCATCAGCAGTTTGGGAAGGGCAGGTACAGATTACCATCACATATGCCTTGATGAACTTTTATCTTACCTGTGTTTTCATCAGAGAAATATTTTCAGCAGTAATACTTGTGTGTAATGATGCTTCATTTTTGCATCAACAGGAGCGTGGTGCACTTCGGTGTCACGAACACACTTCAAAGCTTGATCAGTGGACGCTTACAGCAAAACAGATTGAGTTGGTAGAGAAGGCTGGATTTGGCTACTTGAGATTGATTCCAGCAGTTAGTCTAGACAACCCACTAATCTCTGCACTAGTTGAGAGGTGGAGGAGAGAAACCAATACCTTTCACTTGAATGTCGGAGAAATGACAGTAACCCTTAAAGATGTTGCGCTCTTGCTTGGCCTTGCAATTGATGGAGAACCTGTAATAGGCATAACACATACCACATGCAGCTCGGTTTGTGAGAAGTACCTTGGGAGAGCTCCAGAGTCCATTTACACGAGTGGTGGAATGGTGAAACTAAGTTGGTTGAAAGAGTTCTTTTCTCGATGTCCTGAAGATGCGCCAATTGAAGTGATTGAACAGCATACACGTGCTTACCTTCTGTATCTCGTAGGCAGCACAATATTTTCCACCACAACTGGGAATAAAGTCCCTGTCATGTATCTTCAATTGTTTGAGAATTTTGATCACTGTGGAAATTATGCATGGGGAGCAGCAGCATTGGGATTCCTGTACAGGGCCCTTGGGAATGCCTCTCTTAGATCTCAAAGTACCATCAGTGGCTGTTTGACACTACTACAGGTTATTCATGTGCATATTCTTTATTCTTTTGAACCTTCTTCATTGGTATCTTTCGACTTTGTTGCCAATATGCTACCTTTTCTTAATAGTAGTATTGTTGCAGTGTTGGAGCTACTTCCACCTGAATGTTGGGCGACCAAAGCTCAATCACGATCCGATGCATGATTGCTTTCCATTTGTACTTAGGTGGAAAGGAAAACAGACTGGCCCAACCGCAAACCGTGATGTAGTTTTTTACCGTAAGGCCTTGGATTCCTTAAAACCTTGTGATGTAAGTTTCTTTTTACTTTTAACACATGTTTTCAGTTTTATGCTCTTATTGCAAGTCAAGGAAATGTCGTGCAATTGAATGATTGGTGTGTAGGTGGAGTGGCTTCCTTACAGAAATATGGATAGTATGGTAATTCCTGAAGATATTAAAAGTACCCTAATTCTTGGGAGGTCCAAGACAATGTTGATATGCTTTGACAAGGCAGAAAGACATCTCCCAAATCGATGTCTAAGGCAATATGGCATGCATCAATCAATCCCGGAGGATGTGCAGCGATGGGAGAGAAAGAGTCGTGGTGTTGATGGTGGGGTTGACTTGTCAGGGAAAATGGAATCAGAGCTTAACGAATGGTTGGACCGAAGACTCCATATTGTGGAAGGTGATGATGTTGCAGATGAGAGCAGGTACATGCAGTGGTATCTGAGAATTACTCGTAAATTTGTAGGGAGACCTATTTCTCTTTCATCCGAGTTCCAAAGAACAGTAAGTCTCTGCTGCCTTGTTTACTTGATGTTTGGTAGCAATTGTAAATAAATTTTGTATTCTTAAATTATTGTTTGGAAACATTTTTGCAGAATGCTGGTTTGAGGGATATTGCACACATAGCAGATACATTCTCGACAAAAGGTTTGGATCCCCAACAAATTGAATCAATTTCGAAGATCAGGTATATTGCACATGAGTGTCTTAGGGACCAAGTTGGAGGTCCAGTCATGGTTTCAGTAAGCCCGGAAACTGAACTTGGGAAAAGGGTAAGAGGAAAGGAGAGGGTAAGAAGGAAGGCTAGTGGAAAACGGTTCCGGAAGGACGATCAAGTGCAGTACAATGAAGCTAGCGATGATGATCAATCTCAATTTGGTGGTGCTGGCATTGTAGGTGATCAACTACAATTTCACCATGCCAGTAGAGAGGTGGATCATTTGCAGATATGTCCTACTATGCATAGCGAAGACATCCCTTTGCAGATAATTCATGCTGCAGATGAGGGTGAGAATGCACAGCTTTGCAATGCAGATACTGAGGTTCAACATTTAGAGTTAACTCATACAGCTGGCAAGGAAGAAAATGCAGAGATGGGACATGCAGTTGGTGAGGAAGAAAATACAGAGCTAAGCCATGGAGCTGGTAAGGAAGAGAAAGCAGAGATAAACCATGCAGCTGATAAGGTTGATGACAAGAAGCTTCCCAAAATGCCCAAGGAGGTTGATGATTCACAGCATGCATCGAAGGGGGCAAATGGCTCTCAGCTTTCAGATGCTATTAATGAGATTGTTGATTCACAAGTTCCTGATATAACTAACCAGGTTATTGAAGAACAGTATTCTGTTTCGACCCATGAGGTAGGTGATGCAACAGATGAGGTTATTGAATCACAGCATTCTTTTGCAACTAATGAGGTTGGTGATCCGACTAAGGAGGTTATAGAACCAGGGCTTCCAGTTGCAACGAATGAGGTAAATGATTCGCAGCTTTTGCATGATAGTCGTGAGAATGATCCACATACTGCTAAAGAAGCATTAGATGTTATTCCACCGTCATCTCTCGAAACTTGTGATGATATTGCACAGAAGGGTACTTGTAGCGTTGTAGTATAAAATTATGAACTTTACCATCATGTGATTTTGTAGAGGTATTTATGTCTCAATTACTCCAATAGGTATCTTATTATATAATGTGCTCATAAAAATACTCTCGTAACTTGGGGCACTATTGCCTTCTCATCAATCTAAGATTCCAAATTTTATCATGATATGCAGCCCAAGACTCTCTATGACAATTCGTCTTACTCTTTTCTGATTAAGCAATGTTAGATTTTATTTGATTAAATCAAAAGGCGGTCCAAGTATGCTAGAGAAATAAGTAAGGAGCAACGTCTTGAAGAAAAGGCCCCATTGTTATATTAAACAGACAAAGACCCCTTTCCCTAGCGTGTAGTTTGAGGGTTATCATATAAAACCATTTTTTCAATGAGTTTTGCTACGTACAAGTATAGTCGTGTACTAATCTGTATACCAATACTAATTTATTCATACTTAAAATTTAAATTAACAATATTTTCAATAAAATATACTTTTTGACTAATCATATCACATTGGTGTATAGATTAGTGCATAATCATATTTGTAACTATATTTTTCTTTTTTCAATTGGCAAAGAGGTCTATTATCTCTCTGAGCTTAACCTAAAACGACCAAATTTGGTTAAAGAAGTCATTGGATTAGGCGCCAGCTCAATGGAGTAAGAGTTCGTTTAATTATTCCCAACTCTTCCTGCACAGCTGCAGCACCAATCAGTCACAATAAGACGGTGTTTCCTTTGGTTATTCATGGTGAGGATCTTTCCTAAGGATGATTCTCCCAGGTAAGTAATTGTTTTCTTGAGGTTTTTGGACCATGTAGACTGATCGAATGACGAACTGTGGCCCGAAGAATTTTAATATGAGCCACTCGAACAGTCCAGCGGAGAGTATAAAGAAATTGAAGAATTTTATGAAGGTATTCATACAAGAGAAATGCTTCAAGAAATTCTACAAAAATAAATGTATAAATTATTGTGGATTAATGTGTTATGTTGGATTGAAAAACTCATTTTATTGTAAAGTAGATTTGGTATTTTACATTGAGCTAAATTAGTTTGTAAGTTTTTTTTTGTAATATATTTTTGTAGATTTAGCACTTCTTTTAGTACTCTCACTCTGGAGATTCACCGATATCTCCAACAGATTAGCCGTGAAATCCCTCTATGCATGCGCAATGTTGTATTTCTTTGGGAAAGGTTTCCTTGAGGGAGCACTGCTACTATGATGCTTGTAGTTGACCATTGCAATTGACCGCTAGTTTAAAATCTCTTTTATTATTATTATTATTATTTTTATACATATTTTTTATCATTTTAAAATATTTTTAAAAAATATAAAAAAAATATCAATATACTAATAATCACTTCATTAACTATTAAGTAAAAAAATTAAAAATAAAATAAAATTATTAAATGGTCATTTGAAGCGATACACTTAAAGCGACATACTGTTATTTATCTTAGGGCCTTGCAAACTCACAAGTCATGCTCGAATTGAATCCTTCAACCATCTCCCAGTTGAAGTCGATATGACTAAAAAAAGCTATCCAACCTGTTTTGATATTTTTGATAGCCATTGTACTTCATCAGTACACCACCTACTCCAAGCACAACCGAATTCGAATCCACTCTAGCTTTCCACAAGGTCTCCCCCTTAATGTTGGTAACGCCAAAACACTTTCTATAAAAAGCTTGTCCTTGTTAGGACTGTTCATCCAGCCCAATTTTTGCTATTCCGTCCAGACCCGATGATCCAACTCCCGTTTGGGTGGGCTTCCCTTCTGTAATGGAAATTTTCCTAATTCGGGTATTTCTCTCTCTCTCTCTCTCTCAAATGTAGAGGTAAGGAGTATTAAAAATCTTCGGATGGAGCTTATGTTCAACTCCTTGAATACTTTTACTTTGGATATTAGAGCATTAGCATTAGTTTTATCAAAAGTCAAACCAAATGTATAAAATAATGAATATGGGTGGAAAAGAACTGCATTGAATTAATTAAACCAAATAATGGAAAGTTTTGACCTATAGTGTTTGCTCCATTTCCTTCAAATATGAAGGACTACTGTACACTTATCATCTGAATATTTTATTACATTTTAATTCATCAACTGCTTTAATGCATTTACTGCATATTATACGTCAACTGTTTTACTGCATTTTAATTCAATGTTTTACTGCATTTACTGCATATTAATAAGTTAACTGCTTTACTGCATTTACTGCATATTCATATAAGTTAATAAAAGGCAAAAATATATATATCCATATAAATATATATCCATATAATTGCAAAATATGAAAAAAATTATATTATTATTAAAAAAATAATATTATATTATTATTTTGATGAATCCAATAGCTAATCCAATGTGGGATTTTGGATAAGAAGATTTTAGATTTATGGAAAACTTGTACTTTTCATCAAATTTTGAAAATTTCTTTGATGAAGCCAATGTGAATGCTCTTAGACATCAAATTTCTACTACTTCCGTGGACATAGTCTACATTGCTATGTATTTTGATAGCAACTAAGAATTTATTCCAACTTAAAACATGGGTCACTCTTTATTCTAGGATTATAAAAGATAAATGAAGACAAGAAACATCGAAACTACGTAGGAAGTACTTTTGGAGTTGAATCCAGATTCTTCCATTAAGTTGAACAGTTGATAATGCTGCATGCAGTGCAAGCTCTGTGCTGGACAAAATGATACAAAACTCCACCCGAGGTTTGACCTCAAGAGCTTCGTTAATTATTTGGCAGCTGTGTAGTCTAATTAGCTTTCAAACATCCAAATGAATTGCATCCAGCTCTGTGTCCATAATTTGTAGGACTATTCATCCGGATTTTGAATCGAGTACCTGGATACATTCGGTTGACCTAATCCAGAATCTGGATTTTTTGATACCCGAAAATCTGGATTCTTTTGTTTTTGTTTTTGTTTTTTTTTTTTCAAAAACCTATCTTATTAAATTTCTTTTAAAAAGCATTTTGTTTTTATCTTAAAGCATATATTCTATTTCAAATTTTTCAAGAAAAAAATGTTGAAAAGCATATTCTTTTATATACAAAACTAACTATTATTTTTAACTAAATGAATCTAAAAATAAAAAAATTTAATATCTATCATGTAAAAATAGTAATAAAAAAATTGCAATCACAACATATTATACTATTTGGTATTTATATATTACATTACAAAACACAGTTACAAAAAATGAAATTACATATAAAAAATGGATTACATAGAGCCACCAATACTATTACATAATATGTCTGCTTCATGCAATCAATGCATTTCTCCATAGCCATTGTTGGTCCAAGCTTATCTACAAGATGTATTCAATAATATTCTTAGGCTGCTGAATAATATCATAGTTTCGTACAAAACATGCAATCATAAGAAATAGAAAAAAAAATTGTATGAGATTCAAACTAGTTATTTCTCACCATTTAGAAAACATTTTCCATTATAAACAAAAGATTAAGATCCATACATTATACATGAAACAACTCCTCACATACAAGTAGTTTGAGTTGAGTATTTCTCACCAATAGTCTCCTCTCACCCTTGTAATTAATAAGAAGTAGCATAAATTTTAGTAAAGCTGAAGAACGACCAACTTATTTGAGTTGACTTTGATCAATCAATTTCTCCAAGTCTCTGGTATCACCTTTAAATGAAAAATAAACATAAAGATTTAAAGGTTAGAAAAGATGGCATTTACAATATATATTAGCCCAAATCAAAGATCACTTTGTCAAGCTGATTCCTACCTGAAATCATTGCGGCATACAAAGGATCCTATCACATCATGAAGGTGATATACTGTTGAAGATACGCTTCAAATTAGGGCATGCCAAACGTAATCTCCCCATGTTCATCAAACATAGTAATTCAAGTTGTAAATACGAATCCTATTCTTAAGAGGAATTATTATTGATCTGATGTTTTATACTGCAAGAAACTAAAGATTGGTAGAGGTTGTTCTCACCTTCGGACAAAAGCGGACATCCAGGATCTCCAGCATGCTACAGTTTGATATGGCAGCTTCAACGGCTACTTCATCAATGTTGCAAGACTAAAAAAAGCAACAATTCCAAAGGTCAAGGAATGGTATTAGATTCAAACACAAACCAACTTTAAAACAATATACACATTTTTCAACATGGAAAGAAGGGGAGAAAAAAAAAAAAAAAAAAAAAAAAAGCAAGCCTGCATTGACACCAAATATCATATTTGGTGTTAAGTTTCAACAAAGAAAAATTATACACAATTGCAAATTAAGGGTACAAAACCAGTCAATCTAGAACTGGAAGAGTCCTATAAGAATATTACATATTAAAGTCTACAGACATACAACCTTCGATGTCTGAGTTAGAGGGAATTCCTTAGTGTTAACACTGTTATCCAATTACCCAATCCAAATGTCTCTAACACTGGTTATTAAAGAGAATGAATTAAAAAAAAAATACAAGTTTCTTATCTTCAAGTGGCATGAACCATGACAATGCTAGATAATGCACACACAAGTAATGCACTTACACTAGTTTTTTGAAGCATGTTTGGGGCGGCTGACTCATAGCACCCTCGGTTAAAGATAAAACTAGATAATCATCTAAAAAAAAAATTAAGAAAACATAGTTAAATATATAATAAACTAAGTTAGATAGATATTAAAAAAATATTTCAACTTTCAAACTTACCTTCAAGTACCATCAACTCTATGTATTCTTCCAATTCTTGGATGTCGATAGGTTTGGTCCTTAACCAATTTTGGGTGCAAATGAGAGTTTCAACAATCTTTGGAGACAATGAAATCCTAAAAGGATCCAAGATGTGTCCTCCAGTCCTGAATGCGGACTCTAAGCTGACAATGAAAATGGGGTGGCTAACACATCACGTGCTACCTCAACAAAAACATGATAATTGGTGGCATTAACTATCCACCAATTCAAGATATCAAAACTGGGTGATTTTGGTGCACATGCCTCTGACAAATACTTATCTAGTTCTGATCTAAACTCCATAAACCCTTGCTCCTCAACATATTTGTCTAACTTGATCGAGCTACTAGAAGAAGTAGAAGTAGTGTTTGGCCTCCGTTGAGCCACATTAGAACTGCCACCCACTAGCCACATGAAATTTGTTATGCTACTCAATCAAGCGGCTTAACAAGAGTTTAACGTTAGCCTCTATCTTATCCCCCAACTCATCCCCTTTGCATCATCTCAACCAAAACCTCATTGACAACATTTTGTATCATAAATTAAGCACAAAAGCAACATATATAATCAAGTTAAACTTATATGTGCTACTCCAATATTTTTCAAACTTATTTTTCATATTCCTACCCATGGTCATAGTGATGCTATCATTACTCATGCACATATCAATTAATGTATATTCGATTGTGCATAGTTCATGGAAATATACATTAGCTATCATGTACAAAGAACCAAAAATGTTCAATATAATATTATAAAATATTTTCAGTAACTCTACAAAAATCTATGTTTTTTTTCCAATTATCACTAGTGGGGTTCATGAATTCATTATCCACATACATATATAGTGTTCAAACACTAGTTTGTATTTTACAGCGGTGCTTAACATCAAATATGTGGAGTTTCATCTGGTGGAAACATCCAAATAAAGCATCCTCATAAATCATCTTTACCTTTAGAAAAATTAAATTTTAAATGAGAATGAATTTCATGGGAAATAAATAAAGGAATTTCTTTGGTTTCTTTGATGGAAGTATTGATAGGAGACATTTGATTTTCAATTATTTCTAATTGTTTGCTTATGGTTTTTAAATATAAATTGGTATAATTATTTTATTGGATTATATTATCAGTATTTTTACTTTCTAATATAGAATTATATTTATTTATTGGTGAGGCTAATACTTGAATATTCCTTTAGTTGTACTGAATATCTTCAAAATGGGGTATTCTTCGTGAATAATTTGATTATTATCTTTTTTAGTCCATTGATTAGTAGTTCTATTTATGGTTAATAATTGGTTTGATTTATATATTTCAAACCATGTGAAGAAATGTATATTTATTTGTAGACTTTTTAAATACTCATAATATTTCGTTTGCATATAATCTCTTTCTAATTTTGTGAAAGTAAAGAAAAATATTAATATTTTCTGTTTATTTTCTTCTTTCATATAATCTTCTTTTAGATAATATTTATTAATTTTAAATTCTTCTTTACTCAGGGTGAATATTTGAGCATCAACTACTTGTGAATATGTCGGAGAAGAAGGCTCTTTATTTTGTTGGAAATTTTGAGAGGTGGATGCTATATCAGGATGATTAACCGTATATATTGGTATATCAATAATATTTTCAAGAATAATTTCCTAGATCTGGATATCTAAATGTTGAGATCTAGTGTCAAAATTTTAAAATTTATTTCTAGAAATTGAAGTAAGGATAAATCTGGGTATATGATAACTAGAATGTGCTGGTGAAGAATAATGTGATTGTGATAATGATCTCCTAAAAGGTTGAAAAACAATTTGGACTGTTCCATCCATTTTTTTATTTATGTAATCTAAATCATTTTTAGAATTATTTTCTATTTTGGGTAATGAAATAATATTTTCTAACTGTCATTCATTAGGGAGGGTAATTTGATTCTAATATATTTGTTTAGGAATTTGTATACTAGAATTTGATGTGCTAGATTGTAATAATAATGTGTATCCTTTTAGACTAGTAATAAGAGTTTGTGGCTCTAATGTTGTTTTCATCAGTTTATAATGAATTTTATATACTACAATTAAATGGTGTGATCCTTTCATCATATGATAACCATTTGTTTTAATGTTTAATGTTAAAACATGTAAAATATTAGTATCAAATAATGAAAATGAATAATAAAGGTAACAATTAAAATAAACTGGACCTTGAAAAAGGCTAGACTCTACCATTCCAAGTAATGAATAATGAAAATTATAATGTCTTTCGTCTATTAGACAGAGTAATACTGAGGTATTTGATCCGTTTCTAATGAGTGGTTTTATAGCCACTTGTACTAATCCAATATGTATAAAAAAATATTTTTGTTATTTATGGTGTTTAATAGCTTCTTTTGTTAATAATTATAATGATTCATAATCATTATTTAGACTAATAGTTTTTTATACTGTTTTAATGGTATAATTAGTAAGAAATGATAATTTAGAAGAGAAAGTAGACTGTTTATATATTTGATTCTTAGGAATATTAGGAATAGACCAGTCTTGTAAATTTCTTTCTATGTCTATTATATTATAGTCTTGTAAATTTATTTCTATGTCTATTAGTTAATATTATCAGGTTCAGATTCTATAGTTATATTAGTAGTGAATTATTTTGACTTAGATAAAGAATTCATTTAAACAAGTTTTTAAAACAAAGATTTCCTATATTCAAAGAGAAATGAGTGGATCAAGATCTTGGGAGAATACTACAGAGACCACCCTTGAAGCTTCTCTAGCATAGATGAGCTGACCAACGGATTTTCATGATTTACCAACACAAGACTTCCAATTTACTTCATTTTCTTTTATATAAGTTATTGTTGTTTAAAATCTATATCAGTTATTTCTTCTTTTTTATTATTATTATAAAGCAATAATGCTTGGATGGTTTTTGTACTTTTAATTTCTTCTCTTAAGAACTTACAATGATCTTCAAATTCTTTTATTGCAGCTTGTTTACTTTGATATACGTGATATATTTCCATCATTGAACAATAATCTAATCTCATCTTTTATTGTTTTTCTTTAAGATCATTTAGTCCTTACATATAATGTTTCAATTCAAGTCTTGTATTATATTCTGCACAAATTAATTCATTACGGTCACGAAAACCAACTTGAACAAGATAATAGTTCATTATAAAATCACAAAATAGCAATAAAGCAATAAGATAGCAAAAAGTAAATAAAATCACTAATAAAATAGCAAATAAAATACCAATATCAATATATAATAGCCAATGGCTCTAATACCATATACGTATTTAAGGTAATATATAATATAGATATTATATATTTATTTATTATAATAAGATGCAGTATAACCAGCCAAACAAATAATAAAAGGCAGTAGAACATGTTTGATAAAATAAAGAAGGAAAACAAATAATAAAAGGAGGTAGAACCTACCATTTGTATAAATAAAAGACAAAATATGATAAAATAGATTTCATTGAAAATATAATACTTACAAGGAGATTAATTCTCAAAGAAGTTGATAGCAGTTAACATAA
Organism: Carya illinoinensis; assembly: GCF_018687715.1. Classification (NCBI taxonomy): domain Eukaryota; kingdom Viridiplantae; phylum Streptophyta; class Magnoliopsida; order Fagales; family Juglandaceae; genus Carya; species Carya illinoinensis. Next base: position 23,472,080 of record NC_056755.1, on the reverse strand, counting down.
AAAGAGGCTTAGTTTACAAGAGATGATATTCTGAGAGTACGAAGAGCGAGAGAATAAAAGGCTCTAGATTAGGAATTCTGAATGCATTCTCTTGCTTACAAACTATCTATTTATAGGCACTAGTACAATAATTGTCAATAATATGTCCCCGACATCTTATCTTCTTCTAGCAACTAATAATTCAAAGATAAACAAAGTCTTTTGTGTTATGAAATCATGAAAATAGAGAGAGTTTCAAAGGTAGAGAGAGAATGAGAGAGAGCAATTCTCATTGATTGTATCTTCTGAACTTAGAAACACCCATATATATAGGGGTACAAAATTCTTAATTGACGACTACGACTTGGTCAATTACGACGGCTAAATGTGGTTGTACAATACAAGATGATTTACAACACTTCCCTTTTGGATGACCATATTTAAAAAATATGCCTCGTTAAAACCTTGCCAAGGAAAAACCCTGTGGGAAAAAACCAATGGCGAAGGAAAAAGAGTACAGTATTCATGTGTACCGTCGAGTGCTTTAGGATTGCCTCATTAAAACCTTGCAAAGGAAAACCCAGTGGGATAAAACCTTAGCGAAGGAAAAAGAGTACAATCAGCACAAGTCTTCAAGACATTACTTCCCCTGAAAAGTGCATGACAACAGGTCTTCAAGTCTCTGCATTCCAATGTTCTGCACAATCTTCTTAAATGTTGCAGTTGGTAATGCTTTAGTGAATAAATCTGCCAAATTATTAATTGACCGTATCAATTTCACATTTCTTCTCATGAATTACAATGATCTTCTTGTGTGGATCTGAAAGATAACTCGCATCTGTATATCCATCTAATTGTGGACTTGATCCAAATAATCACATATTCAGGGCTTTAATTGAACTGGAGATGAGGTACTTCAAGACCAATAATTTCTTCATCGTATTCACAAGGACGAAATGGATCTTTCTGCTCATCAAATGATCGAGCACCCATTTACTCAAGGATGAGCTTTTTCCATATAAAAAGTACTTTAATACTTTATAATGAAATTCACCATATTGATTTAAGGTCATTTTAATATTAAATTCACTACTCTTCTAGAGTTGTGCTCTTCTAGAGTTATTGTAAATAACACAGTTAGTGAAAAATTCATCAATATTAAGCCGCTAACCTCATTTTTCAACAAAAACGGTGGCCGGCTTTTTATATCAGACAAGCACCGCAGGATTTTCAGCTCTTCTGTAGTTGTTAGGAGCCGCAGAGCTATGATGCTACATCTCTTGTCTCTTGTAGAGAGATGCTTCACGAGAGATGCTGTGAAGTAATTTGTTATAATTTTCTCTATAAAAGAGATATTCAACTCATCTTTATTCGCATCTCATCTTCTTCACTTTTCTTTAATCATACTGCATTTTTACTCTGCAATCTATTTCTGCATTCTTATCCTGCAATCTCTCTCTGCATTCTTACTCTGCAATCTCTCTTTACATTCTTACTCTACAATGGCTCAGCAATCTTCTCAAGGCCAATATATGAGATATTATGCACCTCGTTCATCAGCTGCTCCTGCTTCTACCACAGATGCTATAATGTAATATAATAATGATCTGACTCATAAGTCAGATAATGAAGCTATCTATGAGCTTGTGAGTCTCGGTACCCGATACTCATCATTCATTGTCGCAATTTCTCAGTGACTGCAATCTAAAACTTGTGGAGTTGACAAACTCCATGAGAATATTGCTATCCTTCAGCGACTTCTTCTGGAGTCCAACATGAAGATAGGGGCAATAAAGCAAGAAAATAGGAATTTAAAATCCTTGCTTAAATCTTCTTTTCGATTGCCTACTCCTTTAGATAAGGATGCCATGCAGATTCTTGAAAAACAAAAGCGTTTAAAGAATGAGGCGAAATGTCTCAAATTTCTGTAATTTTTGCTTCAAGATAATAAAATAATATTTCACAAATATTCATATTTGTATTTCTATTTTCTTGTAGATGTTCTATGTGCTCCATTTTATTTCTTCTTTCATAATGCACACTTCTTACAAAACTGTAATATCAATCTGAAATACTAATTGTATTTAAGAGATGATATTTCATAACTAATAATTTCATTCATCTCCCCCTTGAAGTTGCAAGGGTTTCAGATTTATATTTCAAATATGTGCAGTTTTCATGAGCTCTTCTGGAGCCTCAATGACATTTAAATTATATATATAAACTGCAATGGATACTGAAAATATATTGACAATATATAGCTTGTTCCAGATATAATACATATTTCTGTATGTATTCAGATCAGAAGTTTCAGACATTTTCTATTCTTCAAGGATTTTTATATATATGTCATGATCTAATGATCCATATAAATATGCAGTTAATCATACATATCCAAACTCTTGGTAACTTTCAAGCTAATAAAAATCTCAATATGATTTCAACCACTTTAAAAGCATATCAATATCGTTTCTTCGAAAAACTAACTTGTGATTTCTATATCACATTTTCAAATTAAAAGTTTCAGGCATTTTATATCATATATATAAATATCCACTGATATTTAACAAAAATCACCTCTTTAGGTGTTTGGACTTCAAGTCCATATTTATCACATTTTACTAGTGATATCAATTCTGCAGGAATTGTTTGTGAGAAACTGACTTGTGATTTTTATATCACATTTTTATTTCCTTTCTATAAATACCTGCTGATATTCAACAAACATCACCTCTTTAAGTGTTTGGACTACAAGTCCCGATGCATCATATTTTACTAGTGAAATCAATTCTGCAGGAATTGCTTCTTTCAAATTTGACCAATATTTTACGTCGGTATTCTTTGACAGTTCTTGATTCACTTTCATCAGTTCTTGATTCACTTTCATCATTACTTTTGGTAATGTCAATTGCCATCTCATATGGAAATACGTTGTCGACAACGATTTTATTTCTATCCATAATTTCTCTAATATTCATGAAATATATCGAGATCTCGTTATTTTCAGGTACCTGTCCCTCTTCAAGGGAAGATATTTTCATGAAAAACCTCTTCAGGAGGCACTCATCAGGAGATTTATACTCTTCAAGAGTTTATACAGGAGAATTTTATACAGAAAATTTGGATAGACTTTATTGCTTGTTTTGTGGGTATGGCCTCTTCAGGAGTACCAAATTATTTGTGTTTTTCTCTTTCGAGATGGTTTATCTTTTGTATCAATAAGTCTCACATGCCTTTAGACATGTCTTATGTTCATTAGACTGCTGAATTTCTTAATTGTCCTACAAGGATTTCAATCCTCGCTGGGATTTTAGCAGCTAGAATGTGAGACATTTTTTATCTTATTGCATTCATAATTTAATTATCATCTGAACTTCCAGTTCACATATGATAATCAAGATAACGTCGAATTATTTCATCTTATTTGCTTCTAGCAAATTTTTCTTTCCACTTCTGGTGGTAAGACTTTATAGTAAAAGAATCTTCTCGTTCTTTTATGGACGTCCATAGGAAAATTATTTGACTTATCGTAATTGATTTTGGATGATCAAGATAATCATGAAAAGATATAAATATTTTGAATCATATCACTTTTGATGCATCATAATATTTGATTCAATAATTGTATAATATCATCTCAAAGAGAAAGTTGGTAGCTTTTCCGATACAAGCTTCTGGCTTGAAAGCTAGTAGCACTCGATATTGCTATTTCAGGAGCACATTCGAGACATTCATTTTAAACATATCATCAATAATTCATAACAAGTATAAAAAGAATAAATAAAACTTGTATATAAATTATGTAAATAAAAATTAATCACAAATATAATTGAAATGTAAATTTTAGAAATTTTAATTCACCATAAATATAACTTGAAATGTAAACTATGTGAATAAATATAGAATTTATCAAATAATAATAATGAATATAATCCTTAATATTCATATTAAGGATTGCAAATAATATATTAAAAAAAACTTACTTGAAATAGAAGACTACTGTCTTTAGTATCATTAGAACTTTCGTGCACTTTAAAAATTAGTAAGATTGAAAAAAATCACCGTATATAACTCCTGTCTGAAAAATTAATAGAAATTATTAGTCAAACATAACATGCCAATCATTAAAAAAAAAAAAAAAAAAAAAAAAAACTTACCGCTGTCTCTCATAAAGAGGGGACCATCTGACTGTTGCTGCAATAATAGACATAAGTAAACAAGTTAAAAAAAAAAAATGTCGTCTGGGGACACGGATAGAATCACCCCGTAAAGATGTCTCATTTAACCATCAATGGTTAGACTCCTCGCTGTCAAAATTATAGACACGCAAATCAATACACTTCCTTTAAGTAGGTGCCATAATTGCTACCTACTAACAAGTCATGTCTAGAATAAGTCTAAGAAATTGTATGTTGCTACTTTAATAAAGCTACGGCTATGCCCTCCTGCCATTTTACATAAATTAATGTGCAAAAGTCATACTTTTTAAAAACCTCATCAACTTGTTAGAGAAAGATAAAGAAAGCTAAGGTGATGAATAAGAAAGAGACGGATTTCCAGATCGAGACACGGAAACCAACGTTAGTGGATCAGGGACAAATTCTAAGATGTCATGCGGCTTTTTCCAACAACCCATTTTTGACTTTTATCATTATTTGACTTGTCGTCTTCCAGCAACTGATCAACGCAGTCGATTTCTACCATAGCAGAGGCGTCTTCCTTTGAAGAGGGATGGCTATGGTAGAGAGGGAAGATAGCTGCAGCTCAACGAACCCCCTACGATGGTAGGGTGGTGACACCAACGGCAACACTCATGGGTTTCAGAGAGAGAGAACCCAAAAATTAAAGAGGCAAGGGAGATGACTATCAATTGCTAGCTGGAAAGCATGGGTGGCTGGCGGAATGGGCCAAAGACAAACTTGGTCTTTGATTCGATGAACTCGGACATCGATTCGGCGAGCCTGGAGAAGTCTCCCTGGTCCATCTGATGGGATTCTTTGGTTTTGGTGCGGAGCTATGAGGCGGATTTAAGGGAGGGCATTGACATCGAAGAGGCCAAAGCTGGATTGTGACTCTTTGAATTCGAGGTCACAGAAGAAGAGCTTGCCATGGGAAGGTGACTCGAGGTCCTGGCTTCCTTTCGCGAACTTCCGAGTCTCCTCCTCTTATTGGCCGCGTTTTCCCTCGCCCTCTTATCGGTCTCAACCGATTCGGATTCTCAACAGGTTGTAGCCATCGACCAGATCTACCAAATCTCTGGCTAGAAACCCAGAACCCAATTTTGACGAGGATTACAGAAACCACAGAAAGAGAGAAATGGTGGCTGGGAGGAGAAAGAATTTTTCTCGCATCGTGCTGATAACATGTTATGAAATCATGAAAATAGAGAGAGTTTCAAAGATAGAGAGAGAATGAGAGAGCAATTCTCATTGATTGTATCTTCTGAACTTAGAAACACCCATATATATAGGGGTAGAAAAGTCTTAATTGACAACTACGACTTGGTTAATTACGATGGCTAAATATGGTCATACAATACAAGATGATTTACAACATTTTGAACTTTTGTTAGACTAAAGACTTCATCTTATGTAGGGCTGAGCACCGACTTTTCAAAGTCGGATTTGGCCTCCTCCGACTCCGACTCTGACTTTGTCGGAGGCCGAATCCGACCTCCGACTCTAACTCCGCTTGCACCCCACTCCGCTCCAACTCCGACTCCGACTTGTCGGAGTGAAGTCGGAGTTGGGCTTTTTTTTTTTTTTTTGGCTTTTTTTTTGGGCTTTTTTTTTAACTTTTTTCCTTGACCCAATTAACATTTCAATTTTACAATTTGCAACTCTAATAGGATTTGGGCTTCTATATCAATTTTTTTTAAATATAATTTGAGATTTCTAATTTATCTAATTATCACATTAGAAATAAAAATAAATTCAAAATCCATCACTATAAAAAATAAAACTAAATTCAAATGTGCAACCAAAACTAAAAACTAAATTAAAACTAAATACACACATTAAAATTACATAACCAAAATTACAACCTAAAATTAAAAATACATAACCAAAATTAAAACCTAAAATTAAAAATACATAACCAAAGCTCCAACCAGTTTTGACTCAAGCATATAGGAGTAGACTTCAACCAGTTTTGCTAGCACACAAGAGCTTCTTTAGTTCTAGAAGCCAAATAACTCCTAAACGGATCCAGGACATGGCTTCCTGTGCTAAATGCTGACTCAGATGCAACGGTGGTGAAAGGAATGGCCAAGATATCTCTTGCCATTAGAGCAAGAACCGGATACTTGATGGAGTTGACGTTCCACCAAATTAAAATTTCGAAACTCCCTGTAGGAATCTCAATGTTCTCCAACAAATACCGCTCTAACTCCGACTTACAATCCATCAAGGATGCTGTATACTGTTTCTGGAACTCTATCAAAAAATCCAAGGGATCATAATATGTAACAATACTACTACTCCCCATTGATGCACTAGCTTCACCGCTCTGAATTTTGTTAGCACCAGTTACGCACCCACCACCAAACTCTACATATGCCTCATACAAATATTCCATATCCCTCTTGAAGTGTGCAACAAATTTCTCATCCTTCTCCTCACCTAATGTTTTCTTGAACCAATATGCTTGAGTAACCAATTGTACCGCGGATCAAGAATAGTAATAATAAACAACAACCGATTTATTTTTTCAAGATCACCCCAATATTTATTATACTTTGTCTTCATTCTGAAAGCCATTGAACTCAAATGTCGATTACTATTGTCACAAAAATTATTCAAGTGTTTATGAATGGCAATAAGCTCTTGGACATAAATATTTAATGTGACATACAGTGTACCAAAAATGCGCAATGTAACACCATAAAATATTTGAAGAAACTTCGAAAAGTTTCTTATGGTCTCTCAATCATCCAGTCCAGGAGCTCCTAGACCTTTTTTCCCATGTCCATCCTTAGACAAATAAACTCGTGAGTATGGATCTTCATCAAACAAAAGTTGGAAGGCTTTTTGATACTTCTCAGCCACATCCAACATAAGGAAAGTCGAATTCCATCTAGTAAGCATGTCAAGAGTCAAAAAACTAGAATATTGAACTTTTGATATATCAACACAGGATTTGAAAGTGGCAAATCTTTGGGGAGAAGACTTCACATACTTAATCAAATTTCGAACCCTTCAATTGAGTCATCAACATCTTTCAAACCTTCACTCACAATAAGGTTTAAGATGTGTGCCGTACACCTCATGTGAATAAACTCGTGACTTGCAACATAATCCGCACTTCCTATTTCCCTTGTTCTCAACCAATCAATAGCAGAGTCGTTAGAGGTAGCATTATCCATTGTAATTGTGAGGATTTTGTCAATACCCCAATCAAGCATACACTCCTCCAACTCCCTCCCAATCGTTGCCCCCTTATGGTCGCTAATCCGAACAAATGAAATGATCCGCTTATGCAACTTCCAATTATTATCAATGAAGTGAGTGGTCACACACATGTAATTAATATTTTGGATAGAAGTCCAAGTGTCGGTGGTCAGGCATACTCTTTGTTTGGTGGTCAAAAACATTTTCTTCAAACTATCATTCTCTCTCAAGAATACCCTCATACAGTCATGCATTACGGTAAATTGAGAATGAATAGGAAACCTTGGATCAAGGGCTTTAACAAATTCCTGAAACCCTTCTCCCTCAACACATCTAAATGGTAGCTCATCCACTGTCACCATCCTAGCAAGGGCAGCTCGGATTTTTTTCTCATTATATTTGGCCATCCCTAAGGTCTTCTCCCCTTCCCCTCCTTCACTTCTTGCTTCCGGGACCAAGAATGTTTAATTCTTGTCCAACTTACTCTTACGGTTTTTTGGGCAAAGTTGGATGTGTGTTTTCATGGCCAAAGTGCCTTGCCTTTTGGGATGGCATTTCCATTGCTTATGACAATGATTACAAGTAGCTACAGGCTCTTCGGGATCACAATCGGGCACTCTTGTAAAGTGGGACCATACCTCAGACCTATTCTTAGGATTTCTACTACCAGATGGAGGGTGAGGGGTAGAATGGAATGCACTAGGAGTGCCTACCGAAAAGCCTATTGGTCCGCTAGACTCATCAACTATTAGACTGAGAATATCAATTGGTTGTTCTGGGGCTGAGATGTCAGGACAAGATGCACCTGTGGATGTAGGAGTGTTTGTGCCTTCCATATCCATGATTTAATAACTAGAACTGTATAACACAACTTCATTAGATTATCATGAACAATGAAAAATCTGATACATCAACAAACAAACAAACAAATCAACAACCAAATCTGTCCATTCATAATATAAAAAAAAACAAATCAACAACCAAATCTAAGTAATTCATTCATTCACTACCTGCCTATTCACAAAAAAAAAAAAAAGGTTTTGTATAGGTTTTGAAGCAGTGAGATCAGGACTACATAGTTTTCTATTCACACCACAAATGATAAGAGGTCATTTAAAGGTCTACAACTTTGCCAATACCAAAAAAAAAAAAAAAAAAAAAATGAAGATCAAGAAGAAGAAAGCTATAGTACATCAGCATTGATCAGCATGTCTGAGTTCCATAAAGACAAGGAAGAAATTCATATAATTAGGTTGTCCTAAGCATATATATATATATATATATATATATATATATATATATATATATATTCATGTTTTCCTAGTACAAGACTAAAAAGGAGACTTTTTCATCCATGTATTTTCACAAACAGAACTATTGAACTATTGTTTGATATGCAGGGTACATCTCCATCAAATTAAAAAGATGGTCGTGTGGATCATTCTTTCATGTTTGATGCTTTAATATAGTGTGTACTGATGATGGTCATATAATTGTCTAGGAAGAACTAATCTTTTTTAAAAGGCCTATGTACCCTTGGAGAGGCCACACTATTGTGACCTGACACTAATAAACACGACCACTAGTAGATTGGGAAATAACAACATATTCGTACTTGACCAAGTCTTGATACCCCATCCTTAATGTGTTTCTCTTGTATATTTGGTGACATTTCCAATCACCAATTCATTATTAAAGTGACTATTTTTTTAATTGGGTTTAGACTTTTAATCTAATTTATGGTTATTAATATAGCATCATAAGAGGCAAATCAACAAGCAGTCATGGCCTTCAACCCTTTTAGCCATCTAGGTGGATCGAAGTCCCATTTTACAAATTACAGCTACTGAATGAACATAATATGAGATGGAAAATGAAGTTTTTGGGTCCACATGATGAAAAAATGATTACAAAAGTTTGAAACCAACCGCAGGCTAAATGCAAAGGGACCCGTATCTCACCATATAACACAACCAGCACACAACAATCCTAAAATCCACAACTATTCAGCGATTCCAGCACACAAACAAGCCTAATATCCACAACTATCAAGAAAATGAACAAAAATAATGCAAAAATAGTTAAGATATAAAAATTATAGAGAGAGAAAGAGAGAGAGAGAGAGAGACACCTCGGTTTTGCAAAGAATGGGCTTTCAGAGAGGCGATGGAGGTCAGAGGAGCGACGGCACGGCAATGGGTTACAGTTTGCCCCCTTGTTGCGCACGGTTCACGGGTTCAGATAAGAGGTGAAGCAGCTAAAGAGTGAAGACCTAATATGGTACGGGTTCAGAAAGTGATTCAGCAAAGGGGGAGGGGAGGGAATCGGGGAGGGGGAGGGGGGTAAACCTAATACGATGCACTGAAACAGCACCGTTTCAATGACAGATATTGGGGAAAAAAAAAAGGTTGCGTGAAACGACGCCGTTTCACGCAACCCAGTTTCTAATAACGGCGTCGTTTACTGATTTCTACTTCTCCATTCTACTTCTAAACAATAAAAATATATTAATAAGTAAAAATATATTTAAGTTAGTAAAAATATATTTAAGTAAGTAAAAATATATTTAAGTTAGTAAAAATATATACTATTATATATATTATATGTTAGTAATACACTAATACTAATACTATTAGTCTATTAATATATAGTAAATTAGTAATATTTATTAACTTATTTACGATAGTCTAATAACTAGATAGTCTAGATGTAATAACTAGTAACTAATAATATGTAATAACACTAGTTACACTAGTAGTAATAGATAATAACTTAAAGATATATATTTAATATATATGTAACTAATAGTATACTATTGAACTATATTATATATTAGTAATACACTAATACTAATACTACTGGTCTATTAATATATAGTAAATTAATAATATTTATTAACTTATTTACTATAGTCTAATAACTAGATAGTGTAGATGTAATAACTAGTAACTAATAATATGTCTATAACACTAGTTACACTAGTATTAATAGATAATAACTTAAAGATATATATTTAATATATATGTAACTAATAGTATACTATTGAACTATATTAGTAATTTACTATATACTAATAGTCTAATACTATTAGTCTATTAGTAATTTAGTATATAGTATAAATTACTATATTTTCCATTTAATAAAAAATGAAAAATATAAATACTGAATATAAACAAGTTTATTAAAATAAACAAGTTTTAACAAGATTACAGAAGAATATCTGGAGAGGTTGGGGATGAAGAAGAAGAGAAGGAAGGTGAGGGAGAACAGAGGCTCTAGGTGTAGTACCTAGAGTCGAGGGAGAAGCTCTAAAAATGAGTTGTGCCTAATGCTGAAGCCAGGCATTCCTTTTATAGAGCAAGGAAGCACTGTATACAATCATTAAAGTAGAGATACAGTGAAAGTAAAAGTGAATGGTACTGTACACAATCATGAGTAGAGGTACAGTAAATATGTCACCCGTGATTGAACAGTGTATTCAATCCCGTTAATCAAGGCAGATGGCTGTCAGCTGAATAATGATGGATCAGTCATCAGATAGTCTTGGAGTGTCTTCTGAATCATGTCCAAATGTGTTACTGTAGGAGGCTTCAGAGGAGACTTCTGATTTTGAGTCAGAATTGTCTTCCTTCAGCTATTGTTGGAGTAGGTGAATTAAATCCTTCTTTGTTAGTCCGGTAGAAATATTCTTTTTCTTGGACTTGGAGGATTGAACAGATTTCTGGGAAGAGGAAATAGTTGCTTTCTTCTTTGAAGTGGTCGAACTGGTTGGTGCCTGGATTAATGGATATTCAGGCGCTGATTGGTTAATAGCAGGGAAATCTTCAGAGTTTTTCAGATTAAGGGTAGTCTGACCAAACTCTTTAGAAATAGTATTGATCATGTTTGCCATGTGAGGGAATCTGTCCCACCATTTAACAAAGGCAAACCTGTGTAGAATATCACCATTTTTCTCGTAGGACCATTTTAGGATCCATGGAGGTTTGAATCTTTTACTGAAATGAATGCAGTATGGAAATTTAGTCTCATATGCATCCAACTTTGGAGAGATTGCTTGAATAAAAGATTTGTAGGCCCGTTGGAGTTCTTCTGGGAAAATGTCCGGAATGAGTCCAAATTGGTGCCACCATTTATTGAACCATAGTGGAATTTTTCCTCTGAAATTCTTATCAAAATTAAAAAACCACGAATGTGACATATCTGGTGTCTGGAAAAGCATGAACCTGAACCAGGCATCAATGTAGTCATAATAATTGTAAGCAATTTCTGAATCACGGAGTTTTTTGGAAGTAGAGGGGTGTGTACCCCAATCTTCTTCAGTGATGAATCTAAGAATATAAGCACTATGATAAATCAGTTTGGAATCATCTGTTTTATCATAAATAGGTTTAATGGTTAAGGAATCAGTGTGGATCAGGATACTGGAATAAAACTGGAGATTTTTGCATGGATTCTCCAGGATCCAATGGAAATTGGGGGGAAAATAGTGGGTAGCTATTTTGTAGGGATCTGTGTCTATGGATCGATTGGGTTCAATGTAGAATAGGTCCCAAGAATACATTTTTTTGATGTATTGGGTTTTTGAAGCAGGGACGAATAATTGAGTAGGCCTTGCTGTTGCTGAAGCAATAGGTTTGGCATATGGATCGTATGGAGCTGAAACAGTTGAAGCAAAAGAAGTAGGTTTTGATATACTACCCAAGGTAGTAAATCGGTTGGCAATTTCCACAGGAGGTGCCGGTTTGGTTGAAACAGGTGGTGGTGGGGCGAGGACAATTTGTTTTCTTTTATCTCGTTTTTTGCTCATGGTTGCTGCAAGAATTCACGAGTAAGGAAATCAGGAATAGAATTATCAGAACCTTTAATATACTCAATATCAAAGTCAAAAACACTTAAAATAGCTTGCCATCTGATGAAAATATGTTTAGATGCAATGTTTTGAACATCTTGTTCTAATACATATTTAGCACTCATGCAATCAATGCGTAACAGGAATTTTTTGTTTAATAAATCACTTTGAAATTTTGATATGCATAATACTATAGCAAGTATTTCCTTCTTAATAGTACTATAATTATGCTGTGCAGGGTTCCAGACTCCAGAATGGAAACGAACAATTTGCTCAGAAGAGTCTGGTGAAACTTTTTGTTTCAGAATGCCACCATAACCTATGTCTGAGGCATCTGTTTCCACAATTTTGAAGGAATCAGGGGTAGGAATACCAAGGCATGGAAGAGTTTTGACATATGCCTTGATCTGCTTAATAAGATTGGTATGGATATCTGTCCAAACAGGAGGATTAGTATGCAGACGATCAAACAATGGTTTACACTGTTTTCTCATGTTTTGATAGAATTCAGCAACATAATTGAGGGAACCAAGGAATCTTTGTAATTGATTTTTATCAGTGATGACATCAGGAAATTTGTCAGCAAATTCTATAGCCCGATTGATGGGTCTAATTTTGCTTTCTAAAATATCATAACCAAGGAAACGAATCTTGGTCTGGAACAAATTGATTTTCTTTGCAGAAACAACAAGACCATTTATTCTGATGATATCAAGAAACGTTTGCAAATGTTTCCAGTGTTCATCAATGGATTTGGAGAATATGAGAACATCATCAATGTAAACAATTGTAAAATGGGTGAAGGCATTGAAAATGTCATTCATGATATTTTGGAATTCACTAGGGGCATTTTTTAGGCCAAAGGGCATCACGTTCCACTCATAGTGACCAAGGGGAGTAGTGAATGCGTTTTTGTATCTATCTGACTCACAGATCTGGATTTGCCAAAATCCTGACTTAAGGTCGAATTTGGAAAAGACTACTGCATCACTTAATCTCTGTATTAAGTCATTTTTGTTGGGGATGGGATACCTGATCCACTCTAAGACTTTGTTCAAAGGTTTGTAATTAATAACTAGACGAGGAGTACCTCTTTCTATTTTTGCATTTTTTTGGACATAGAAAGCAGCACAAGACCATGGAGACTTACTAGGTCTAATAATGTTTTTAGCAAGCAATTCTTTGATTTCTTGTTTACAGAATTCTAAAGTTTTACTATTCATCTGAATAGGGCGAGTTTTAGTGGGAATGTTTTTCTCATAGAAATCCTTAACATAAGGAAGGGAAACAACATGTTTTTTCCTATGCCAAAAAGCATTGGGGAGATCAGAACAAACATCAGAGATTAATCTTTGATTAAAATCAGCAATTTTTGATTGGAGCAAAGGATTAGACAAATGTTCAGAGATCTTTTTGTATTTGATTTCCTGTTGAAGGGAATTCAAATGCTGGGTTTTTGCCAAAAGCAAGGATTTCAAGCTTTTGTCAGTGTCGATTTCGAATTTTGTAGCGAAAGTAAATTTTACTTTCTGTCTAAAAGGATCAGTGGTGATACCATCTTTGTCAGAAATAAAAGGATATAAAGCAGAGATAAAAGGGATTCCTAATATGACTGTATCAGACATATTTCGGACTAAAACAGAAGGGATTTTGAAGCAAACATTATCTTGGCAAATATGAGCATTGCTTAACTCATAATTGATCTTCATCTTAGATCCATTTGCCGCAGATAGCTTTTCAGTAGATTTTTCATAATATCTACTGGGAACTAATCCTTCTTGGATACAATTCATATCCGATCCGGAATCAATCATAGCAATAACAGAGAATTTGAAATCATGAGCAATGATAATGTTAACACGTGAAAACCATTTGGGGGGAATGGAATGGCGAATTAAAGCAATCTGATTTTCTGAAGATTTCTCTTCAGTTTTCTCAGAACTAGAAGGCTGCTCATCATCAAAAGGGATGTTATGATCAAACTGTTTATCAATTTTAACACATAAAAGCTCCTGCTATAAAGCAGAGTTTGAATCATTAAGTTTATTGACCTCAGTCTTGAGTTCAATAATCTCTTTTTTGATTAGATTTACTTCATTTTGTAAATCTTGGGTGGAAACTTCTTTAGGTTTTTTCTTCTGAAACCTTTCTAAAGTTTCTTGAAAATTGACTCTTTGTTTAGGAGGCTCTGACTCAGGATGAGTCAGTGTCTTCTTGAGCTTAAGAAGGTATTCTTGTTTAAGCTCTGGATCCTGAATTTGTGAAATCATAGTTAATAAAAGATTTTCTTGTTCTTCACCTTTGGATAAAACATTAATTGTTTTTCCTGTAGGTTTGCAACAAGAGTCAGTGCAGTTACAACCAAGCTTAATAATGGGAGAATCAGAAGATTCAGTTTCTGAGTGATATTCTGAATCACTAGAACTGAATTCACTCATGTCAGATGAAGAAGCTTTCATTTCCATGAGTTGGAATAATTCTTCTTGATCAATGACACTAATATTCAACGCATTAAGCTTATTTTTGAATTTGTTAGGTTTCTGGGTACATTTATCAGCAAAATGTCCCTTCTTCCCACAATTAAAACATTTTCCTTTTGAAGCATTTTGGAAATTCTTCTTTTTAGGAAAGGATTTCTTGTTAGGTGATTTTTTGTAAAAATCATCACGGGATTTTCTCCTGTAACCACCACGAGGTTTGGAAAACTGTTTAAACTGCTTGGGTTTTCGTCTAGAAGGAGCAATAGGAGGAAGGTCATACTGTTCACCAAATGTTCCCATTTCGTACTTGGCTTTCTTACTATTTTTCAACTGTTGACGAAGCATACGTTGATCATTGCACATACTAATACCCAGCTTCTTAATTACGCTGAAAATATCACCATAAGTGAAACTATCATAATTAAGAAACCCTGAGGTATCAGTGAGTTCATCCTTGACTTTGAGAGCAAAAAGATGAGGTAAACCATCGATGAATTTTTCCTTCCAGTAAGGCTTCTGACTGTCGTCCCGAAGCATTACTCTAGAGGTAAAAACATCTTGATACCATCTGTAATCAGACATTTGATGGCATCGCAGATTATTTAAATAATCAGAAACACGATTTGTAATATTAGAAGGAGTACCAATAAAGTGCTTAATAATAGTATAGATTAAGGTATTAACACCATCGAAAGGAGTAGAGTTAATAGAGGGATCAAAAACAGGAAGTCCATTGTCATCTTTTTTGACGGCATGTTGGATTGCTTCTCTGGTCTCCGAAAAAAGGTGTTTATCCCACCAATTACGGATCATTCTAGTAAAACCAGTGGTTAAGATAACAACAATATCAGGTTCTCTAATATTATTATTAATGTAAGCATTTGCAACTAAAGACATTTTACTCATGGTATTTAGTATTTCTTGTTCAGACATACCATCAATATTCCATTCGTAAGTTTTATCAGCTGAATAAGAGGATTGAGATTGAAAGATTTTTTCTTCGAATTGTAAATCAGGAGGTGTAGGTTTTGAATACCAGTTTCTTGTAAAACTCATTGGATTGGGTTTGGATTCAAGACCAGCAAGTTTGAAATCATATTGGTGAAAATTCTTTTCGAGTAAATCAATGTTTCAAACAGTTGAGGAGTCACCTTCAGATGAGTCTGCGTCAGTAGTTTGAACAAAACCATCTTCTTCCTCTTTGTTAGTTAAAGCACTAGTTGAAGGTTTTTCAGGTTTACTAGAGAAAGGTTTTTCAATCTTGATATTTTTTAGCATTTGATTAATTTGATCAAGAGTTTTGGTTTGTTTTGTTATGGGATCAAAGATTGGCCTTTTTTCTGGTAAAATAATCAAAGGTTTGTTAGTAGACTGGGAAACAGGTGTTGAAGATTGGATAGAAATTGGATTTTCTATCTTTTCTTCTATCCTATCCAATTGTTGTCCTATGGTTTGGAGATAAGTATTAGAAAAATTATTCTGTTGGATAATTTTCTTTGTTTCAGACAAAACTATGTTAATTTCTTGATTATTGGACTCAGTATTGGGTGCTTTAAAAGGTGAAGCGGTTAAATCAACACCTAAATGAGAAATAACAATTGCCTCTGAAGGAGGATGACTGGACTTAACAGTAGTCCTTCCTTCTTCTTTGAAAAAATCAGTTTTTAAAACATTCAAACTATTTTTTGAAACATAATAACTTTCAAGGAAATCAAAGAAAAGAATATATTTTTGTTCAGTGTTCATCTTTTCTTTCTATTTGCGTTTAACACATGATTTTTTGAGATTAGAAAAAGTCGCATGATAGGTTTTTCTCTTATCACGGTTTTCTTTTGAATTGTAATCTTTGAACAGAGAAATTAAATCTATTTCAAAATAATTTCTGTTAATGACATTAAGCTGACTAGGTAAAGGAGCAATGGAAGCAGCCATATCTGAAGCTGTAAGAGACAAAGTTGAAGTATCTTCATTATCCTTGTTAGCTTCTTCCTTTATGGATTTGCCTTTAGATGTTTCAACATCTTTGGCTGAATAAAAGGCAGACGTAATTTGAGAGGACGTAGAAAGCCCTTTCATTTTGAAATCAGAATTATTTAAAACAGGTTGAGCAGCTTTTGCAGAATCCTTAAGAAAGATATTGAGATTTTGATCTCTTCTTTCACAGTCTTCTGCTGCAGGATTAAAAGAAGATCTAGATCCAGCAAAAGAGTTTCTTCTGAAACTTGTAGCCGGAGTTGGATCAAAGCTAATTTTGACAGTACCATCTAAATATTGTTGAATATAATCAAGATCAGGTTTGGCAGTTAAGATGGGAGCAGGTGGAACTTCTTGGTTTAGGATCCATTCATTAGGAAGAGAAATATCTTTCCAATGAATCGTTGTTGAAACCTTTACGTTGGCATCAGGGGTAGAACTTTGGATTAACAAAGTTTTTCCTCCTGTAGATTTCATAACAGTTTTGGGATTTAAAGTTGATTTTAAAACCCTGTAATAGATTCGGTAAATAACAGCAAGGGGTTTGCTTCCTTTGATCATATTATAACCAAAGGTAGCAATGTTTAAAGTTAAAACTTTTAGAATATTTGGATCATTCAAAGCAAGTGGTAAATCAGGAAAGCAATCAAAGTAAACAGGTCCATTGAACAAAGAAGATTGAATCATACCAAGAATGCTAGTTTCAAACTGATTATGTCTAGCATCTCTTAAGCATAGAAGAATAGAAGCATTAATTCCTAATCTTGTTAATGGTTTAACAGCGATCTGAACGGATCCAATATGAAGAAACTTATAACCTTTTGACAAGAATTCCTGTATGGATTTCTTAGTGAAAAGATAATATTTTTCTTGAACATTGGAGACTTCACAAGTTTGTTCAACAGTTTTAACTAATATTCAAAATTCTTTTCATAAAAATAATTTTGTCAAAAAAGGATATTATTATAATCATTCAAGTTTTTCATATATGTCACATGCTATTTGCAATTTTTGTAATAGAAATGGTCATAATTATCATACTTGTCCTATTAGAAGAAATCATACAATGACTATTAGGGTCATATGGGTACCTAAAAATCTTGTTTCTTCTAATACTAATAAATAAAGGACCCAAAGAACTTGGGTACCAAGAAAAATCATTTTAATTGTTTTTATAGGTATGCATGAAGTCTTCCACAAGTAAAAACAAATGGTTTTTAGATAGTGGATGTTCAAGACACATGACGGGAGACAAGACTAAGTTCTTTGATCTTAGATCTAAAGAAGAAGGACACGTGACATTTGGAGACAACTCGAAAGGGAAGATCGTGGGAATAGGTAAAATTGGTAATGAATCTTCTCTCATAATTGAAGATGTTCTACTTGTTGAAGGTCTAAAACATAATCTTTTGAGCATAAGTCAATTATGTGATAAAAGATTTACAGTTACTTTCAAAATGGATAAGTGCATTATTTTGAATGATCATGATTGTAATATCTGTTTTATTGCTTTTAGAAACAATAATGTTTATACAATTGATTTTGAAGAAATTACCTCACAAGATGCTATTTGCTTTTCAGCTCAAAATGAAACTAGTTGGTTATGGCATAGAAGATTAGGTCATGCCAACATGGAACTTATTTCCAAACTTTCAAAAAATGATCTTGTGAGAGGTTTACCAAAAACAAATTTTCTTAAAGACAAAATTTGTGATGCATGTCAATTTGGTAAACAAACAAAAACTTCTTTTAAAACTAAGAAACATATTTCCACTACTAGACCATTGCAACTGATACACATGGATCTTTTTGGACCAAATAGAGTTACAAGTCTAGGAGGAAAATATTATGCATTTGTTATTGTTGATGATTTCTCTAGATATACTTGGGTCATCTTTCTTACTCATAAAGATGAGGCACATAATGCATTTACCAAGTTATGCAAGAGAATTCAAAATGAAAAGGGCTATACTATTTCAAGTATCCGAAGTGATAGGGGAAAAGAGTTTGTTAATAAAAATATTGAAACATTTTGTGATGAAAACGGTTTTGTGCATAATTTTTCTGCTCCTCGAACTCCTCAACAAAATGGGGTAGTAGAGAGGAAAAATAGATCTCTTCAAGAGATGGCAAGAACAATGTTCAATGAGAACAACTTGCCTAGTTATTTTTGGGCCGAAGCGGTAAGAACTACATGTTATGTTATAAATAGAGTTATGCTAAGGTCTAAGTTAGATAAAACCCCATATGAGCTTTGGAATGAGAAAAAGCCCAACATTGATTACTTTCATGTATTTGGATGCAAATGTTTTATTTTGAATTACAGGGATAATTTAGGCAAATTTGATGCAAAATCTGATGAAAGTATCTTTCTCGGGTATTCTACTAATAGTAAAGCTTATAGAGTATTCAATAAAAAGACTTTGACTGTACAAGAATCTATGCATGTAGTATTTAATGAATCTAATTCTTCACTCTCCAAGAAATCTATTGATGAAGAAACAGGAGGTATAAATAATACGGAAAGTCTCAATCTCAACAAAGAGAAAACAATAGAGGAAGTTCAACATGGAGCCATCAGGAAAGATCATCAAAATTTAATACAAGATGCAACCAAACAGTGGAAATTTATGAAAGATCATCCAGTGGAACAAATTTTGGGAGAACCTTCACAAGGTGTAAGTACTCGATCATCTCTTAGAAATATTTGCAATCATACTGCTTTTCTATCTCAAATTGAACCCAAAAATATTGATGACGCACTTCTTGATGAATCTTGGATTCTAGCTATGCAAGAAGAGTTAAATCAATTTGAAAGAAATGATGTTTGGACACTTGTTCCTAGACCCAAAAATCATACTATTATTGGAACAAAATGGGTTTTTAGAAACAAGAAAGATGAGTCCAGAGTCATTACTAGAAATAAGGCTCGACTTGTAGCCCAAGGTTTTAATCAAGAAGAAGGAATCGATTATGATGAGACATATGCACCTGTCACAAGATTAGAAGCTATTCGAATGCTACTTGCATATGCTTGTTATAAAGATTTCAAACTTTTTCAAATGGATGTTAAAAGTGCTTTCTTAAATGGTTTTATAAATGAAGAGGTATATGTTGAGCAACCTCCAGGTTTTGAAAATCATATTTCCCCAAATCATATTTTCAAACTCACAAAAGCATTACATGGACTTAAACAAACTCCTAGAGCTTGGTACGAAAGACTTAGTGATTTCTTGATTGAAAAAGATTTTTCAAGAGGAAAAATCGACACAACTCTTTTCATTAAATATAAAAATGATGATATTCTTTTGATTCAGATTTATGCTGATGATATAATATTCGGTGCTACTAATGAAAATATGTGTCAAGTTTTTGCTAAAACTATGCAGGAAGAATTTGAGATGAGCATGATGGGAGAACTTACATTCTTTCTCGGATTGCAAATTAAGCAAGCAAAAAGTAGGACATTCATCAATCAATCAAAATTTATTAAGGAATTACTGAAAAAGTTTGGGATGGAAAATGCTAAGGAAATTGGAACACCAATAAGCCCATCAACTAAACTTGATAAAGATGAATCCGGTAAGCCAGTTGACTCGAAGATATATCGAGGTATGATTGGTAGCTTATTATATTTAACAGCCAGTAGACCAGATATTATGTTTAGTGTGTGTTTATGTGCACGCTTTCAATCATCTCCAAAAGAATCACATTTAATTACGGTTAAGCGCATTCTTAGATATCTTAGTGGTACAATTAACCTAGGGTTATGGTACCCTAAGCACACATCTTTCGATCTAATCAGCTACACAGATGCAGATTATGCTAGCTGTAAAATAGATCGAAAAAGCACTAGTGGAGCATGCCATTTCTTAGGTCATGTATTAGTTTCCTGGTTTAGTAAAAAACAAAATTCTGTTGCACTATCTACTGCTGAGGCAGAATATGTTGCTGCGGGTAGTTGTTTGCTCAAGTTCTCTACATGAAGCAACAACTTGAAAATTTTAAACTCAAGTATAATCACATTCCAATTAAATGTGATAATACAAGTGCTATAAATTTTTCAAAGAACCCAATACAACATTCTAGAACTAAGCATATTGAAATAAGGTATCATTTTCTTCGAGATCATGTGCAGAAAGGCGATATAATATTAGAGTTCACAAACACACACGATCAGTTAGCAGATATTTTCACAAAACCTTTACCAGAAGATAGATTATGTATGATCAGAAGAGAAATAGGTATGATGTATGCTATGAATATCTCTTAAAAGATAGACCAAAGTTAATAAAAATAGAGATAGATTTTTTAAATACTTTTACATAAACTTGAGATTCTTAGCCTCATGTTTGAGACGCTCATTCTCTTCATACAATATCATGTCATTCTTATCCATGGGAACCGGCAAGCGGAATGAAGAATCTAATAAAGATTTTAACTGTTTATTCTTCTGTCGAATGATTCCTTCCCTTATATGAGACTCTTGAACAATTCGTTGAAGTACAACAATTTGTTCTTTGAGCTTTTCAACTTCATGATTTTTGGCTTGTAACCGCTGAGAAAAAGCAACAATAGAGGAAGAGTAGCGAGTCCCAAGACTCACCAAGTCATAAATAGCATCAGAATCTGACTTATTAGTCAGATTATTATTTTCTTGCTACAGCATAGTACCAATGGCAGCTGCAGAAAGGACAGGAGATTGAGATGCAGAATGCCTCATGGATGGATTTAGAGAAATGTTAGAAGAATGAGCCATTGAGAAAAGAATAGAAGGCTTTAAACGAGAATGTTGAAGGAATGCAGATGAGTTATAGAGATGAGAAGAAAACTTAATGTGGATTGGATGAACTTCAGGACTGATTTTATAGAGATAGCATAAAGAACAAGACAAGCTATCATCCAAGTCAAAGAGCAATATATTTTTTTTCGATCGGTGAAAATGACATTTTTTAGAAACTCGGAGCCTTCAATCTCGTTTGTCAACAACATCAGGCGATTATTTCAAATCTCCAGCCGCACTTGTCGGGTCACGGACGGATGAAATTTATTTATTTATCTACAGTGTCTACTAACGCACCGTTTTCTTCAGGTCCATTTACTTGTTGCGGATCCTTTTTAATGATGCCAAAAGGGGGAGAAGTGTTAGACTAGAACATTAACATTATTTGAATTGCTAAACTTATTATATATATTTGGAATTATATTTATACTTTTGCTTGAAAAACTAACGCACATTCTCAGGGGGAGCTTAAGTATTAATACAGGTTTCAGGTTCTATCAAGTATTTGTCATCATCAAAAAGGGGGAGATTGTTGAACCCAAGATTTCAAGTTTTGTGTAATTATATATTTACACATGGATTTTGATTATAACAAATGAATTCAAAGAATAAAGAAATCTCAAGTTCAAGTTGTTTACACAATGGAGTCAAGCACATCAAGAAAACAAGCATGAGCAAGAAGGGAACAAGTTCACATTAAAATTAAAGAGTAATGTTGTAAATCTCTTCAAAATTCGAAATCAGGATTAATGCTCAAAATTAATATTTTATCACAAAGCATTAAAATACATTTTCCACATATGCATGAATATTTTTGAAAATTAAATTTGAAAATTTTGAAAGATGATTGATTGTCATCTTTTGCATGTGCATGCCTTGATTAAAGGGTTGAACTTTAAAAATATTAAAGATGATTGATTGTCATCTTTCACATGTGCATGTTTTATTTGAATATTTTCAAAAGTGATTGATGCTTTTTTAGACTTATACAAAAGGTAGATGATTTTGTTTGAAAAAATTTGAAAAGTAAAGTGTGCTCATTTTGTCATATGCAAAAAGTAAAAGATTAGGTTTGAATTTTTTGAAATGGAAAGTGTGTTCATTTTGTCATATGCTAAAAGTAAAAGATTAGGTTTGATTTTTTTGAAAAAGTGAATAATGTTGTCTTTGACAATTGAAAAAGATGAACCTTTTATTTGAATTTTTTGAAAAAATGAATGATGTTGTCTTTGACATATGAATCTTTTTAAATTTGAATATGAAGTCTCATATGCTTATAAATAGATCATTTGAGAGCTTCACATTCACAACACCAAGAGCATACAACAATCATTCAAAACTTTCATTCTCTTTTCTCTAAGCATTGAGCCTTAATCCTTGTTCATTTTGAGAGATATAGTTTGCGCTGTATTGTTCTTATTTCACTCATTGAGGAGTGTTTTCTGATAACCTACCCACTATCAGCTTTTGTATCAGAAAAATGGTGTGTATAACCCTTGTGCGTGTAGAAAGTATTCTACACGGGGAATAGTTGAATCACCACGTGTAAGGTGATTGCAAGTGTAGAGGGTGTTCTACACGGATCCTTTGTAGCGGTGTTGTTCAAAGGTGTAATAGGTTTCTATCTCCACCTGAAGGAGGTTGAATAGTGAATTTGGGAATCCTCAAGGGGTAGCTTGAGGTGAGGACGTAGGCAGTGGGGCCGAACCTCGTTAACATACTGAATTTGCTTCTCTCTTATCCTTACTCTTTATATTTATTGTTATTTCATATTTTGTTTATATTTTATATTATATATTTGATTTATAATTGTTATTTTTTTAATACAACTCAATTCACCCCCCCTCTTGTGTTAGTCATCTGGGCAACAAAAAAGTTTCACCAGACTCTTCTGAGCAAATTGTTCGTTTCCATTCTGGAGTCTGGAACCCTGCACAGCATAATTATAGCACTATTAAGAAGGAAATACTTGCTATAGTATTATGCATATCAAAATTCCAAAGTGATTTATTAAACAAAAAATTCCTGTTACGCATTGATTGCATGAGTGCTAAATATGTATTAGAACAAGATGTTCAAAACATTGCATCTAAACATATTTTCGTCAGATGGCAAGCTATTTTAAGTGTTTTTGACTTTGATATTGAGTATATTAAAGGTTCTGATAATTCTATTCCTGATTTCCTTACTCGTGAATTTTTGCAGCAACCATAAGCAAAAAACGAGATAAAGGAAAACAAATTGTCCCCGCCCCACCACCACCTGTTTCAACCAAACCGGCACCTCCTGTGGAAATTGCCAACCGATTTACTACCTTGGGTAGTATATCAAAACCTGCTTCTTTTGCTTCAACTGTTTCAGCTCCATACGATCCATATGCCAAACCTATTGCTTCAGCAACAGCAAGGCCTACTCAATTATTCCTCCCTGCTTCAAAAACCCAATACATCAAAAAAAATGTATTCTTGGGACCTATTCTACATTGAACCCAATCGATCCATAGACACAGATCCCTACAAAATAGCTACCTGCTATTTTCCCCCCAATTTCCATTGGATCCCGGAGAATCCATCTAAAAATCTCCAGTTTTATTCCAGTATCCTGATCCACACTGATTCCTTAACCATTAAACCTATTTATGATAAAACAGATGATTCCAAATTGATTTATCATAGTGCTTATATTCTCAGATTCATCATTGAAGAAGATTGGGGTACACACCCCTCTACTTCCAAAAAACTCCTTGATTCAGAAATTGCTTACAATTATTATGACTACATTGATGCCTGGTTCAGGTTCATGCTTTTCCAGACACCAGATATGTCACATTCGTGGTTTTTTAATTTTGATAAGAATTTCAGAGGAAAAATTACACTATGGTTCAATAAATAGTGGCACCAATTTGGACTCATTCCGGACATTTTCCCAAAAGAACTCCAACGGGCCTACAAATATTTTAGTCAAGCAATCTCTCCAAAGTTGGATGCATATGAGACTAAATTTCTGTGATGACCCGTTTTTGAGTGTATTTTCGCTGAAATAATTGTTTTTATTTTAATTAATATATTAGCTATTTATTTTAATTTATTTGCGTTTTTAATGTTGGTTTTTAAATTAATTTATTTTATTTGGTGTTGTGTTTTATTTAGTTGTTTTGTGTTTTTTTAATCTTTTTGGCGGGTTAGTTTTGCTTTCCGGAATGAGGTTTGGACCTCATCTTTTCCCTACATCTTTTCCCTTTTTCCTCTCTTTTTTCTTTTTCTTTTTCCTTTTTTTCTTTCTTCTTCTTTCTTTTTTTTCTTTTCTTTTTTTTTTCCCTCCCTTTCTCTCTCCCCGATCGGCTCCCCCCCGTGCTCTCTCTCTCTTCCCTCCCTCTCCCGCGTCGTCTCTCTCTCTCTCCTCCGGCCCAGCGCCGTCCGGCCACCTCCCGACCTCCCACCGGTCCCATTTTCTTCCCCTCCCTCCGGTGCACCTCCCCACCGAAAACCACCCCCAACCGGCCGGCCATTTGGCCGGAAAAAGCTTCCAAAGGGCGCACGGATTTCACTCCGATCCGCCGCCGTCGCTCCACCTCCGGCCACCATTTCTTCACCACTTCATCACCGACCTCTTGCCGTCCTAACCCACCCATTTCCGGCCTCCATCGACCACCGGAGCAGCTCCCACGAGCTTGTTTTCCGATTTGCCATTTTCGGCCATTTCCGGCCATTCCGCCGCCACCCACGGCCGTCCGTCGCTTCCATTAGCTTCACAACCACCTCTAGACCATTCCCTATCAATCTCGTGTCCTAGTTTGTCCCCGTTCAAAAGTGGGTTTTTCGGACCCACGGCCACAGTGAATTTTCACTGTGACGTTGCTGTTTTTCCGCCGTTAGCAACGCCGCGAGCTTTCTAAAAATACCGTATAGCGCTGTAAGTATTTTCCAAACCCTATTTTCAGATTTTAATATATATTGCTCATTCAATTGTTTTATTTATTTATTTAATTGTTTGTTGTTGGTTGTTGATTCCGGACTGAGTCCGAGGAGTTTCGGGGGTCGGATGGATTGAGGACGGAGTGTTTGTTTGGTTGGTTGTTATTGGTTGTTTCGATTGGGCCGTGTGGTGTGCGTTGCATTTTATTTGTGTGCGTTGCATATCGCGTGCATGTGCATCATGTTTATCGGCGTTTTGGCGTTTGGGTGCGTGTGTCTCACGAGCCCAAGCCGTGATGGGTTATTATCACGGTGGAGCTCCTCTGGTCACTCGGGAGCGGTCAATACTGAGTGACATCCCCTGAGTAGTCGTCTGGGCGCTGACGAGTTTGGTACTAGAGGATGGGTCTGGCCCGGTACGTGCTGAGCACGAGTCCAGGCATCGCTCTATTCACCGATTCTGAGGCCCTGCGCGATGACGGAGTAGTATTAGAGGATGGGTCTGGCCCGGTACGTGCTGAGCACGAGTCCAGGCATCGCTCTACTCACTGACTCCGGGAGCGGAAATTAGAGGATGGGTCTGGCCCGGTACGTGCTGAGCACGAGTCCAGGCATCGCTCTATTCACCGATCCCGTGGCCCTTCGCTGGCGAGGGCTAGAGGATGGCCCGGCCCGGTACGTGCATGGCACGAGTCTGGGCATCGCTCGTTTAGGTGTCGCACGCGTAGCCGTTCTCTACGGTGTGGCACTGAGCCAGGGTGTGCGGATGATCCCTAGGGGAGATCATGGTGCATACGGAGCGGGTTGTGGTATGGTTTTTCAGTTATGATCCTTTTTCTGGGAAAAATGGTGGTTTGGGCCATTATCTGGGATAATGGCGAGGTGTGGCTTTATGGAGGTTGGTGGGCCTTTTGGGTTTTGGCGTGCGTGTTAAAATATATGTGTAGCGGGGCGTGTGTTTGTTTGATCTTGTTTTCTTGTTGTTTGGGTTGTATGTATTTTCATCTGGTAGTGTTTGGGTCATACTTACCTGCGGAACCTTTCTTGGTTCCGTAGCTTTTGGTGCAGAGATCGAGGAAGAGGAGGAGGAGGCTGAGCCCGAGGATGCGGCTCCGCCGGGTTGCTGATGCTGTGCTTTTTATCTGTTTTCAAACTTGTATTTGTGTTTCTTGTAATATTTTATTTAAGTATGTTTTAAACAGTTTGTATTACATTAAGAAAAAATTCTGGTACTTAATTATTGACTTGCTTCTCGCTGCGTTTGTCTTGTGCACTTTGTCGCTCTTGCACACACTTGGCACACGTCGTTAGGATGGTGGTCCGTGTTCGGGAGTGGGGATTTGGGGGCGTCACAATTTCCATACTGCATTTATTTCAGTAAAAGATTCAAACCTCCATGGATCCTAAAATGGTCCTACGAGAAAAATGGTGATATTCTACACAGGTTTGCCTTTGTTAAATGGTGGGACAGATTCCCTCACATGGCAAACATGATCAATACTATTTCTAAAGAGTTTGGTAAGGCTACCCTTAATCTGAAAAACTCTGAAGATTTCCCTGTTATTGACCTATCAGCGCCTGAATATCCATTAATCCAGGCACCAACCAGTTCGACCACTTCAAAGAAGAAAGCAACTATTTCCTTTTCCCAGAAGTCTGTTCAATCCTCCAAGTCCAAGAAAAAGAATATTTCTACCGGACTAACAAAGAAGCATTTAATTCACCTACTCCAACAATCGCTGAAGGAAGACAGTTCTGACCCAGAATCAGAAGCCTCCTCTGAAGCCTCCTACAGTAACACATTTGTAGAGAAGACACTCCAAGACTATCTGATGACTGATCCATCATTATTCAGCTGACAGCCAGCTGCCTCGATTCACGGGATTGAATACACTGTTCAATCACGGGTGACATATTTACTGTACCTCTACTCATGATTGTGTACAGTACCATTCACTTTTACTTTCACTGTATCTCTACTTTAATGATTGTATACAGTGCTTCCTTGCTCTATAAAAGGAATGCCTGGCTTCAGCATTAGGCACAACTCATTTTTAGAGCTTCTCCCTCGACTCTAGGTACTACACCCAGAGCCTTTCTTCTCCCTCACCTTCCTTCTCTTCTTCTTCATCCCCAACCTCTCCAGATATTCTTCTGTAATCTTGTTAAAACTTGTTTATTTTAATAAACTTGTTTATATTTAGTATTTATATTTTCCATTTTTTATTTTCTGCAATCATATTCATATTTATTTCCTGCAATCATATTTATATTTCAGTACTGCATTTATATTCAGTATTTATATTTCAGTACTGCATACATGCATAGGTCGGCTGAGCCGCAATACATATAAATTAAATTAATATTTATTTAATTTACTAATAAATAAATTAGTAATATTTATTAACTTATTTACTATAGTCTACAACAAATATTAAATAACTAGATGTAATAACTAGTAACTAATTATATGTAATAACACTAGTTACACTAGTACTAATAGATAATAACTTAAAGATATTAATTTAATATATATTAATTAATAGTATACTATTATATATATATATTTAATATATTAGTAATACACTAATACTAATATTATTAGTCTATTAATATATAGTAATATTTATTAACTTATTTACTATAGTCTAATAACTTATAACTAGATAGTCTAGATGTAATAACTAGTAACTAATAATATGTGATAACACTACACTAGTACTAAATTACTAATAGGTAATAACTTAAAGATATTAATTTAATATGTATAACTAATAGTATACTATTATATATATTAGTAATTTACTATATACTAATAGTCTAATACTATTAGTCTATTAATACATAGTAAATTAGTAATATTTATTAACTTATTTACTATAAGTTTATAACTAATAACTAGTGCTAATTGCTAGTATATTATTGAATTTAACTAATAATGTTACTATATAAGTTATAGTTATATAAAATCTATATAATCAATTTTAATTTTTATACATATTACATGCTATTATAA
This sequence comes from Carya illinoinensis, assembly GCF_018687715.1. Taxonomy (NCBI): domain Eukaryota; kingdom Viridiplantae; phylum Streptophyta; class Magnoliopsida; order Fagales; family Juglandaceae; genus Carya; species Carya illinoinensis. Next base: position 23,443,697 of record NC_056755.1, on the reverse strand, counting down.
ATTTATTATTTATATATTAGTGTCATATGTTATATTATACATTAGTATTACAATGTTACATGTTATCAAGCATTTTAGTATTTATACATTAATATTACATGTTATTATATTTATATTTATATGATTACTAAATAGAAAAACACATATATTTTTTATAAAATATGTACATTAGCGGAGCGGAGTCGAAGTCGGATGATCGGAGTCGGATGATCGGAGTCGGATCAGAGCGGAGTCGGAGTCGGAATAGGAAGTCGGAGTCGGAGTCAGAGGTGGAGGCGGAGTCGGATGATTGGAGTCGGATTTTCAGATTTCTGCTCAGCCCTAATCTTATGAAAACTAAAATGAACAAAATCCTTTGGAATTTAGTGAACAATAAATTTAGACAAAGTCCAAATTTAGCCTGACAACTTTAACTGTTTGTCTTGATCTCTGAACAATATTCTGACAGTGGATAGTAATGGACGTGATCTTTGGGTCTAGACGTGATCTTTGAATCTTGACAATAATCTGACAGTAGATAATAATGGATGCAATTGAATAATACTTTGATAGTAGACAATAATGGATGTAATCATTTGTCTTATTCTTCAAGGATATAATATTTCTGACGACTGAAAAGATAATGGTTCTGACAATCTTATCATGTTGGATAATTGAGGAAGTAATTATATTTTAGAATTACATAATTTGAAAATCATAATTATAGAGTTCCAAATCAAATGGATTTTGGGAATCTATCTAATGAGGTGGATAATTTTGAGAATAAGATGCTTGTTGGGAAGTAGAGGCCTGTTGATAATTTTGAGAAGAAGATGCCAGTTGGGAATGAAAAACCTGATTAATTTGTGATAATGTTACTACTTGCTGTAATGGAGATAATCTGGCCTGTTGTTGAGGATTTTCTTCATCATCATTGTCTAAGATCTGTGACATTGTTTCAGCCAATTTTTTCAAATCTTTTTTGTTGGTAATTAATGTAATTGAGCCTGAAATATACTTTTATGGACTAAAACTTCAGTAGCCTATCTTTGAAAATATTTTTACAACATTATCATAATTGTATTTTTCCCACCAATTGATAGAAACTTGACAGGCCAAGACCATAATATTTTTTAGAGAGGGATGAGGTTTAATAACATATTCCCACTTCATGATCCAATTTAATTTTGTTTTAAAGAATAAAAGAAGAAATGGTGGACAATGTGATAAGGAATGTGGATAATTATTTTGTAGTATAAAAATTTGGAGACTTGCTTGGAGAGGAATGGGAAGAAGGGGAGATTCTGGTCCAAATTGATTCCACCATAGCATGAACCATATTGGAAGAGTTTTTATTTCCTGTAGTTTGTCAAAATAAAGAAACTAGGAATGGCGCAAGTTTTTGTTCTGTCTTAAAAATGTTTTTGTTTGTCCTTACTAGTAATCATAATAATCAAAATATGGTTGAGAAAATCTTCTTGTCAAATAAGGATTTTTTCTCCACTGTTTTAATGTAAGGAATTGTTTAATAGTAACTTTATGAAAAGTAATAATTGGAGATGCAGGTGGAGATGGTTGTGATTGAAAAGAATAGAGGATTTCAGAAATAATAATAGAATTTGTATCTACTAAAATAAATTCATAAAAAATTTAGATTTTTGTAATGTTTTATGGAACATAATGCCAGTCTGGTAATAGAAAGGCATTAGGTAATTTTTTAGGATCGGTAAGGTGTTGTAATTCATATTCAATGAGAAAGACTGGGTGCCAATGAGTTTTGAAAATAATAAGAGTTGTAGAAGGCTGAGATAATAGTGGAGGATTGATAATCTAAGAAGAAGTAGAAACAGATTTTGAATATGTTGTTAATTTTGGAGAGGATAATGATGAGAATAGATTGTAAGATGGCCTGATATTTTTTAGTAATGTTCCCAATACTGTGTAATATTTTGGAGTGGCAAAAGAACAAGGTGAAGGATAAGAAGAAGATGGTGGCCTGGCATAGGAAGATTTGGACTTTCCTCTAGACTTTGAGGATGACATAATTTTTTTTGTAAGAATTCTCTAAATAGAAAATCAAGAAGAGAATTTGATTCTCATTTAATATATTCAATATCAAAATGAAAAAATATTTAAAATAGCTTGCCATGTAGCAAATATTTGTTTAGAAAACAGCTTTTTTATATCTTTGATCAAAACTTCCTTGGCTGATTTACAATCTATTTTAAATAAAAACTTTTGATTTAATAAATCATCTTGAAATTTAGAAATACATAATATAATAGCTAAAATCTCTTTTTTAATAGTACTATAATTCTTTTGAACATAATTCCAATATCCTGAATGAAATCTAATCATTTATTCGGAATTATTTAATAATTTTTGTTTCATAATTCTTCCATAATCAATATCAGAGACATCTATTTTAACAATTTTAAAAGTATTAGGAGATGAGAGTCATAAGTATGGTAATTTCTTAACATGAGCTTTTATCTGTTTTATAATATTTGTATGCTTTTCTGTCAATGGTAGTGGATTCTTTTTTAATCTTTTAAATAATGGATTGCATAATGGTCTGAGAAATTGATAAAAATCTGTAACATAATTAAGGCTTCCTAAAATTTTTTGTACTTGTTGTTTATCTTTTATTTCATCAGAAAATTTATTAGCAAATTCTATTGTTCTACTAATTGGTGTAATAGTTCATTGGTAAATATCATGTCCAAGAAATATAAGTTTATTTTTAGTGCTGAGACAACTAATCCGTTTTGTTTAATAATTTAGACAAGTGTTTAAATGTTTCTAATGTTGTTCAATAGATGAAAAAAATATTAATACATTATCTATATAAATTATTGAAAAGTGAGTAAAATGAGTAAATATTTCATTCATAATATTTTGAAATTCACTAGAAGCATTTTTTAATGCAAATGGTATAACATTTCATTTATAATGTCCAAATGGGACTGTAAATACCGTTTTGTATATATCTTTTTCAGTAATTGGGATTTTTCAAAATCCATTTTTTTTCATATCAAATTTTGAAAATACAGTAGTATTATAAAGTCGAGATAATAAATCTTTTTTATTGAGAATATGGTACTTTATTTAATGGCTTATAATTTATGACTAATCTAGGAACACCTCTTTCTAATTCTGCTTGTTTCTGAACATAGAAAGCGACACAACTCCATAGTGATATACTTTTTCTAATTAATCATTTTAGTAATAAATCATTAATTTCTTTTTACAAAATTCTAATAATTCATTATTCATTTGAATTGGCATAATTTTAGTAGGAATATTGTTTTTTAGAAAAATCTTTTTCATAAGGTAATTCAACTATGTGTTGTTTTCTATTCCAAAATGCATTAGGTAAATTAGAGCATACTTTTTTTTAATTATAATTTTAAAATTATTAATTTTTTGAATTAATAATAGGTCTTTTAATTGTTCTTCAATTATTTTGTATTTTAATTCTTATTTTAGAAACTTTATCTGTTTTTCTTTTCTTTTAATTTTATTCTTAGTTAAAAGATTTTTTAACCAATGAAACTTCTTTTAAAGCATTAATTTCTTTTATAACTGGGGGGAAATAAAAATTTAAATTGAATTTTTTATCTAATATTTTTGTAGAAATTCTTTCATCTGTTACAGAGAAATGATAGAGTAAGGTAAGGAAATGATTTCTTAATATTACTCTGGTGTTGATATTTTTTACTAAAATAAATATTTTTTAAAGCAAATTTCATTATTGCAAATGTGTATATTTGATAATTTATAATTTATATTTAACTTTGTCCCATTAGCTTGAAATATTTTTTTTTTAATTATATGGGATACTGATACTAATAATAATAAGAGGCTGGTTATACCGCCTCCTTTTATAATAGATAAATATATAATATCTATATTATATATTACTTGTATTATATTCTGCACAAATTAATTCATCTGTATATATAAGATAGCAATTTGGACCATTCCGTCCATTTTTTTATCTATGTAATCTAAATTATTTTTAGAATTGTTTTCTATTTTGAGTAATGGAATAATATTTTCTAACTACCATTCATTAGAGAGTAATTTGATTCCAATTTATTTGTTTAGGAATTTGTATACTTGAATTTGGTGTGCTAGATTGTAATAATAATGTGTATCTTTTTGGACTAAAATATAAAAGACCTTATAAAAATGCAAAAGATAAACAAACATATAATAAAAATATACATAATAAACCTATAAAAAATACAAAAAAGTTTAATAAAAAGAGAAAACAAATTGTTTGTTATAAATGTGAAAAAGTTAGACATTATTCATCAAATTATATGGTTAAAAAATAAATCAATGAATTAGATTTACCTGAAACAGTAAAAGAAAAATTATTAAATATTTTTATAATACATTCAAGTGAAGAAGAGGAAAGCTAATAATAAATTTATCAATTAAAAAAATCCAGCCTCCGAATATACTTCATTTTCTTTTATATAAGTTATCGTTGTTTAAAATCTGTATCAATAATTTCTCTTATTATTATTATTATTATTATTATTATTATAAAGCAAGAATATTTAGATGATTTTTTATACTTTTAATTTCTTCTTTTAAGAACTTACAATGATCTTCAAATTTTTTTATTGCAGCTTGTCTATTTTGATATACATGATATTTTTTCATCATTTAACAATAATCTAGTCTCATTTTTAATTGTTTTTCCTTAAGATCCTTTATTCTTTCCATTTAATGTTTCAATTCAAGTCTCGTATTATATTTTGCACAAATTAATTCATTACGGTCACGACAATCAGCTTGAACAAGATAATAGTTCATTATAAAATCACAAAATAGCAATAAATCAATAAGATAGCAAAAAGTAAATAAAATCACTAATAAAATAGCATTATATTATACTATTTATATAGTATATTATATAAGTATATATAATATAATATTATCAAGAATATTATATTTAGTGATTTTATTAAGAATATTATTTTATATACTAATAAAATAGCAAATAAAATATATAATAGCTAAATGCTCTAATACCATATTCGTATCCCAGGTAAGATATAATATAAATATTGTGTATTTATTTATTATAATAAGAGACGGTATAACCAACCTAATAAAATAAAGAAGGAAAACAAATAATAAAAGGCGGTAGAATCTACCATTTGCATAAATAAAAGACAGAATATGATAAAATAGATTTAATTGAAAATATAAAACTTACAAGGAGATTAATTCTCGAAGAAGTTGAGAGTAGTTGACATGAAAAGAGGTTTAATTTACAAGATATGATATTTTGAGAGTAGGAAGAGTGAGAAAGTGAAAGGCTTCAGATCAGAAATCCTTAATGCCTTCTCTTACTTACAAACTGTTGATTTATAGGCACTAGTACAGTAATTGTCAATAATATGTCCTCGACATCTTATCTTTTTCTTACAACTAATAATTCAAAGATAGACAAAGTCTTTTAGACTTTTGCTAAACTAAAGACTTCATCTTACGAAAACTAAAATGGACAAAATCTTTTAGAATTTAGTGAACAATAAATATAGACAAAGTTCAAATTTAGCCTGATAACTTTAACTGTCTATCTTGACCTCTGAACAATATTCTGACAGTGGATAATAATGGGCGTGATTTTTGGGTGTGGACGTGATCTTTGAATCTTTACAATAATCTGACAGTAGATATTAATAGATGCAGTTGAATAATACTCTGATACTAGATAATAATGGATGCAGTTGTTTGTCTTAGTAAAATATATTATTAGTATTATTATTAATATAGTAAAATATAGTATAGTATAATATAGTATATTATTAGTATTAATATAATAGTATAGTATAAATATATTATTTTATAATAATTTGTTCATATTAGTATATTATTATATTATTGAATTAAGTAACTATATAAATTATAGTTATATATTTTTTATAATTTATATATAATATATAAAAAATATATTTATTTTTATAAAATATGTATAATATCTGAATTGGAGTTATACAATTAGAATCGAAATCGGTCTACCTCCTATTTCGATTTCTTTAATTAAAAAAGAGCAATGCTACATATAGTCGTGAAATTACAAATGCTGCGCAATCACTTTGAAAAAGAGTGGGATTCACGATTAAAAAGTTACTTTTTTTATGTGAATTCTATATTAATTATTTTTTTTAAAATAACTATATGTCACTTGCACAATCACGATTGTAAATATCATTTCTTATTAAAAAAAACTCTAATTTTATTATAATTAATACACAGTCAACACTTGAATTTTTTAATTTTTTAATTTTTTTCCAACCCTAAATACAGCTTTGAATTAGCTCTGGGAGAATTCACTCTACAGTCTTTACCCAAACCCATCACTGTCACCAGACAGTTATGGACTTAGCTTCCCGAGAATTGGCCTTATCTTTATCTTTCTCGTGGGTCCCTTTCGAATCATTTCCAAGTCATCTGCCATTCTGCCTAACTTCACTTTCATTCGCTGCGTCTTTCTCGTTCTTCCTGCGAGGGAAATGGGATATAAGTTGTAACTGTACTTGCAAACCTTCAATAAATCCGAGTGTCGGTTGAATGAATTTGATCAATTAGTTCAGTATTTTCTCCTTTATTCTTTTTTTATTTACATGTTAATCCTGAAAAATCTCACGATTTTTACTTTTGTAATTGTTTAATTAAAAACCTCTTCTTTCTATTCTGCTATCTCATTGCCCGTTCTTCTTCTTGCTGTAGTCTTCAGGATCCCAAAAAGAAAAAAAGGGGAAAAAAGAACTAGTCATTTAGAGAATGTCAAAAGGGGCAGAGTTACCGGTGGTGGTGGCGCGGGGCCGCTTGGCCGTGCTGACTGCGCATCTCACCGCGTCCGCCGAGCCCATCGACGCCGCGTTAGCTCTCGAGCCCCACTGCCTCTCCGCTCAGACCAAGGTCCCACCACCCGGCAACCTCAGAGGATCACTGACCATCATCGACGAGAGGACCGGTAAGAAGTACCAGGTTCCGGTCTCTGAGGAGGGCACGGTCAAATCCACTGATTTGAAGAAGGTAGATAGATATACATATATGTAGTAGTTAGAGATTAGCTCTTTTCTTCTGAAAAAAATGGACTTGATCGCTGATTGGGTCTTTTGATTTTCGCTTTCATTTGAATTTTGGTTTGTTTATCCATTTAATTGTTTTATTAAAATTGTCTTGTTCTGGTGGCTGGGGAGATATTAGAAAAGATAAATAAAAAAAAAAAAAAGCAGAGGGATGGTGATTCCGTCATTTTTAACGAATTAGTTCGTCGGACATCCGTCGGGTTTTATTTTCTGATTTGGTTTGATTACAGTACTCTAGTTTATTGTCTTCTCGGTTCGTTCCTATTTTTGTGGTCGCTTAACTTTTGGGAAAATGTAGAGTATGATCAGAATATCGGGGTGGTTTTTCAAATGTTAAGTTAGGATGATACGATGATATTTTTTTGGCTAGTGGATTAGTATATTCTTTTTCGACATGGCTTCTGGATTTGTACTCTTGCTATATTGATGAGTTAACATTAGGTGAGCTGATTTTTTAATCTGGATATACAGATCACAACAGCAAAGAATGAAAAGGGGCTCAAACTGTATGACCCTGGCTATCTAAACACAGCTCCTGTTCGGTCATCGATTTGTTATATTGATGGCGATGAGGGTATCCTTAGGTATAGAGGCTACCCAATCGAGGAGTTGGCTGAAAGTAGCACGTTTTTGGATGTGGCCTACCTCTTAAGTAAGTACTCTATAGAAATTTACTAGTTTCTAATAACAAAAACAGTCATTATGAGGGATCCTAGTATAACATCACTGTTTTTTATTTTTTATTTTTTATTTATTTTTTTTATGTAGAAAAAGATTCCTTAGGAATCACTATCTATGCATCCCAATGGGTATTTATTGAACATCAACTGTTGATTGTATTGTGGAGTATGGCAAAGGACATTGAGCAGGTGTACTGTAGTTCTGAGTTTCTGGATGTTGCAGAATCTATCTGTATATCAGCAGAGTCCATAGGTCATCCATTATGCCTCCTTAATTTCATGGTGAAAGAAATAGGAAACTCCAGCAAAATGAAATCTAGTTTAAGTTCACTGGGCATTTAAGTCCTAGTTATTTTTTTTTTCTTTGTAATAAAAGTGAGTTGGAGGTTTAATGAGAAAGCATGAGAAAGAAAATAGGTTTTTATAAACTAACGGATATGGAAGTTTAGAATTACACAAGGAAACCTGGCTAAATTGATTGTCTTCTCTCTCTCTCTCTCTCCCCAATTATCAACACGGATGCATGATGGAATCAATAACATCCAAATCTCAAGTTTACATGAATCCATGAACAAAATATAATTTTTAGAAAAGAAGCATACCTCAGATTGGAAAATTTTGAATCTTATGCTCATTTAACATAAAGATATTCTATCTAATTCATATTTCACAGGTTAGGAGTGTGGCCTCCTTCATTGGAAAAAAGAAATTCTTATTTGTCATGCTTATGTTCGGTTTGCAAAAAAGAATCTGACAACTTTCAAAGTTTTTTCTTCTCATTTAGTGTGTGTAGAGAGAGAGTGAAAAAAATTTCATAGAAATTCTATCGATCAATCAATACAGTGAAAAAAATTGCACTTCTTAAAAATCTTTATATAAGCTTTTGCATTCTATTGGTTTGTGCGAAAAAGGGAAGAAAAAAACCTTCAGAAGTTGAAAAAGTGACTTAATGTGTGATAAAAAAACAAAAGCATTCATTCTCTTTTCTTTGTTTTGTCAACCATTTATATTATATACATATGTTATATACATATATCTTGGATATAGATTGTATACATATATTATAAATATTATTTAGACTATATATATACAATATCACACAAAAGACAAAATTGCAGCCTTTTAGAACATTTTCTCCAAAAGGTAACCTCTTTCTTTTTGAAGTCTTGACAAACTCAAGACTCGGGAGCTTTTCCTATTTTTTTCCCCTCGTTTAACTCTATTTCTTTTGCACAAACTGTACCGCACACATTTTTTAATAACTTGCAAGTGCCTTACACATCCTAGAGTTAAAGAAATAATATATTTCTTCTCTTCTTTTAAGCCTTAGCCTCAACTTGCATATGCATAGAAATGAGGAGAGACCCGAGCGAAAATAAAATTTAGATCCAAATGGCTTTGAGTCCTATTTATCTCATAACTAACACAAGGTTATCTTTTATTATGATGTTATGTGGGGATTCAAGTCATAGTCAAGCCAAGGGGAGACCGGCCAAGGGGATTCAAGTCATAGTAGCCTAATCTACTATCTTGGATTGTTAGAGGGTTGAATGAGGTTGACACGTACCTTAGAATCATAAAGGTTCTTTGTCAATGGGAGGTTGATATTATATGTTTGTAGGAAACTAAGCTAGAATTTCTGTCTAGGGGCATTGTTTGGAGCTTGTGGGAGTTTCATCATGTGGAATCGGTGTTTTTAGCCTCTAGAGGGGTGTTTGGGGGAGGTTTTCTAATGTGCGATAATAAGATAGTGGAGAAGTTGGCAAAGTGTGTGGGAGATTTTGCGATAATCTATTCTTTTAGAAATGTAGAAGATTGTTTCTTGTGCGCCTTTGTGGGTGTCTATGGGCCATGACTCTCATTTGGATGTTGAGATAAGATGAGAAATTTATGAATAGTAGTGAAACAATTTGTGAATAGTAGTAAAATGGTTCAAGTTAATATGTTTAATCGAGTTTCGGAAAATGAGAGAAAAAGTTGAATAAAAATATTATAAAGTTAAAATATTTTTGTTTTGGGATTTGGAAAAATTGAATTATTTTTTGTATTTTATTTGGAAGTTTGAGAAAGTTGTAATAACTAGTTAATGATTAGATGAAAAAGTTAAATATTTGAAATTGAAAAAGTATTTGTATTTGTGGTGTTTAGATGTTGAGATGGAATGAGATGAGACGATCTTGCAATTCAAATGCAGCCTAATAGTGATTTGAACTCCCTCTCTTTTTTATACAATCAAAAAGAATATTATTCCATAAACATTAAAATAATTCAAACTTAATTATTAAAAGTCATAATGTAGCACTTGTTAAAAAAAACCATAACCTCGAGTGTTTTCATATAAAAATCAATCTTTACTAGAAACATAATTGATGTTTCTAATAGTGGCACAATAAAACTATGTTTGAGTTTCGTCTCCATGAGTTAAGCCTGTTTTGCAGATTCTTCATTGCATTCTTCATCATCTGGGATGGTTAACACATAAAAACAAATATGAGTTGAATACTTAGTAAGCAACTACAGCTGTAAATATCATAACACAATTGATTTTCATATATGAAAGGACATGTTTAATTTAAACTTTATCCTGCATACACATATAATGATACAAAGACTATAATCAATCTATGGCCAGCATGCATGCCCCATGCATAGGAGTTGGTGATCTTAATGATCACAATTCCAACCCATGGCCATAGATGGAACCCAGTCAAAGAAGGAATGGACATAACTAGGTGCATGGTGAAGCATGGAGAGGATGGCGTTTTGGATGAGGTGAGTGGGCCATATTGGGTGGGGCTTTGGAAGCACATAAGAAGAGAATGGGATACATATTTTACTAATACCCACTTTGAGGTGTGTGATGGATCCAAAATCAAATTTTGGCATGACATATGATGTGGTGATAGGGCACTCAAAGGAAATTTATCCAGAATTCTATGGTATAGCAAGAATGAAAGAATCCTTTATTGCAGACCTCTTAGTTCTATCCAATGGAACTACCCATGCTACATTCTTTAGAGATGTCCTGGATTGGGAAGTTTATGCTTTTTCAGAGTTTTATGATCTGGTGTCCTCTACTCGGTTTTTTTTTTGGTTGGGAGACCCGCCCCGGGGGGGGGGGGGGGGGTGGTCTAATCCTCTCAATTAGAAGTTGTTGGCCATAGGGTTGCTGCAACGGGTGAAATGGATGGAGCTATGGCTTGTTCTCAATTTCTTGGACAGCCAACAATTAGTAGGCCTGAAGAGTGAGCCCAGTACTCAAACAGAGAAGGAAAAACACACTTCTTTTTACTTGATTTTGCCTTACCTGAATGTTGCTACGGTTCTTAGAGAGTTTCTTCCCAAATGTTTGGCAATAAACTTAAAGAAAAGAGTGGAGAAGCAGGCGGCACAGCTGGGGTCTTTTCTCTGGTTAAGACAGTAAAGGGTTGGGTTGGAACTGAAGAAGAAAACGTGGTTTTTTTACACTTCCCTGAGGCTTGTGGCACAAGGCAGAATTTGTGGCATGTGTTTTTTTTTTTTTTGAGAGAATCTCTGACCTGATAAGTATGTCATAATTAGTAGTCAAATACTATTTGCAATGGAACATTTAGTATTCTACTGGTACGTTATTTAGAATATCAAATTACTGTGGTCTACTTCAATATGCTTCAAGTGCACTAACATGTCAACCAGAAGTTACCATTTCCTTGATTAAGATAAATTGTCATAATTAGCATGTAACAGTCTCATTAGATAAAGTATCTAATTTAAAACCAACTATGAGCTTATGATTTCTAGGTTGGAAAGGAATTGCTATTAATATTATCTATTTTTATTCACATACAATATAACTTATGAATTATTTTTATGCAATGCTCAATGGTCATTTAAATTTTGAACCTCAAATACTTTAAAAGTAAAAAAGTAATGCTGCAATCAAATCGGATTATTAAAACATTAATTTCAACTTCTCCCTCTCAAAACTGCCTCTATAACCATTAACAATTAGTATAAGCTTTCATTTTCCAAATAAAGGTATGTCATTGTACGAATATAAATGTAATATTCAATATGTGCCCAAAGAAATGAATATAGTAGTGATTAATTTTACCTGGGTTTCCAATGAAAAACGTTATTTATCACAAAACAGTGTTGGTTACTTCAATTTTTGAATGGTCATCTGATTGTGTGCTTACTTTACTTGTATGCTATGTCTATTTTTCTTTTTGAGAATTTTTATTAATTTATCTTCAGAAGTTACTTCATTAATTCATCTTCTTGTTCTGAATCAATTTGCTTCCTTCATTCAGTGTATGGGAATTTGCCTTCTGAAAGTCAACTTGCAGACTGGGAGTTTGCTATTTCTCAGCATTCTGCAGTACCACAAGGAATTTTGGTCTGCCTCTCTTCTCTGGATTTTTATTTTGGCATTGCATGTATTACTTGTGGCACTACGATAGAGTTTAACTAGTGCTTCCAACATCTCTTTGTCAAAGTACTCTTTTGGTATGATTCATGAAAATTCAAAAGATATGTTACTTGTGGCACTACGACAGAGTTTTACCAGCACTTCAAATCTATTTGTCAAAAGATTCATGTAAATAAAGATGAGCCCCACCATAAACACCACCCCCCCCCCCCCCCCCATCCGGGGGATTTTTATTTTGGCATTGCATGTATTACTTGTGGCACTACGATAGAGTTTTACTAGTGCTTCCAACATCTCTTTGTCAAAGTACTCTTTTGGTATGATTCATGAAAATTCAAAAGATATGTTACTTGTGGCACTACAACAGAGTTTTAATCTATTTGTCAAAAGATTCATGTAAAAATATGAAAGATGAGCCCCACCATAACCACCCCCCCCCCCCCCCCCCCCCCCCCCCCCCTCGCGGCCTCCGCTGCCTTCCCCCCTCTCCTCTTCTTCTTTTCTCCCTGGAATTACTAGTCTTGTAAATGGTACCTCTTACCTTTTAGAATGGGAAGGTATGGTTTCACCTGTGTGATACTTCCTTCCTGATTGATAGAATGCTACATATCATTACTATCATAATGCAAGATCCAAAGTTCTTTAAAACCAAACACAACAACCTCTATCGAGAAACTTAAACTATAAACTGTCTTAAAAAAAAAAAAAAAAAAAGTCAAGTCCAGTTTTTATATCCTGTAGGACTGTCCTTAATTCTGGGTAGTTATTACAGAAAAACAAAAGTAAGTCAAATACCTAGTAGATAGATGCAGCATATAGTAAATAACATCATAAACATCTTTTATCTTTGGAAAACATAATAAAATCTGCATAAAACCATTGCACACATTATAAACAACACTTTCCATTTTATTCATTAATTGGCCTACACAGATTTATGTGCTGTGTAATGTTTGGCAGTTACAAGAGTTCTGGCTCCATACCTGTGGTATGGACAACACTCGATATATGAAGTCCTGCACATGCAATATATTAATAGGTGCCTCCTGTTTTAGCTCTGGTACCGTCATGCATCGATCATTTGAACAATGTTTTAGATGGGTCATGCAATTATATTGTTTTTTATTTTGTCCTTTCCTTTTATTCTTTCATGCATTATAACATTTTCATACCTTCGCATTTTTATATCATATATTGCATAAGCATGCAACATAAAATAAATAAAGAAAAAACTTTAAAGAAGCTTAATGTATCATATAAGGTATATGACTAGGGGATTTCAAAGAAAAGATTGGCAAATTCTAAACATATATTTGGGAAACTATTTGTGCTAGCTACTCTAAATGATATTGTGCTAGCTAGTCTAAATGACTTAAATTTGTAATGAAGGTGTTTCTCCTAGGACATCCAATTATTTAACTAGTAAGAGTTTTTGTAATTGAATGGATAGATTGAGTATTATCTTTAGCATGATGAAACATTTCGTTTGAGGAAACGCTGGATTATTATTATTGATTGGTGCTGTATGTGCAAAAAGAGTGGTGAAACAGTGAATCAGTTAGTCGCCTCATGAAATGATTTTTCAGCAAAGTTGGGATAGCATGGGTTATGCCTGGGAAGGTGGTTGACCTTTAAGCTAGTTGGAGAGGTCTGAAGAGTATTCCTCAGATTGCAGCTGTGTGGAAGATGACACCTACATGTCTTTTGTGGTGTATTTGGAGGGAAAGGAATGACCAGAACCTCGAGGATCGGAAGCGCTCTCTGGAAGATCTTAAAATCTTTTGCTTAAGACTTGATTTATGTGGGCTATTGCTATAGATTTTAACAATCCTAGTTTCCATGAATTTCTTGTATCTATCTCTAGTTCTTAATTAGGTGCAATCTCTTATATGCTATCTGTGTACAGGGGCTATGCCTATTTTTTTATTAATAAAATTTCTTTTACTTATAAAAAAAACAATGTTGCAGAACATAGACTTTTTCCTTTCAAGTAAAATAGCATGCTTCATTTTTTTGAGAGGGTATCTTATTTTATTTTTATTTTTTATAGGACATTATACAGGAAATGCCTCATGATGCTCACCCAATGGGTATACTTGTCAGTGCAATGAGTGCTCTTTCTATCTTTCATCCTGATGCAAATCCCGCTCTTAGAGTAAGTTTGATCATTTGAGTTTGATGTATTGAGTGTCATGTTATTTTTCCTTGTGTAGACCTCGGTGTCATATAGGTACCATGTGTTGCTGCACATTGTCTATCTGTGTTTGAATTAATTGATGTTTTCTGAAGTGAAAGCTTGTTGAAGTTCTTCCACATCCCATCCCATTTTTATTCACAAAAATTGAAGGAATTTCTGCAATTTAATTTCAGAAATAATACTTTGTTTCCTGCAAGTTTAGCTTCATTTTGTGATCAGTAAAAGATGTGAGCTCCACCCATTTTATTCTTGAAAGGGATAATCTGTCTCCGATTTAATATGTTATAATTACTATATTAATGTGTCAGCTTTCTCCAACTTTTTATTAAATTTAATTTTCATGCACTTTCCTGTACTTTCACATCTTAAGATTATCTACCATTAAATCTGTCTTGATGATTGAATGGAGTGGAATTTTATTCCTAACTTCAGGGTCAATTTGTTTCTGTTTTAGTGGCAAACAAACTGACCGATCGATTTAGTTCTTTCAAGTTTCAAGTTCAAACTAACTAGAAAGTGCTTAGCATTGTCAGATGCAAATGTCTAATTATTCTTTGTTTGTGAAGAGTGTTATCAGTCAGAATGTAAATGAGTTGCATCCTCTTATGCTTGTTGATATGGAAAATGTTACTGCAGCATTTGCTATAATACAATAGTTCTTTTATTTGATTTAATAGACACTTTGCTTGGACCAAAAAGACAGAAAGAAAGAAAGAGAACAGAAATGATAGCCTTTTGTTACTTGTGGGACCCGCTTTTAAATACCTATCAATCTCCTAGTTCCCTTTCTAATTGACCTTGTTATGAATGAACATGTTGACATTTCTCATGAATATTTTTGTTCATAAAGGGTCAAGATCTTTACCAGTCAAGACAAGTGAGAGACAAACAAATAGCACGTATTCTTGGGAAGGTATGCATATTCATTTACTGTATTGTTTTGGCTCTATTCCTTGCTAAAGTGGATCAACAGTTGTCAGTTCTGACATGCTTGGTTTTTGGAACTTAAATAAGCCTGTCTAATTGAAAATTTGTTAGTAGACCAGCTGCTATATGGTCTTGCCGTGAACTTATCTGGTATCTTGGAACTGATTTTGTTTTGCAGGCACCAACCATCGCAGCAGCAGCTTATTTGAGGATGGCAGGAAGGCCTCCAGTTCTCCCTTCTAGCAACCTTTCTTATGCAGAGAATTTCTTGTACATGCTAGACTCATTGTACGTATCATCTTTTGCTCTAAATGATATGGATTTTTGTCTTTTTTAACCTGATTAATAATTTCTTCCCGCAAACTTGCAGAGGCAATAGGTTGTATAAGCCCAACACTCGACTTGCTCGAGTTCTAGATATTCTCTTCATTCTGCATGCAGAGCATGAAATGAATTGCTCCACTGCTGCAGCTCGACATTTAGCATCAAGGTAGGCACCTGGCACCCGACCAAAATAAATCAGCTCTAACACTAATGTCACATACCTGGTTCTATCTCTGCAGTGGAGTTGATGTATACACTGCTGTTGCTGGGGCTGTTGGAGCACTGTATGGTCCTCTTCATGGTGGGGCTAATGAGGTATACTTATAGCACCAGTTTATTGTCTTTTTCCATGCAGGAAAGGTGGTACCATGTGATGCCCTCTCTCTCCAGGGTTAGAAATGCGACTGGCTTTTAAATGAGTTTCATATGACCAGGAGGTATAAGAGAACCCATAGATCAATAACAAATCGAACTTTATTGGATGAAATAGACTCATTGGTAGCACTTTTTAAATTTTGATCAAAGTCTTGTGCTAGATAACAAAATCAATTATTAATAATTAGAAACATGAATTAACATAGATAGCCAGACCTGTGCCTCTTCTCCCTAAGCCATACTGGTCTTGCAGCATCATCCTCACATTGATTATTACCTGGGATGGTTAACACATCAAAATAACTTTTTCAATTTTGATCAAAGTCTTGTGCTAGATAACAAAATCAATTATTAATAATTAGAAACATGAATTAATATAGATAGCCAGACCTGTGCCTCTTCTCCCTAAGCCATACTGGTCTTGCAGCATCATCCTCACATTGATTATTACCTGGGATGGTTAACACATCAAAATAACTGAGTTGCATACTCAGTAAGCAACTATGTCACATGGTGAATGATATGGTACAATTAGTTTTCAGTTATATAAGAACATTCTTAGTCAACTTTCAGTCACAGATATACGTATACATTCTTTTCCTTTAATTCGATGATGGCCAATAGACACTATTATCCCCATGTGTAAGTGTTAGTAATCCTTGTGATCTTGGCTCTTACTAGGAGTAAAAGGCAAGAACCTTGTGTTTCTTTAGGATGGCCATTACTAGGTGTCCCACCAGTGAGCCATTTCTGGCTTTGCAATCTGCCATCACTTCAAGTATCGTAAATCTTCATTGTCATGGCCCGTTTTTGAAAAACATTTACCTCATGCAGTCATTTCCTATTTGTTCCTCATCTTTGTTCATTTAATATATAGTGATTCTATATATATCTCATGCCAAGCCAAAACATACAAATTCAGTCCATTGCATTCATCAACTTTATAATAAGAGGGTGCATGTAACATGGGCTCTACCAATAAATAGTCTATACATTGTATATCATTGAAGCATGTGCACATTGTAAAAAGAGCACTTTCATTGTTTGCACAAATAGCAAGAAGGGTATGATCACAATTACTTACCTCTAGCCTTATGCAAACAATCACAGCCATGTCAATAAGCACCTATATAATCACAATCATGTCAATTTCTATCTAAACATCATTTCTTTGTTTTTGCATGTGCAATGATTCATATTTGGGTTTAGAACTCATTGTCTAAGGCAAATATGTTGCTGCAGAGACTTTGACAGAATCTGTGTCATGAATTTCTATTATTTTAGTGTCATGCTATGTGCGATTTTGGGATTTTGACCACCTATGACATGTAACATACTTTTGAACCTTGGGTTATTGATGCAATGAACATATTTATGCTGGTTTGAGAGGCTCAAACATAATAAATTATGCATGGAACTTGTCAAAATTTTGTTTTGAGTCTTAATGTGTTGCTGTCTACATGATGGCAGTGAGTAAAATCTGCCTTTAAGCCATGAATTCTATCCTTAAACATCAACATATGCTGTGTATGCATGTATATACATGTTTTCATGTTTATGGTACGTCAAATGTGCATGTAATTCAGAAAAAGAGGCTGTTTGGCCAATTCCAGGTTACTGTCACTTTCTATGCATAATAATAATAATAATAATAATATTTTATCTACTTTTGGATAAAGTTCGGTGCTGCCATGCTCACTGGAACTATAGGGCCAATTGGGAGTTGTTAACAGCAACCCCTTTCCAACTTAGGTGAGATTTTTTACAAACCTTTAGAGGATCATGCATGTCATGTTTTGGTACGCAATATGGTTCAAAGATTCTCTTTTCTGGTCTCTTGGGTGCTGTGAATATCATATGACAGTAACTAAATTGAAGTATAACTATATGCGGGGAATCATGGTTTGATAGATGTTTGTATATGCTCATGCCCTAAATGATGAAAGTTTGACTTTTAGAAAATCACAGCAACCCCTTGTACCAGATATTGATGAAACTCAGCATGGTTTTTCAAGATTTTCTTGATCTAGGGTTCTTGGGTATGCTAATAAACAATCTGTTCAGATTTGATTCGTGGTTAAATGCTAAGTTGCTGCCCTGTAATTCGATATGCAAGAGAATGTGCTTTGACAAATTGATGGACTTTCTAACCTAGGATATTATAATTCAATCTTTTTCCTTGAAGTGTTCTATATTTTTTTTTGAGCCCTGCATCTTGAAGCCCCCATTTCAGGCACACTCTACACACCTCTGACATGATAGGTCGTCAGTGGTGTGTCCAGTAGGTCTAGCCTCTGGCTTGCAATAAAAATTTGCTAAACAGTTGCTAAACAGTTCTTGTTATCTTGTTCAATATATAGGCTGTGCTTAAGATGCTAAGCGAGATTGGAACCATTGAAAACATTCCAGAGTTCATTGAGGGTGTGAAAAACAGGTATTACTGTGAAATCCATTGTTTATGGTAGTTACAAGTGATAACAACGTCCTTGCATTGAATATGGGATTTCATTTCATTTCATTTCATTTCTCTAGGAAGCGCAAGATGTCAGGCTTTGGGCATCGTGTATACAAAAACTATGATCCAAGAGCAAAAGTGATAAAGAAACTTGCAGAGGAAGTATTCTCTATTGTTGGGCGGGATCCTCTAATTGAGGTGTTTTTTCTCCTACTCTATGCTGTATTTCTTTATGACGACAGAACATGTCCTCGATTGTTTGTCATGCTCAATCTGTTATGATGAGCTACCACATTTCTGATGTTATAGATGATCAATAGGTTACGAGCACTGGCACATTTCTCACTCCATAGTTAATCACAAGTAGTTGACTCAATGTATGAGAACTGAACTATAAGAGATAAACCTGCTTCATAAATTAATGGAACAAAGTTACCATCTAAACTGTATACGGCATTATCATGATGGCATAAGTTGTTCAAACTGGCTGATTATGCAAAAGGTGCAAGATGCAGCTTGAAAACTGGCTGATTATGCCATCTTTGGGAACATTAGAACTTCTTTTGGTAAGTTTTGAGTATGGCTTGGTTCTCTCTCTGTACACTCAAAGTTCAATGGTGGCTGGGGGTGTTTAATGGCGAGTTTCCTGTTACTTGGGAGTGGAATATGGGATTTCTGAAACAGTTAGCAGTCGAATTAAAAGCCTTTGTATTAATGAGGGATGGAAGTTATTTGCACATTATTGAGAGGAGTTTGAGAGTCATGAAAGAAATGAGTCTGGGGACGTTCACAGTGCTATTGCTTGCCAAAGCATTGGAAGAATGTTTGAAGGATGAAAGAAAAGATTTTTATGATACTTTACGGGAGGGAGATAGTCTTTATTGCTCATAGATGCTCTAATGCTCGTGGTCACTGCATGGCATTAGGGGAATATGGAGATGGTGGCAGACAAAACTTCATCTTCATTCCAGAGGAGAGGGGCGGTAAGGGATTGAGGAAGTTGGCGCATGCACTAAGGGAGTCTGGAAGAGTGGGTTGACATGTGGGCCGCAACAGAGGAGGGGCATTTCAGGTGCTGATAGTGGCGGTGAACCAACCGCAAACACGTTCGTACAAAGAGGTCCTTTAATAGCCAATGGCACCGGTGCAGCTCCGTGAACAAAACAGGCCGGGAGGATGGTCTAACATGTCAGCTAGTCTGAGAGGAGCCGTTGGTGCAGGCCACGGCCACTGATATGGTCTAGGGAGGGTTTCATTAGGGCGGCCCAATGGAATGTGAGTTTCATTATGGCGGCCCAAGATTGCGAAGTTAGCGGTTTTGCAGATTTTTTCAGACTCTTGCATTCCATGGAATCGAATACTTAAGGAGTTTGACACTTTGTGGTGGGTAGCTGCCAGAAAAGGTATATTTTCAGTTCCTTCTTTCTACTAGTCTCTCACACAACCACAGAACAATTACTGTCCATGGAGAAGGATTTGGAGAAATAAGGCGTCTCCTAAGGTGGCATTTTTTGCTTGGACAGTGTCTTTGGGAAAGATTTTGATGATAGATAATCTACAGAAACGCAGTGTGATTTTAGTGATTAGTGCTGTATGTGCGAAAAAAGTGGTGAGACTATGGACCATCTTATACTACATTGTGAGGTTGCCAAAGCGTGATGGGAAGATGTATTCAAAAGGGTAGAGCTAGCATGAGTTATGCTTGCTACGGTAGTCAAACTCTTGGATGTTGGACAAACCTTGGCGGTATTCTAGAAACTCAGCTATGTGGAAGATGATTCCAATATATATTCTTTGGTGCATTTGGCAGGAACGAAATGACCGAACGTTTGAAGACAAGGAGCATTCATTTGAGGAGATTAGATTACGCTTTGTTAGAACTTTGCTTTTATGGGCCAAAACTGTAAATTTCAATGGCCTCGAACTGTCATGATTTTCTTGTTTCCATTTCTTCTTCCTAAATAGGCGTTATCTCTTGTAAACCCCTTGTATACTTGGCAATGCCTATTCTTATTAATATAATCATTTACTTATCAACAAAAAAAAATTTGTGCAAACACTCATTAAGTTGCATGAGGAAAATAAATCTCTGTAGAAGCATGCACTTAATTGATTCTAGGCATGATAAGATTCCATTCTGGTCCAGTTTACGCTTGAATTTATTTGGTACAGTTTTGAATTGGATGCATACCACAGCATGAGGATTTCTTAAATAAGATGATGTGAACGTATCTTTATCTTTATGCTGTTTATAGGTTGCTGTTGCTCTGGAGAAGGCTGCACTATCTGATGAGTATTTTGTTAAGAGGAAGCTATATCCAAATGTTGATTTCTACTCAGGGTTAATATATAGGTACAATAAAATATCTTTGTTATTGTTAGAAGATAATTAAAGGATTAAACACACCTCTTGCCCATTAATATAAATTTTTAGAACAAGTAATGATTTAATTTGATATCAGAATAGAAGTATAGATTTTAAACCCTAACTCCATTATGTGAGGGGGATCTAATCTACAAGTGAGGAGAATGTTAGATTAGAACTAAATGTTAAAATTCACGTCTTCCAATCAGTTTGGGATGAGTAACAGTTTTCACATCTCTCATCATTATACAGTATCTTCGATTTTCCCGAGCAAATAACTGGTACATATGTATTAAATTCTCACTCATCAGGGCAATGGGATTTCCTACGGAGTTCTTCCCTGTTTTATTTGCAATCCCTAGAATGGCTGGATATTTGGCACACTGGAGAGAGTCCCTGGATGATACTGATACAAAGATAATGAGACCCCAACAGGTTAATACCTGAGTCTTATTTTTTTTCCCCCTTGAATTTTCTTCTTTTATCTCTTTTTGTGATGATGTGATGACTTCTGATCCTCTAACAAAATGGTAGTATCTTGCCTTGCTATGGATCTTTTGTTAAAGATCTAACCAGTGATCCAAAAGCCCTAAGACTATTGGATATTAATTTGGTTAAACCTTTTAACCCTCAGGATCTTAACATTATTCTAAAGTTGTCAACTTGATTTTTTTTTTTTTTTAAAAAGTACCATAGGTTTGCCTTTCTAGTGGATGAATTGTATTCCTCTTTAGCATTAGGAGGTGGAAACTCATGGATTTTGTTTTTGTTAGTTGCTTGGAGAACGCAGGTTTAATCATTTCATTATATTTCTTGATATTCTTTTGCCGTTTCCTCATTTTCTTGATCTTTGTGATAATTCAGGTTTATACTGGAGAATGGCTGCGGCATTATTTGCCGCTCAAAGAACGGATGATGCTGACAGAAGCAGACAGCCTTGGTCAGGTTTCCATTTCAAATGCCTCAAGACGGCGGTTGGCTGGATCTGGGATTTAGGCTCTTTCTGGAATTCATACCAAACGCGACGAAAACAGGATTTCAAAAATAATTGGATAGAGAAATAAAAGTAAGTCTATGCAGCTTTCGTCTGGATGATATGCTTACGTGTAGTGAGTAGAAGCGGAATGGTCTGTGGGTCGTCATGATTAGCGCGTATTGCAGTAACAATAAGAACGTTTGTTGTTTGGAATCTATGAATGTATTTCAAAACATATTTACATGACTTTTGCAAGGAAAAAATATCAAATTATAAGTTTTCAAGCTTGGAAAGACTGAAATTAATGACAAGCTTCTTCGACATGTTGATGTATTGATTTATTTCTTATTAAGGATTCAATTAGCTGATGCATCGACATAGCACGCGGTCTACTCCAGAAATTCAAATCTACCGTCCTTAGTAGAGAGAGAAGGTCTCCCATCTCTCTAAAGAACAAAACCGAAAACCTCCAAAGAGGCTATCTCCCTCCCTCTCTATTGTTTCTTTTCACTTTGTTTGGTTTATTGTTTTTGTTAGTTTAGGTACTTAAAATAAGGCTTGAGGAGGTTGTTTTATGGTAGCTTAAGGGTGTTTTTTAAATGTGTATCTTGTACAGTGGCTCAAGTAACCACCTCTGCTTCGGTAACTAGTGGTGGGATTGTGTGGCCGTGTGGTTGGCCTCTTTAGTGGGTTAAGATATGGAGGCATGAGCCTCGACTTCTTTAGTTTTGTGGCCCACGCAGGCTTCTATGGTGTAGAGGAGTTCTATTTTCGACAAGGAAAATAGAGGAGAATGGCGGGAAAAAGGCCGCTACGGCCTAGCTCGTGTCCGATACGAGCTGACCACCACAGAGGAAAATGGCAGATGAGAAGTATCGGCCCAGCCAAACTAGAGCACGCTACCAAACAAGATGAGCCACCTGCACAATGGACCAAGACGCACACGGACTAGAATGGATGGGTTTGCGAGGTGGTGGTTTGAGATTCAGTGTGGTGTCTAGGGCAAGGCTGGGTGAGAGACTGCGACATTAGGGTATTTTTATGGTCGGGGTGCAACTTCAGTGAGTTTCATGTGAAGGTCAGTTGTGATTACCTGCTTTTACGTGTATTTTCACTGAATGGTTGTTTTTAATTTAATTAATATATTGGTTTATTTATTTTAAATTAATGTATTTTAAATTGGTTTTAATTTATTTGATGGTGTGTTTAATTTATTTTAGTCGTTTTACGGTTTTTAAAATCGTTTTCGGCGGATCAGTTTTTGAACTCCGGAGGTGAGGATTGGACCTCATTTCTTTTCTTTTCTCTTCTCTTTTTCTTTTTCCCTTTTTCCTTTTCTTCTTTTCTTCTTTCTTTCTTTTTCTTTTCTTCTTCTTTTTCCTCCTCTCCCGCGTGCAACAGCCCTCCCCCTCTGTTCGTCCCTTTAGCCCACTCAGCCGGCATCACCTCCAGTCGTCGTGACCCACCTCCACCTCCGGCGTGTTCCTCCCTCACCGGCAAGCTCTACTGCATCGGTGGTGTGTTACGCCGGCCACCCATTCTCTCTCCTTTCTCTTCCAAACAAATGGGTCTTCTAACTTTTTTCTCCTCTTTGAGCCACCATACACGGCCAAATCAGCCACCAAGCACCACCAATGGATTTACCACATCAAGGGCTTCCTCCCCATATCTTTCTTTTTCCCTAACTCTCTCTTTTTCTCCGATGGGTCTCCATAACTAGAGTTACGGTTTCACCACCGTATGCCGCCGTACACGGCCACTTATGGTGTTTCACCACCACCATCTTGCTCCTCTCATCACCATGACCTTCCCAAGAAATTTCATGGCCAATGGAGTTATCTATAGTCCTCACTCTCCCTCACTCTCCAAGGCCGAAATTAGCTTCAAGTGGCCGATCCACCACCATGCGCCGCCACCCACGGTCAAAGCTCACTTCCACTAGCTTCATAAACATCCCTAGACTCTTCCCTATCAATTTCGTGTCTTGGTTTGTCCCCGTTCGAAAGTGGGTAATTTATTACCCACGGCCACAGTGTAAATTGCACTGTTACGTTGCTTTTCCTCCGCCATTTGTAACGCCGCGAGCTTTCGAAAAATACCGTATAGCGCTGTAAGTATTTTTCAAACTCTACTTTTAGATTTAAATGTATTTTGCTCTTACAATAAATATTTATCTGTTGGTTGGTTGATTTTGGACTGAGTTCGAGGAGTTCGGGAGTCGAGTGGATTGAGAACGGAGTGCTTGGTTTTGGTTATTTGTGATTGCTTGGTTATTTGTGCCATGAGGCGTGCGTTACATATTGCATACATGTGCATTTTATTTAAATTGAGAAAATCCTGTTTAATTGATATAAATGGATTTTGGGTGCGTGTCTCACGAGCCCAAGCCGAGATGGGTTATTATCTCGGTGGAGCTCCTCTGGTCACTCGGGAGCGTAATATACTGAGTGACGTCCCCTGAGTTGTCGTTGGGGGACGACGGGAGCGGGGGCTAGAGGATGCTTGGCTACGAACGCGCTGGGTGCGGAACTGGGTATCGCTCTACGCACCGACTCCGTGGCCCTTTGCTGGCGAGGGCTAGAGGATGCTTGGCTACGAACGTGTGGGGCGCGGAACTGGGCATCGCGTGTTTAGGTGTCACACGCGTGGTCATTACCTGCGGTGTGACACAGGAGCCAGGGTGTGCGGATGACCCCTAGGGGAGGTCATGGTGCATACGGATTAATCGGTTAATGGATTGAGTTAGATATGGGCCAAATGTGACTTTTGGCGTGATATTTGGAAAGGATATGTTTTTGGGCCAAATAGGATTTTTGGCGTGTGGAAAATTATGGTTTTATGGGACATGTGCATTGCATTCTTTCATGTATGTTGTTTGAGTTAATATGTTTTTATTTAGTGGTGTTTGGATTTTACTTACCAGCAGCACCATTTTTGGTACCGTAGATTTTGGTGCAGAGATCGAAGAGGAGGAGGAGGCTGAGCCCGAGGATGTGACTTAGCTAGAGTTCTGAGTTGAAATTAATATCTTGTTGTTGCTTTGAATTATATTTGTATCTTGTAATATTTTATTACGTATGTTTTTGAACATTTTGTATTAAATTAAGAAAGATTCTGGTACTTAGTTTATGATTTTGCTTTTCACTGCGTGTTTCTTCGTGCACATTTGTTGCTTATGCACATACTTAGCACTCATCGATAGGATGGTGACCCGTGATGTCATCATCCGGATGTCTTGATTTCCCCGTGTCCATGCAGGGGGATTTGGGGGCGTGACAGGTGGTATCAGAGCGGTTTGGCTCTGGGTAAAAACCACATGTCCCGTAAGTAGTATCAGAATGTTTTTAAAGTTGTGTTTTAAAATTTATTTTAAGTAAAGTTGCTATTTGACATGTTTTATTTGTTTTATGCTTGTTGCTTGTTTTATTTATTTAGTTATGTTATTGCATGTTGGTTTCTTTTTGTTTCTTGTTATGTGGTGTTGGTTTTTGTTTTTTTTTTTTTTTTTTGGATTTATGTTGTTGGTTTTATTTGTTTTTGTTAAAGGGGGTCAAAGGTTGTGTTGTGGCAGGAAGTTGGTATAATCGAGGATACTATTATTAGGCATGAATATTTAGTGTAGTAGGCTTGAATTTTTAGCGATGTGGTTCGCTTGTATGATGTTGAGGTCTAAAGAGAATGTCATGGTTTAGGCAATCTTTGTAAGGTGGGAACTCACGTAGTAATGAGGAGAGGAATTAGCTTTAAGTCGCTTAAGATGATTGAGGTCAAGTTTTTGTAGAATTTATGGAACGAGGCTATAGTATAGGAGAGCGTAGGTTCAACGAACTTTAAGGATATGTTTAAGGGAATTTTATTTAAGGTTTGTGGTCTTTTGCTGCTGTTACCTGGCAGCACATTAAGAAAGAATTTAATGATCACTTCTTTTTTGCTTCCGTGAGGCGGCAAAAAGCAAGAGAGTTCTCAAGCTTGGTCTAAGGGAGCATGACCGTGGAACAGTACGTCCAAAAATTTATAGAACTTGAGCGATTTGCTCCCCACCTCATCGCCACAGAGGAAATACGAGCCGAGCGTTTCCAGGATGGTCTACGTCCTGATATACGCCGTATGGTGGTCAACCATCGGATATCCACTTTTTAGGATTTAGTGGATGTGGTCACTCTTGTGGAGCGAGAGAATAATT
Organism: Carya illinoinensis; assembly: GCF_018687715.1. Lineage (NCBI taxonomy): Eukaryota > Viridiplantae > Streptophyta > Magnoliopsida > Fagales > Juglandaceae > Carya > Carya illinoinensis. The sequence continues at coordinate 23,417,704 of NC_056755.1, read as the reverse complement.
TGAGAATGGGCTCCCCTCCAGGACATAAGAGGCGGAGTTTTTCTGGTGAAGGAAGTAGTTCGAGTTCGCCTCAGAAGTTTGTTCAACGAACCAGGACTCGACCATTAGCAGCCTCAGGAGTGCGTATGGGAGGACGAGTGCCAGTTTGTGGAAGATGTAATAGAGCTCACGGAGGCGAGTGTCGTCTGGGTAGTAACCAATGTTTTGAATGCGGTTAGACGGGGCATATTGCTCATGAATGCCCTAGTCGAGTTGAAGAAAGCCGTGGAGCTCGTCACAGTGGTAGAGCTAACCAGAGGCAATTGGCTCGGGCTCGAATGTACGCAGTGACTCCTGGTACCATTGGAGGCGAGGTTACGGAGATTCAGAATGCTGGAGTCATGGTAGGTATGGGTCTAATCTAATCCTTCGTGATGAATGCCTTGTGTGGTTTTGTTTTCTTTTATATATATATATATATTATCGAGGCTTGGAGAGAATGGCATGATCTAGGTGATCTTTTAGGGAAGTAGAATAATTGAGTTCTTTAGTTCCGTGGAATTTATGATAATGGTCTATAACGTAGTAGGTTGTAAGTTCAACAAATTTCGATGTTAGATTTTATAAAGTTTCAACAAAGTTTTAAAGTTTGGGGCCTTATAGATTTTAGGAAAATAAGTTTATGGTAATTAAGGTGTTAGGTTCGACAAGCTTTGGGGGGGAATAATTAAATTTCGAGTTGTAGATTTCGTGATTCAGATGAGTAATTTGGTGGCAATTAGGGCTTTAGATTTTACAAGCTTTTAAGGTGAATGTTTTGGATTAAAGCCACCAATCTTGAAAATTTCAGAAAATGATTTATTATTTAGTAATGTTTTAGAATTTGAAAGATTTGGGAGTCGATTTTTCTTTTATAGGATGTAAGTTCCTTGATCTTAGAAGTTCCGGAAGATAATTCTTATTTGATTTAAGGTTTTAGAATTGCAGAGTTTAAGGACTGAATTATAATAAGAATTGAGTTCTTAGTTTTACAGACTTAGTGCTATAGCTTGATCTACTTTAGTGAGTGATTAGTTTGTAACCATTAAAATGGAGATGATTAGAATTGAGTTATTGATATGAAACTTTTCTAGAGTAGATTCCTTTGAGGATTGGAGGTAATGATCTAGTTCGTTTATTTCTTTGAGGATTGAAGATATCGAGCTAGTTTAGAAAATAATTATTGTTAACCTGAGGTTGTAGTGGCAGATTTTAGGAAATGATTCTATCAACGCGAAAGATATACGTCCAACAGGGTGTTGGAAATAGTAGATTTTGTGTTGGTGTTGAATACGATTGAATTTGGGGCTATATGATCCGTAGACTTTTGGGAATGGATTCTTAGCAGGTTTAAGGTCATTCTCGGTACCAAACTTTAAGCAGTGGCTAGTTGCTGATTTAAGGATATAAGTTGAGTAGATTCGGGAATGATTCTTGTTGAGTTGAGGATATAAGTCCAAGTAATGAAAATGTGATAATGGATCACTTGTACGTTTGAATGATTTTTGATGTTGGCTAAGAGTACATGAGATTGATGAGTAGTAACGGTAAGTGCGTATGGATTCCGGGGAGTGCGGGTCCTCGTCTCATCTTTTTTTGGCTTGGTAGGAGTTGAAGAGGAATCTGTGTGGTAATATTAAATTCAAGAGATTTTGGCACTGAGTTGTTTGGTAAGTTGAACAGAATGTGCAGTCGAAGAGAGTTACCCATTGGGATGATGGTTTGAAACGACCGTTGTGTTTATCTTGAAAATTAATTGCGAGTTGAAGTCATAGGAATTTAAATTGGTGAGGGTATACTTTTCTTTGGAGATCAAGTATCTAGTTGGGAGAATTTAGGACATGGTTATTTAACTTGAAAGGAGATCGTTAGGTCACCATGTGTGGTGTATGAAGTAATAAATCTTGGAAGTTGAAACTTGTGCATCAACGGTGGGTAGTATAATCATATGTATGATGTAATAAAGCAGTAGAATCCATGAGTGTTGTTTAATAGTTTTGATGGATTGAGGATTTAAACAGTATGGTCTGTCTTGAGATTTATTTGTGAAGTGCTATTGAAGGAATTAGTTGTGTTAAAACTAGAGTTTTTGAGAGTACGAGTAGTGAGTGAGTTATTGCAAGATTAGATGTTATTCGAAATATAGGTAATGAGCTTAAAGTGTGGGATATCGGATAGAGGTTATAGGCGCTCTCGTTGGTTGGCCAGGGAGGACTTGGTCCTTTTGGAGATGTTCCTTATCTTTAGAAGAGACGTGTATTTTGGTATGATGTTTTGTATTTTCAATTTGGGGCCTGGAGGTTGATTAGTATTAATTTCTATCATCAATCAATGGATGCATTTTTGCGGAATGTTGATTTTCGTTTAGGGGCAATGATAGCCAACTGAGAAATGAGTGGAGATTTGTGGTTTTTGAAGGTATATGATTTTCTATAGAAACGTAGTAAAGGTTTTCTTGTAATTAGGTGTGGATTGAGCTTGTACTTCATGATATTAATTTTTGAGGATATAGCCTTTATGTATTTTGGTGAGTTGTCAGAGTGCGCGCGAAAGCATGATTTTTGAAGATACTTAGAAGTTCAAATTTTGTTTCGATTTTGAAGAATTAGTAGTGATTCAAAGTTTTAATGGGAGATTAATATTTTTTTCGTGCAATTTGGTTTATGGATGGTTAACTTTGGAAGTGGCTACTAGGTTACCAAAGTTGGAATATGATGAAAGTTCGAAAGGTAAAGTAGAGAGGTGGTTGATATTAGCAATATATGGTGTGAAGATAATAACCATTGGATTTGTTGGGAGTTGTCGATGATATGTATCTCTCATTTAGGTTCAGAGTTGTATACTGAATCTTTTTGGCGCTGGTGTTTGATCTTGCAAATTTTGAGGACGAAATTTGTTTTAAAGGGGGAAGGATGTGATGACCTGCTTTTACGTGTATTTTCACTGAAGGGTTGTTTTTAATTTAATTAATATATTGGTTTATTTATTTTAAATTAATGTATTTTAAATTGGTTTTAATTGATTTGATGTTGTGTTTAATGTATTTTAGTCGTTTTACGGTTTTTAAAATCGTTTTCGACGGATCAGTTTTTGGACTCCGGAGGTGAGGATTGGATCTCATTTCTTTTTTCTTCTCTTTTTCTTTCTCTTTTTCCTTTTTTCTTTTTCCTTTTCTTCTTTTCTTCTTTCTTTCTTTTTCTTTTCTTCTTCTTTTTCCTCCTCTCCCGCGTGCAACAGCCCTCCCCCTCCGTCCGTCCCTTTAGCCCACCCAGCCGGCACCACTTCCAGCCACCGTGACCCACCTCCACCTCCGGCGTGTTCCTCCCTCACCGGCGAGCTCTACTGCACCGGTGGTGTGTTATGCCGGCCACCCATTCTCTCTTCTTTCTCATCTAAACAAATGGGTCTTCTAGCTTTTTTCTCCTCTTTGAGCCACCATACACGGCCAAATCAGCCACCAAGCACCACCAATGGATTCACCACATCAAGGGCTTCCTCCCCATGTCTTTCTTTTCCCCTAACTCTCTCTTTTTCTCCGATAGGTCTCCATAACTAGAGTTTCGGTTTCACCACCGTACGCCGCCATACACGGCCACCCATGGTGTTTCACCACCACCATCTTGCTCCTCTCATCACCATGACCTTCCCCAAGAAATTTCATGGCCAACGGAGTTATCTATAGCCCTCACTCTCCCTCACTCTCCAAGGCCGAAATTGGCTTCAAGTGGCCGATCCACCACCGTGCGCCGCCACCAACGGCCAAAGCTTACTTCCACTAGCTTCATAAACATCCCTAGACCCTTCCCTATCAATTTCTTGTCTTGGTTTGTCCCCGTTTGAAAGTGAGTAATTTATTACCCACGGCCACAGTGTAAATTACACTGTTACGTTGTTTTTCCTCCGCCGTTTGCAACGCCGCGAGCTTTCAAAAAATACCGTATAGCACTGTAAGTATTTTCCAAACTCTACTTTTAGATTTAAATGTATTTTGCTCTTACAATAAATATTTATCTGTTGGTTGGTTGATTTTGGACTGAGTTCGAGGAGTTCAGGGGTCGAGTGGATTGAGAACGGAGTGCTTGGTTTTGGTTGTTTGTGATTGCTTGGTTATTTGTGCCATGAGGCGTGCGTTACATATTGCATACATGTGCATTTTATTTAAATTGAGAAAATCCTATTTAATTGGCGTAAATGGATTTTGGGTGCGTGTGTCTCACGAGCCCAAGCCGGGATGAATTATTATCTCGGTGAAGCTCCTCTAGTCATTCGGGAGCGTAATATACTGAGTGACGTCCCCTGAATTGTCGCTGGGCGACGATGGGAGCGAGGGCTAGAGGATGCTTGGCTACGAACGCGCCGGGCACGGAATTGGGCATCGCTCTACGCACCGACTCCGTGGCCCTTCATTAGCAAGGGCTAGAGGATGCTTGGCTATGAACGCATGGGACGCGGAACTGGGCATCGCCCGTTTAGGTGTTACACGCGTGGTCATTACCTGCGGTGTGGCACAGGAGCCAGAGTGTGCGGATGATCCCTAGGGGAGGTCATGGTACATACGGATTAATCGGTTAATGGATTGAGTTGGATATGAGCCAAATGTAACTTTTGGCATGATATTTGGAAAGGATATGTTTTTGGGCCAAATGGGATTTTTGGCGTGTGTGGAAAATTATGGTTTTATGGGACATGTGCATTGCATTCTTTCATGTATGTTGTTTGAGTTAATATGTTTTTATTTAGTGATGTTTGGATTTTACTTACCTGCGGCACCATTTTTGGTACCGTAGATTTTGGTGCAGAAATCGAAGAGGATGAGGAGGCTGAGCCTGAGGATGCGGCTCCGCCAGAGTTCTGAGTTGAAGTTAATATCTTGTTGTTGCTTTGAATTATATTTGTATCTTGTAATATTTTATTCTGTATGTTTTTTAACATTTTGTATTAAACTAAGAAAGATTCTAGTACTTAGTTTTTGACTTTGCTTTTCGCTGCGTGTTTCTTCGTGCACATTTGTTACTTATGCACACACTTAGCACTCGTCGATAGGGTGGTGACCCGTGATATCATCATCCAGATGTTTCGATTTCCCCGTGTCCGTGCAGGGGGATTTGGGGGCGTCACATCGGTGCTTGTGTGTTGGTGGAGGGGAAACTCGCGGAGGAAGACACAGGGGAAAAAAGAAAGAGGATGGCGGCGGCTAAAAGAATATGATGAAGCCCTAAGGGTTGGGCTCCCACTTGCATACAAGCTGAGCCTTTTTAGTTTAGACTGGGCCCATATGTTTTTTTACAGCCCCATTGTCAGTGTTTTTTTTGCGTTTATATTTTCTATGTATTTGTAAGTATGTTTTCTTCTTAGTTTAAAAATAAAAAGAAATGGACTATTGGATTTGATGTCCATAGCAGTAGTTTCCCACTCCTTTGGAGGAAGGTGGATGGTTGTACTCCTCCTTGGAAGGAAGGAATGAATGTGGTTTTACTCCTCCTCCTTGAGGGGATGAAGCGTGTTTGTACCTCTTTTTTGGAAGAGAGGTTGTTTAGCTCTGTTTTAACATAACGCTTTCTTTGTTGACTATTGTCAGAAGAGAGCTTATAGAAATTAAAATAATACTCCTTACAAAAGAAATTTGTGGGCAAGGGAGCTCCTAATCGATAAGTAGTTTGGCTGGTAATCTGGGTTTTTCCTAATATTGATTATTCATATATGTAACTTCGGTTTCATTGAATGAAATGAAATCTATTTAAAAAAAAAAAGAAGATTCAATTAGCTGGTACTTTTTAACCTTTTCCAATTGGTACAAGGTTTGCCCATTTCTTTCCTTGAAACTCTAAATTGGCCCTTCGTCCTCTTCTTGTGGTTTAGGTTCAATGAATCCATACTAGTGGCAAGAGGTGTGTAGGTCTTTATGGCCAAAACCCTAAGTGTGTTTCATCAAACTCTTGGATTCTCGAGCTTGTGCATGGTTGCCATTTGTCAATGGCATGTGTGTGTATTTACTCTAGCTAAAATCCTCTTGCATTCATCTTACAAAGATTCTTGTAGAAATCCTTCGGGTGGTGAGTGGTTCCTTCACAGTGTCTCCTTTCACCTTCCTCATCGTTGCCTCCTAGAAACTCCAACGCCTAGTGCTTGCATGACAAATGGGAAGGGAATTGGTTGGATCTCATGGTTGGACGCATAGATCTCCTTGGTCAAATCTTAAGAGCCTCCTAGAGACTTGAGTTTTCTTATTTTGTTTTGTTCCATGTGCCTCTTCCAATTCCTCATCATTGCAAAGTCTTTGAGGTACTCTCCCACTCATTATTGCATGGGTGGGTGGCGTGTTGGCTCATAGAATTCTGAAACCCTCTTTTCTCTCTGTCCCTTCTTCTACTTTCATGTTTAGGTTCAATATATTTTAGAGGTAGGTTTGCATGTGAGCCATGTGGTGTAATAGCCGTGTGCCCTAAGTGTGCCGAGCTCTCCTTCTTCCCTCATCTTGGATTCTTCTAGAAGGCACCTAGCATGTGTGCCAAGTGGCAACATTATGCTACCCAAAGTGTTTTATAGGTCCCCAATGATGGGATTTCTAGGGAAACCAATGGCCCTTCTCCTCTAAAGGTGCTCTTGTAACACCCTACTTCACACAATTAGTAATAAGGTCACTTTCAAAAATTCTTAAGAGTTTGAGTGCTACTACTGAATCTTAACTTAAAAATATTTTCTTTTATTTTAAAAGAAGTACCAAATACAAAGATTCTATAAATAAAATAATTCTTTATTAAAATACTAAGATCATAAAAGAGAGTGCATGGAATCATTTATTAAAATTTCTCAAAACCTATGCCATAAAAATCATAATTTAAAATCTCTATACATGATCTGGGCTACTGTCATACCTCCCTAGACTAAGTCCTGTCCTGCAACTATAGTTTCATAAAAACATTAAAATAAACTAAATGAGTCAATAACTTAGTAAGAAACTCATCAAAACGTATATATACTTAACATAAGATTTTTTATAAAATATTTCATGCTGAGAACTTAAAATCATGACTAATCGTACTAATGCTTTTGCTATACATGACTGATTTATCTGAATTAACTGATAGATTTGACTTATCCGACTGGCCAACACATTTAACCTTATGTGCAAGGTTGTGCACTAACTTCCCTTGTTGCAGCAAAGGAAGTTGACTGTGCAGTACTCTAGCGTACTATGGTAGACCATGCTTGAATTTGTGGCTTGCATGACTGCATTGATACCATGCATCTGAATGACCATTTGATTAACTGTTGTGAGCTTATCTTATACTTGATCTTATGAAAGTTTACGTGACTTATGCAATGTGAGATGCATGAGATGCATAATACATATATAACTATAATATGCGGAAAGAAATATGATGAATGACATGCTTGCAAATATCATGAAATGCATGGCACATAAACAATGGTTCCAAACGAATTGGCTTTAATAATGATATATATAACTAACTAACGTATGTTAATCATAATTTTTGATCAAGCTACTTACTTTGTAGTGTTATTTTCTAAACTTTTCGACACAAAACCGATCATTGTGCTGGACTAGGAGGTTTATGATTTTATTTTCAAGTAACATGCGAAATGAAGATATTTATAGAGAGATGTGGGAAAGGGTGACAACCAGTTTGAGTTGGACTCGGTTAAAGAATTTTAACGTAAAGATGACTTGTAGAGTTGTATTCCTGTTGAATAGGATGCCGACAAGTTCGAGTTTGAGTTGAACTCGGTCACAATATAAGAGAGTTTGAATTTCAAAACATGATCTAGTAGTTCATTCAATGTTGGATTGACAGTGACTGAAATTACATAAGGGACTTCAATCAATGATGAATTTTAAATTGAACTAAATTTTTAATGGCTAGTCTTTAAATTCTAAAATGAGTCACTAGTCTTTAAATTCTAAAATGAGTAACTCATTCAATAGATAATAAATAGGATTTAACCTAGTTATTAAACATAATTAAAATTCTTAATCAACATCAATAATTTATCACTCGTGAACTTATCTAATATAGTCCATTAAATATAATTTAGCCCCAATAAAAATTATTAATATCTCGACCTTAAAATTATTGGATTGGGTCGTTACAGCTCCCCTCTTTGTCCAAGCCCTAAGTAGGGTTTTCAAACCCCTAACTTTCCTAGTGGCCATTTGCCACTTAGCCCCTTGGGCCTCTTATTGGGCTTGGGCACCTATGATACCAAGAACAATATGGTTCTTATGCCCCTAACATATCCTTGTCTTGCCAAGTTATTGGGCTAGATTAACTAAACTAATAAAATGTTAATAAGACGCTATGTGAAAAAAATTCGTCATCAAAATTATCAATAGGATCCTAATAGAATCTACGTAATTGGTTGTCGGAGCGAAATCAAGCACCCAATGCCAGTGATGCCAACTACACATTTATCAGTTTTAAATTAGTTCAATTATCATGGCATACTCATAGCTAATGCAGATGCATGTGGTGTGATGCGGTACAGGCAGGAACACACGACCATTAGGGAGTTGTTGAGCATCCACAGTGTCACATTTAAATAACTGTGTGTATGTAACAATGTCATGGTCATATCAGGTTCATGTTTAGTCATGTTATTTATCAAGTTAGGATCATGTCATGCTATTTGCCAAGTCATGTCACGCATGTTTACATCCATATCATGATACATACATGTCACTTTACTATCATACATGCATATGTATACTATTGGTAGCATAGTAGTTCACTGGCTAAGATTTGTAAAAATCTCACTTGGTAGTTCCAACCACTATTTTCCTCGAAATGGTAGACGATGTGTCAGGATCTAGAGAACTCGTGTCCAATCAATTGGATGAGGTCAAAAAGGTGACAAATAGATGACAATGAGCTAATTGCATCAATGCTCCACTTCCTAGATGTGATTGTAGATATCATAGCCGAGCTGAGCGGTTTTGTGGTTTAATCCAACAGTTGTTATCCTGCCTGTATTTATGGAAAGCTATTTCTAGTACTTATTTTGTTACAGACATGATGGACATGAATAGTAACATTTTGGGTATTTGTTTATTATGGATATATGAATTATGTTTATGTTTTTGGGATATAGTATTTGTGGTACATTGAGGATTGCTAAAAAAAAAAAAAAATTATTTGTTGTGAATATTGTATACTGTTATATGCATGCTAGGTGCACTACATCTTTTATTGTCATGAACTGGAGTATGTGACCTTGTATTACATGTCTTGACGCTTTATGCTCCGTCAAATCCCAAGCGGAGCATTCAAGTGCCACAACTAGGAGGGTGTCATCATGCAGTTACAACACCCATTCACAATCTTCATGAATGAAGGTTATGGGCATAAGCTTCTCTATTTTTGTTTGCTTCTAGGGACTCTCTACATTGAAAACTTCTTCATATTTGGCCCTTCTAGCATGGTGTGGATGATGATGCACAACCCCCAAAAAATCCTTCTGTGATCATTCTAATCTCATTGAAAGGTTGGTGCAGTTGAGTTAGGTTGTCGTGGATCCACATTGTTCACTTTTTCTCTTCACGGATCTATCAATGCTCTCAATATGTCTTTTGCATTGACAAAGTCATATTTCCAGTCCATGAATTCTTGCAAAGCTTTTGTTGTTTTCCTTGCTAATTCCACTATAAAGAGGCTTCTAGGCCATACTCTGCCTTGAAGTGTCGCTAGCATTGTATTCTCATTTTGATCAACTGCTGTCAAAACATTCTTTATTGAACTGGGTAAGATACCCTTTTAGGCTTTCATTCTCCTATTCTTTCATTGTGAGAAGATAGGTTGTCGATCATCGTCTCCTCTTGCTTACCATGAGTTGTGTGAGGAATATCTCCTACAAAGTTTCTTGAAGCTAGTGATTGAGTCTACCTTTAAATTTCCAAAAATGCCCTCGCCACACATTTGAGGATTAACGGGAAAGCCTGGCATGCAATCTCTCATGGGAACTCGTGTAAGGTCATATGGGCCTTAAATGTTTCCAAATGTTCTACCAAGTCCTTAGATCCATTGGAAATGTCTATTTGCTAGACTTTAAACATTGGAGGGAAGGGTACCGCCATGATCTTTGCGCCATATGGCAAGTTTGTGCTAGTGATCAGGTTGTCGACTGATAACAATGCTCCCACTCATTTTTCCATCTGCTCATATTTTTCCATGAGGTCTCAAAAGCTGTATGCACCCTCTTCTTCTCTTACTGGTCATTCGGGGTTGATCCTCTTTCACTTTGAGACTCCTCATCTCTTTGCTTGTTTCAATAATGGCTTCTACCCCTCTTCGAATCCTGCATCCTTTCTCTTTAAGGCCTCATTCTCCCTCTGCAAGGCCTTTATCTCCATAATCATCCGTTGTAATCTTTCCTCCATCTCTGCAAGTCCTTTCTGCTTTGTTGTTCATCTATTTTTCCATCATCATCACTTCTTGTTCACAGATTGAATAAAAGCATGTTGTTGTTGGCATCCAAATCACCCTTCACCAGTAAATTAATCGAAGATCCCACAAACGACTCCAAACTATTGATGCAATTTACATACTTGACAACCTGCATCAGGAGAAAGGTGAGGGATGCCTCCGATGGTTAAGTTAAAAAGATAATTGTTTCTCTTAGTAATAAAAAAATTAGATCCCCTTAGAACATACCTAGTAGGATATTTATAGGGTTTGAGGTGTTTGCCAGTGGTGTTACCCTTCCGGGAGCGCAATTCTCGGTGCCCAATTATGAATGTTTCTATCTTGAGCTCAATTTTACAATTGAAGACATCCTTCTAGTGTGAATATCTAGCCGCTAATTATATCCTTCTAGTGCGAGTTTCTCGCTTGGACCTATCTTCATGGATCCTAGCCTCTTAGGGATATAGTTACTTGGGCGTCTTCCTGGGCTTTACCTATGAGTCATGTGAATCCCACATGACTTCACTTTTGCCCACCCACTAGCCTTTCCTCATCATCCACATATAGTAATATACATCCATACCCAACAAAGGTATAAGTGTTATATATAAACTTATTTGTATGGCCATGCATAGCCATTAATTAAGACCATTGAACCATTAATTAAGACCTATCTTTAGCCAACAATTAAGACTATTGAGCCATACCTACTCCTTTGTACTCCTATAAATATGAGTAACATTCACTTGTATATCATCAAGTTTTGCATTTGAATAACAACTATTTCTCTTGCAATATCCTCTCTCTCTTGCAATATCCTTTCTCTTTTAGTTTCATAACACGTTATCAGCACGAAAGTTCTTACGATGTTTAAGCTAGTAGTCTTCTACTTCAAGTAAGTTTTTCAATATATTTTTGTGGTTTCTAAAATGAATATGAAATGTTACATTACTTATTATTACTAGATGAAAACTCTATGTTTATTCTCTTGATTTTGTGAATATATTTCTTATTTATAATATAAACATACTTATGTTCCTGATTTATATATGTAGAAAATGTCAAATCTTACAAACTTGGAATTCGTTGCTCTTGACATTTCTGGAAAAAATTATTTATCTTGGATTCTTGATGCTAAGATCCATCTGAATGCAATGAACCTGTGAGATACAATTAAAGAAGGAAATCAAGGGTCCTGGCAGAACCGTGCCAAGGCAATGATTTTCCTTTGGCACCATCTTCATGAAAAGTTAAAAACTGAGTATCTCACTGTAAAAAATCCACTTATTTTGTGGAATGATTTAAGGGAGAGATATGAGCACTAGAAAACTATAATCCTCCCAAAAGCTCATCATGATTGGATGCACCAGAGGTTGCAAAACTTTAAGAGTGTTAGTGAGTATAACTCTGCACTCTTTAAAATTAGCTCACTATTAAAATTATGTGGTGAAAAAGTCACTAATGATGACTTATTAAAGAAGACATATACTACTTTTCATGCATCGAATGTGCTCCTGCAGCAGCAGTATCGAGAGCGAAAGTTTAAAAAATATTCTGAACTTATATCTTGTCTTCTATTGGCTTAGCAAAATAATGAGCTTTTGTTACGAAATCATCAGTTACGTCATACTGGTTCTATATCATTCCTTGAAGTGAATGGTACTAGATTTACACCATTCCTAGAAGCAAATAGTGATCTTTTCAAAGAAACCGAGGGCGTGGACGTGGTAGGAAAAACTATAGAAGTGGAGGTTTTAGAAGCGACCACACTAAAAATGATAATAATAGATATACACCGTACCACCAGAAGTGGTTCAACTCAGAGAAGGGTAAAGGTCTTCAAAATAAATTTTTAAAAAAAGATGAAGATGGATGCCATAGATGTGGTATGACTGGACATTGGTCTCGTACCTGTCGTACAGCTAAGCACTTGGTTGACTTATACCAAGCTTCTATAAAAGAAAAAACAAAAAGTTTGAAACAAATTTTGCTGAACCATCAGATACTTTAGATTCTATAGATGGAGAAGATATTACAAGTCTTTATGTTTCTGATTTCTTTGAGGATTCTAGTGGTAGAGTTGATCATTTGATTGGTGATGGAAGTGTTCCTTTTTAATTAATGTATTTTCTTTATCTTATTATAATTTTTTTTTTAATATTTTGCAATGTTTTGTAGTAATAAAAGTTTTATATATTTTGTAGAATCATGAGTCTTACTGATGAACTTTCTATCTTTGAGATGAATAATAGATATGTATGTCTAGCTGACAGTGCTACAACTCACACAATTCTTAAGGATAAAAAATATTTTCAAAATCTAACATTGAGTAAAGGCTACATTCATACCATATCTGGTTCATCAAATCTAATTGAAGGCTCAGGAAGAGCTTATATTGTGTTGCCTAATGGCACCAAATTTTGTATTGATGATACTCTATTTTCTTCATAATCTAGAAGAAATTTACTGAGTTTTAAGGATATATGTCGTAGTAGTTGTCATATTGAAACCACCAATGAAGACAATAAAGAGCATCTTCTCATTACCAAAATAATTTCGAACCAGAAGCTCGTATTAGAAAAACTGGCTGCTCTCTCATCTGGATTGTATTATACAGAAATTAGAACAATCGATTCACATGTGGTAATGCACCAGAAGTGCATTGACCCCAAAGTATTTATGGCTTGGCATGATCGCCTTGGACATCCGAGATCAATAATGATGAGACAAATAATTGATAATTCGTATGGGCATCTCTTAAAGAATCAGAAGATTATCTTACCCAATGAATATCCATGCTCTGCATGTTCTCAAGGTAAATTGATTATCAAACCATCTATCTCAAATGTTGTTTTTGAATCTCCATCATTTTTATAAAGGATTCATAGGGATATATGTGGGCCTATTCAACCATCAAGTGGACCGTTCAGATACTTTATAGTTTTAATTGATGAATCAAGTCGATGGTTATATGTTTGTCTACTTTCCACTAGAAATATTACATTTGCTAAACTTCTTGCCCAAATAATTAAACTGCGAGCACAATTGCCTGACTATCTAATTAAAACTATTCAATTGGATAATGCAGGTGAATTTACATCTCAAGTTTTTGATATCCATTGCATGTCGATAGGAATAGATGTTGAACATCTAGTTGCCCACACACAGTCAAAATGGTTTAGCTGAATCATTAATTAAAAGGCTTCAGCTAATCGCTAGACCTTTACTCATGAAATCAGAACTTCCTATTTCTGCCTGAGGACATGCTATACTTCATGCAGCATCGTTGATTTGAGTTAGATCATCAGCATATCACAAACATTCTTCATTACAGCTTGCATTTGGTCAACAACCAAATATTTCTCATCTTCGTATTTTTGGATGTACGGTATATGTTCCAATTGCACCTCCACAACGTACAAAGATGGGCCCTCAACGTAGACTTGAGATATATGTTGGTTTTGATTTTCGATCTATTATTAAATACCTTGAGCCTCTTACAAGAGATATGTTTAAGGCACGTTTTGAGGATTGTCATTTTGACGAATCCATTTTTCCAACAATGAGTAATGAGAAGTCGATGCCTGAAGCATGACAGAAAATTACTTGGAAAAATAAAGCCCTTTCCCAATTTGATCATCATACAAATGAATGTAAACTAGAGGTTCAAAAGATTATTCATTTGCAAAGTATTGCAAATCAATTATCGGATGTATTTACTGACACTAAATGTGTGGTAGAATCATATATTCCTACTGTTAATGTTCTAGCAAGGATTGCAGTCTCTGAAGAACAAGTTGTCAAAACAGCAATAGGTGAGTCTAAAATACGCTTGAAGCGTGGACGGCCTATTGGTGCTAAGGACAAAATTCATCGGAAGAGAAAAATACAAATGAATTTGGTACTCCTGAAGAGTCCATACCCACAACACAGGCCGTAAGAGTAATTGATGCTGCTGAAGAGACTAAATCTCCTGAAAAAGAACCTCCTGAAGAGGTATTTAATGAAATGTCTTCCCTTGAAGAGGGACAGGTACCTGAAAATAACGAGATCTCGATACATTTTATGAGTACTGGAGAAATTTGAATAGAAATAAAACTGTTGTCGACAACATATTCTCATATAAAATGGCACTCGATATTACCAGAAGTAATGAAAAAATTGAGCCAAGAACTGTCGAAGAATGTCGACATAGAAATAACTGGCTAAAATGGAAATCAGCTATTGAAATTGAATTAAACTCACTAGCAAAGCGAGAGGTCTTTGGACCAATTGTACAAACACCAAAAGGTGTAATACCTGTTGGATATAAATGAGTATTTATGCGTAAGTGTAATGAGAGCAATGAAATTGTACGATATAAAGCATGACTTGTTGCACAAGGTTTCCTGCAGAAACCGAGGATTGATTATGAGAAAACATACTCTCCTGTTATGGATGCAATCATATTCAGATTTTTGATTAGTTTGGTAGTTACAAAAGGATTGGATATGCAGTTGATGGATGTGGTCACTGCATATTTATATGGATCATTAGATCATGACATATATATGCAAATCCCTGAAGGATATAAAATGTCTGAAACTTCTAATATGAGTATATCTAGAAATATGTATTCTATTAAATTTTAAAGATTTTTTATATGGGTTAAAGCAATCCTGACGCATGTGGTATAAACATCTTAACGAATATCTATTGAAAGAAGGATTTGAAAATAATCCAATATTCCCATGTGTTTTTATTAAGAAATCAGACTCCGGATTTGTTATTATTGCGGTTTATATTGATGATCTAAATCTTATTGGAACTCCTGAAGAGATTAGAAGAACCGTTACATATTTAAAGAATGAATTTGAAATGAAGGATCTTGGCAAAACGAAATTTTGTCTCGGCCTGCAGCTCAAGCATTTGCAAAATAGAATTCTCATTCATCAGTCAAATTATACAGAGAAAGTCTTGAAGCACTTTTATATGGACAAAGTTCATCCCCTGAGTACTCCAATGGTTGTTCGATCACTTAATGTGCAGAAAAATCCATTTTGTCCTTGTGAAGATGATGAAGAAATTCTTGGTCCTAAAATACCTTATCTCAGTGCAATTAGAGCCCTAATATATCTTGCAAATTGCACTCGGTCTGATATTGCATTTTTAGTTAATTTACTTGCAAGATATAGTTCTGCACCAACTCGAAGACATTGGAATGACATTAAACATGTCTTTCGATACCTCTGAGGTATGGTTGATATGAGATTTTTTTATCAACATGGTTCAAATCCACAATTAGTTGGATATGTGGATGCAAGTTATCTTTCAAATTCACACAGAGGTAGATCTCAAACTGGATATGTATTTACTTATGGAAATTCTGCTATATCATGGAGATCTGTCAAGCAAACACTATCTGCTATCTCTTCAAATCATTCAGAAATCATTGCAATTCATGAGGTAAGTCAAGAATGCATTTGGCTAAGATTAGTGATTCAACATATTCAAGAAAAGTGTGGTCTTCCAGTGATTAATAATAGTCTAACAATTTTATACGAAGATAATGTTGCTTATATTACTCAAATTAGAGGAGGATATATTAAAGGTTATAGAACCAAACATATTTCACCTAAATTCTTTTATACCCATGAATTTCAAAAGAAATGTGAAATTAATGTCAAGCAGATACGGTCAAGTGATAATCTGGCAGATTTATTCACAAAAATATTACCAACTACAACATTTAAGAAGATTGTGTAGAACATTAGAATGCGAAGACTTGACAACCTATTATCATGCACTTTTCAGGGGGAGTAATGTCTTGAAGACTTGTGCTGATTGTACTCTTTTTCTTTCGTTAAGATTTTATCTCGCTGGGTTTTCCTTTACAAGGTTTTAATGAGGCAATCTTAAAGAACTTGGTGATATACACGAATATTGTACTATTTTTCCTTTGCCATTGATTTTTTCCCACTGGGTTTTTCCTTAGCAAGGTTTTAACGAGGCATATTCTTTATGTATGGTCATCCAAAAGAAGAGTATTATATATAAACTTATTTGTATGGCCATACATAGCCATTAATTAAGACCATTGAGCCATCAATTAAGACTTATCTTTAGCCAACAATTAAGACCATTGAGCCATCAATTAAGACTTATTTTTAGCCAACAATTAAGACCATTAAGCCATACATACTCATTTGTACTCCTATAAATATGAGTATCATTCACTTGTATATCATCAAGTTTTGCATTTGAATAACAACTCTTTCTCTTGCAATATCCTCTCTCTTGTAATATCATTTCTCTTTTAGTTTTATAAAAATAAGGAACTGTTTTTCTTTTTCAATCTTGTTATCTTTGTATTACGAAAAAATCTAGTTGCAAGCATAATTGTGTACTAATATGTGTACCAATCTATTGTGATTGGACAAAAAGTAAATTTTATTGAAAACAGTGCTAATTTAAAATTTAAGTATGAAGGAATCAGTATTGGTATGCAGATTAGTACGCGACTTTGCTTGTATGTAGCAAAACTCTTATATTACTGATTGCTCAATTGCTCAACCATTATCATTTATTTCATCGCTTACTTTTTTTTATTTATTAATTTTTCATTTCTTATAACCATTTTACTTTTTAGTTATACCAGCCCTTTTCTATTTTTAGTTTTAATTTATCCTCTCACCTTTTTCATTCTTTTAACAAATTTTTATTTGAAAAATTCTATTAGTTGATGATGGGGTAGCATTACTCTTTTTATTTCTATTAAATTTTTTTTACACCTCAAAAATTTGGAATAATAATTTTAAATGAATTTGAAAATTGTATATTTAGCACAATAATTTGTCCTATTGTTATATTAAAAATAGAAAAAGTATAAATTTTTCGCTGCTCACGTGCTGTGGAGAAGACAATTAGATTTAAAAGCGGGAGTGGATTGGGAGAGGCTAATACAGACATGGTAGTGTGCATGCAAGCTGGTGGAGGGTATAGAGTGATGAATCTTGCTATCAACAGGTCACAGAACTGAGACAGGAAATAGGTGGGAGAGAAGAGAGAAACTCTTGCCTCCTAGGAATATTCACAAAGGGGGAAGATGCACTCTCAATAGGATCTCTTGAGAGACGCTTATAACTTATCAATATGCTTTAACCTCTAAATTCTTCTTTCCCTTTCCAAGTAAAAGGCAAGTAGCTCTCTCGAGATAGAA
The DNA here is from genome assembly GCF_018687715.1 of Carya illinoinensis. Taxonomy (NCBI): domain Eukaryota; kingdom Viridiplantae; phylum Streptophyta; class Magnoliopsida; order Fagales; family Juglandaceae; genus Carya; species Carya illinoinensis. Next base: position 23,400,067 of record NC_056755.1, on the reverse strand, counting down.
ATATACAAATCACATGATTCATTTTCTTAGGTTCCATAGAATAGGAGGCAAGATGTCCATCCACGTGTTTTTCTCCATTAGGATGAGAAGACCGGTGTTCATCCAATCTAGTTTATATATTGTCTAATGTCCTTTATAAGTAAGTGAGAAACACATACCTTTTCGGTAGTCTAAACTAGAAAACTGCTTCATGTCCTTCGAACATAAGAGAATTACTTGACTTTTAATGACATTCAATAAAAATGTAACTCTTAACATGCTCAAGGCGCGTATGACAATTTCTTAACGGTTTTGAAGGATACTCTATCTACATTTGGGAGTATATTTCCTTCATTATGATGATGATCATCATCATCTTTATTATTTTGGTTTTTAATTAGGATCCCCATTGAATTGAACCTCAAACCACTTGCAGACTTGCAGTCAGGAAGTAATTTTAGAGGAATCACAATTATGTGATATAAGGGTAAATTTTCCAAATGAAAACAAATCGGATTCCAACAAGTAACTAGTTAGTTACAACTTGGACTAGAAGAAAATATCGTGAAACAACCAAATATTCATTATTGGGATGTAAGAAAGGGTGGAAGATACACGTAAAACCAAGGGGATAAATATATAATGATCACCTGGCCAACAAGATTGGGCGTATTGTTTAGAAATGGAGCTAAGTCGGAGAAGAAATGTTGCAAAGCTTAGCTAGCAAGGATACCGTCCAAGATAGCACACTTCATTGCAGCGCCAGGACTCAGAAAACATGCTTCTAAATTCTTCTGTGTACAGGCTTGAAAGGTTTAGAAGTCGTAGCAGAATCTTTCCCAGAGAACTGAGCTGCTTTCATCATGGGAGAGGCGCTGAAAGAACAAGAAACAACAGAATGAATGAGTTGGAAATGCACATACACAGTTTCTTAAACATTATTAAGATAAAGACAACCGAGAACCTTTCCCATCGTTTCTCTGGTATGTATTTTTCTTCATAGCTGCAAGATTCTTCACCTCACGACTGCTCAAAAGGAAGAAGAAGAAGAAAATCTTAGGTATCCTGAAAAACTCATCTCAATAAACTTATCTTCCCACAAATAAACTTCATACTTAGCTGCTTTACCTATTCCTAAGTATTTTATGCTACTGCTTCCCAAGTAAATTACATTGAAATGTAAGAGATTACCCTTCAAGTTAACGTCAAAAAGGTGCCAGGCCCCCAAAACTAAGATGTGGCAGATGCCCAGTTAAATACCTGAGAACCAGTGTTTTTTGTCCAGATCAAGGACGTAATATTCTCTCTCAATAAGTAAACAATAGGTAAAAATGTAGCCCTTTAGGACTTTAGCAGAAGATCTCAAAAAATTAACTTAAATACCTTTTTTTTTTTTTTTTTATTGATAGAAAATTAACACAAATACCGTAGTAATTAAGTATTTATTTACCTTTCCCTGTTACAAGATTCAAAGAGAAACATTCTCTACCTGTTAAGAAGATCTATTTTTGACTTCTTCATCAAATTGCTCCTAAAGTGTGAAACATTGTGGCCAGGTCCACTACCTACAAAGAAATGCCAAATGAAAATTTGTTAAAACCAAAATTGAAATAAACAATTGTGCAGCTAACATGGATATTGCTAACTACAAAGCTTACCTCCACAAAAGCTTCTTTTATTTTTTGAAGGTGGAACCTTGGCGCAAAGCTGCACTTGCCGACTCTGTTTTCCTACAAAAGTCTAACACCTTATAAGAAAAGTATATGGGCACAACTATTAGACTGTGCCTCTTGAAAACTGTGTATAAAAATCAGAGAATATATTATTTAAAGAATTTTAATATTGCACTCTCTATAAAGCAACATGGATGGAAGATAGATGGAGCCAAGAAAAAACTTGTCATTCAAAATAAGTGGATGGTTTGAAGAAACCGACCTGAACTTCTTTTAAGGACTAAGATTTTGCTAACCTTCCAAGACTAGTACAACACTCTTCCACAGGTGAGCCATCATGGATAGCATCTATGTGGCATAGATAGGATTTCCCTGTTGCCTCAATGGGCTCTAGGTTCAAGAGGGGATGTAAGAAGACATTTCTTCATAGTTTTTATGAAGAACCAGCAGGTTTCATCTTGCATCTGTGACCAATATGCATGATTTAAAAATGAGTTCCATTTTATCAGTTGTATCGACCAACACCAAGTGAATGAAGAAAAGGATGCTCAGTTCAATGACATGCATACTTGTTAACTTGTTAAAGGGCAGAAAAGATCTTTTTAATTTCCAGAAACCAATTTATCAATTTCATAGAGAACCCAAAAAATGGAGTCAAGTACAATCAGTCTGTGAAATAAATTAAATAACCATAAGTTGAAGGTGCGTAGAATTGTCACAAATATCCAAACCTGAAAAAAGGAAAGTAAATCTCATCCCAAAATAATTTGGCCCTTAATTAATAGTACACAACAGCAAACCGAAAATCTCTAAAGAAATACTAGTGACTGTCAACTTGTATAATCAAATGGAGATGTGAGGAACATTACATAGGTCAAATCTGAATCCAACTGGACAAAACAGCAATAACATAGATTACATGCAGTGAAGCATTTATCATATATATAATGTGCAATCACAGGGAAGAATTAAAATCTAAAAGTTCTATAGGACAAAAAAGAAAAAGAACATACGTGCAGTTTCTTTATTGTATAGTTGCTTAATTCTGGCAGCTGTCTTCTTCTCATGCTCAGCAATGTCTTCTGATTTTGCCTGCAAGAAACGCACCCTATTTAATTGTTCTCATTTTATAACAGAAAAAAATACTCCTGCACAAAAGTTGAATGTTTTAATTGCTGTCAGAAAAATAACTTACCCATGAAAGAATATTACATCTAACAATGGAAACTATAAAATGGTAATTTGAAAGAGAATGGAGTTAAGAAAATCACCTCATACAAATCTATCCATTTATATGACTTCAAACTTTTGGCCATCCTCTCCACTACGTGCTCTGTGTTTTTTGCACCAAACTGCTTTTCATAAAACTTCTTCCACAACTTGTCAGTAACTGGACTTAGATCTCTTCCCTACAATAATTAATTAAAATAAATTCTTCAACATTCCTGCTTAAGTATCACAAATATATGTGTAATTACAAAGATAACGCAAGCCTTCTCACTTCTGAGCACTTCTCCACATGCATCAATTGGTCAACTGTACAGTGTGCTAAAATTCGGTCAAGGAGATCTAGATCTGTTTCACCAACATCCCCAAGGTACCTTACATTATCTATTGCCGTCTTAACACATAGATCCACTAATGACGGAGGCGTTTTCCTTCCATTTAACACAATCTCTATCTTAGGCATATCCTGGATCTCTCCTAGTCAGGATATACACCACCAAAAGCTACAAGAAAGGGCAATACAATTAATTATCATATTTCTTCATTAAATTCAATAAATCTGCAACTAAAGACTTGCAATCAACTAACTGAATTAAACTAAAAGTCAAGATTTTTAAAAGAAAAAAAAAAAACGTTGAGACTGGGATACACACACACACACACACACACACATATATATATATATAATATCTAGCCCTTACGATTCTTATAGATGAAGAACTCAATCAAAATCAATCATGAGATCACAAAATTGAGGCCTTTTTCCACTATACTTTTTTTCTCAGAACCCAATGTCAATGTAAATATAATGGTTCGATTTCTGCCTGCCTGCCTGGTTCCTGAGAAAACCGAAGAAAAAACTTTAAGATTTTTTTGGTTCCTTAAAACCTGAATATAAGATCACTTTCTATTTCACCCGGCTTTCTCAGCGTCCAATCAGAGTGTAACAACATCTTTTCTAACTTAACAAAAATATAGAAACAAAATCCATGAAAATTGTTTTTGATAAGTAAAATCCATCAAAAATAAAATCCACGAAATCCCTCATATAAGCAAATTCATCAAATTTAATTATTATGCATTCGTATAAGTAACTATAAAATATTCTAAAGGATTAAAAAAAAATAACAGCAAATAGAACAACTCCATTATTATAAAATTGGGGGGGGGGGGGGGGGGGGGGGGGGGGTGGAAGAGGGGGAGGCAGAGACTATGATCGCTGAAAGCAAAATTAGAAATTATGAATCATAGGATAAAATTAAACAATAAAGAACGCAAAGAGATTGAGAAGACAAAAAAAAAAAAAAAAAAAGATGAGATGATTGGGAACTGACCAAGAATCGAAGACGGAGAATGGAATCGCAGACAGAAGAAACCTCTTTAGTCTATGAGCTGAGAACAGGGAAGCATATTTGCTAAAATGCGCTTACTCTACATTTGTCGAGGCTCCACGTGAGCCTTATACTAACGTGCGCTTAGCGTCCTCTATTTTTTTTTTTTTTTTTTTTTTGAGAAACTCTTACTTCATTTCATTGAACTAAAGGAGAAATACACTGAGGAATGTCCTCCATTGTTACATTAAAATCATCAGAAATGCTAAGAAAACCTTTTGCTAACAAATGGGCTATGTTGTTACCGTTCCTCCTAACATAAGAAACACGCCACATTGCAAAGGTTTTAAGCCAAGTTCTAGTCTCACAGATAAACATGCTGGTACTGCTCCACGCTTCATTTTCTTCCTGTAGTGCCTTTGTTACCAGGAGTGAATCACCCTCCAATTCAATCTGTGTCAACCCCAGATCCTTGGCAAACTGAACAGCTATTAAAGCCCCATAGGATTCTGTTAGTAGAGGGTCGGGGAGTTGCATCTTCTTGTGCCTCATTATTGCTATGATCTGACCTTTCTCATCCCTTACAACTATACCTATGCCAATCAAGCATTTTGTTTTGTCTACTACCCCATCCCAATTGACTTTAAACCAGTTTGCAGGAGGACTTTGCCACGTTTCAGCTGAATTCTTTGTCTGTTGACCCTTCTTTTGAGTCTGAATTTTGTTCTTCTCTTCTTTTAGCAGCTGTAGTCTCAAACTGGTTTCCCTGAGTAGACAGTTTGGAGGTAGGAATTTGTTTTTGTAGATAAAGGAATTTCTTCTCAGCCATAACTGTCTAGCTACCATTACAAACTCCTGCATCTCTGAATCATTGAGAACTTTGATCATGTTCTCAAAGAATAACACCATTGGCAGTTGGGAGCTTGAGCTTTTTTGCAGCCTCATCGAGCATTGGCCCCGGACATCTTTGGCTGCCTCACAGTTCCACAAAGTATGTAAAGTACTTTCTTCCTCTCTTGAGCAAATTGGACATAGGGGTACCTTCACTATCTTTTTCTTGAATAAGTTGAGTTGGGTAGGGAGGGATTCTTGACATGCTCTCCATATAAACATCTTGTCAATGGGAGGGACATGGAGCTGCCATATCTTTTTCCATACTTCTTTAAGTGATTTACTGGTTGAGGCTTGGCCTCTTCCTTCCATTTCCCTTGCTTTCTCCATGTGATATGCACTCTTCACTGAGAAAGAGCCATTTTTTGTGCCATGCCATATGAGCTTGTCCTTTGAATTCAAGGAGCTGATGGGAGTTTGGAGTACCACTGAAGCTTCCTCTTCTTCGAAAATTTCTTCCACCAGGTCCCTTTTCCAGCTCTTGGTTGAATGGTCGATAAGCTCAGCTACTGAGGCTTCAGAACTAAGGACCTTTACAGGGCTTCTTACCATAGTTGGTTTAGACTTGACTAGCCATTTATCTGACCATATTTTAACCTTGTCTCCTGTGCCAACCCTCCACAAAGACCCTGCCTCAATAGTCTGTCTAGTTGATAGAAGACTTCTCCATACAAAGGATGGCTTTGCTCCCACCTTAGCCTCTTGAAAGCTCGAGTTTGGGAAATATTTAGCTTTAAGGACCCTGGCAGCAAGTGATGTTGGGTCTTGGAGTATCCTCCAGCAATTCTTGGACAACATGACTTTGTTGAATACTTCAAGATCCCTGAAACCCAAACCACCTTCAGATTTGGCTTGCCCCATTCTCTTCCATGAGATCCAATGTATACTTTGCTCCTTCTCTTGCTGACCCCACCAGTAGTTGTGGATTACACTGTTTATAGACTGAAGAAGATTAAGTGGTAGCTTAAAGACACTCATTGTGTAGGTTGGAAGGGCTTGAATCACTGCCTTCAAAAAAATTTCCTTTCCTGCCTGAGAGAGTGACTTGACTCTATGGTTGTTCAGTCTCATCCTGACATTGTCCAAGATATTCTTGAAGGTTTTAAATCTGTCCCTGCCTACCATAGGAGGTAATCCCAAGTACCTTTCATAAGGCATAGATGTTCTTATTCCTGCTATAGACAAGATGAATTGCTGGGTTGAATGGCTTGTATTTCTACTAAAAACAATTGAGGTTTTCTCCACATTCAATCTCTGACCCGAGGCTCTTTCATAGAGTCTTAAGAGGCTGATCATTCTTCCCCACTCCAAGGCATTGGCTTTGCAAAAGAAGAGGCTGTCATCTGCAAAAAAGAGATGGGATACCCTCATTTTTCCACTTGCAACAGGAACACCATGAATGATCTCATTCTCCTCAGCTTTCTTTATCAAATTGCTCAGGACTTCTGCACACAAGATAAAGAGGTAAGGGGATAGAGGGTCCCCTTGCCTTATTCCTCGAGTGGGGGAGAAAGCTTTTTGAGGTTCCCCATTGACAAGCAGGGAGTATGTGATTGTTTCTATGCAGTTCATCACCTAATCCACCCATGTGTTACAGAAACCCAACTTGAGTAAGGCTGCTCTCAGAAATCCCCACTCCACTCTATCATATGCTTTGCTCATGTCTAACTTTAAGGCCATATAGCCCTCTTTCCCTGCCATTTTACATTTCATGGTATGCAAAGACTCAAAGGCAACAATAATGTTATCTTATATAAGCCTATTTGGGACAAAAGCTGATTGAGATTCAGATATGAGATTAGGGAGAATTCTTTTAAGCCTATTTGCAATAATTTTTGAGATGAGTTTGTAGAGAACATTACAAAGTGAAATAGGCCTGAATTCTGTCACTCTAGTTGGCTTTTTCTTCTTGGGAATGAGTGCAATGAAGGTGCTGTTGATGCTTTCCATTTTGCCCCTCAAGTTGAGCACTTTCATAACTGTATCACAGACTTGAGGACCCACTATTGACCAGTGTTTTTGATAGAAAATGGCTGGGAATCCATCTGGTCCTGGGGAGCTTAGACCATTCATTTGGAACATTGCTTCTTCCACCTCTTGAATGCAATAAGGTCTAGTAAGGAACTCATTTTGGGAGGTAGTCACTCGGGCTTCTAAAGAGGCTAGGCATTCTATTTAGTGACTAGGACTAGAAGTGGTGAAAAGACTAGTGAAATAGCCTTGGAAAAGGTCCCTAATACCTTCTCTCGAGTGCACCACATTGTCATTGTTGTCTAACAAAGTCTTTATCCTATTTGTTGTCCTTCTTTGGGAAGCTGCCTGGTGGAAGAACTTAGTGTTTCTGTCCCCCTCTTTCAACCACCTTATCTTGGCCCTTTGTTTCCACTTGATGTTGTCAGCCTCTAGCTTGTTATCAACTGCCCTCTGGACTTGCTTGATTTCCTCATTTAAGTTACCTATATTATCCTCCTGTAGTTTAGAGAGTAGTTCTAGTTGAGCCTGAGTCTCTCTCTTGGATGTGCCAAAGGTCTTCTTGCTCCATTGTGTAAGCCTCTGCTGACAGTTTTTCAGGCCTTCTGTGATACTTTTCATGCTGTTGTTGGTCAGTCTAGGTGACTTCCATGCTTCTTCCACCTTTGTAAAACAGTCTTGATTCAATGTCCAAGAGGCTTCAAATCTGAAAGGCTTTGTGTGTCTATTACCAAAGTGTTGGTGTTGTTTCATGGTGATCAAGATGGGGCTATGATCTGAAGTAAGAAAGGGGAGGGTGTGAACACTTGGGTCTGTGTACAGGTCTAACCAGACCCCATTTCCAAGAGCCCTATCCAACCTCTCTTTTGTAAAGGCTGCCCCTTGTCTGCCATTGGTCCAGGTATATTTGTTCCCTATAAATCCCATATCTATAAGGCCACATTTGGTGATTGTGTCCCTAAACATCTCCATTTGTTTGAGAGGTCTCAATGGGCCTCCACTCTTCTCCTTATTGCTCAAAATTTCGTTGAAGTCACCTACACACAGACATCCCTCTCCTGCTACTGGTTGCAGTGCTTGCAGTAATTGCCAACTCTCGTGTCTTTTTTCTGTAATTGGGTTTCCATAGAAACCCGTTAGGAACCATGTGACTCCTACTTCCCTATCTTTTATTGCCAGAGAGATGTGTGAGATTGTTGAGGAGATTACTTCTGCTTCCACTTCTTCTTTCCAAAAGAAAGCTAGACCTCCCTTGGTCCCTATGGGATTGACCACAAAACTATGCTCATACTTTATCAAGTGCCTAATTGATTCCATTTTTTCTTTTTTACTCTTTGTTTCTATTAAGAAAACAAAGGATGAGAACTTTGTTTGCACCAAGTGGCACAAGTTATTAACTGACCGAGGGTTCCCAAGCCCTCGGCAGTTCCAGTTCAAGCAACTCATCTTAAAAGGTGGGGCTGGATCCCAGCCACCACCATATCATTCTTGCTAGCTCCCATAGCATGTTCCTTCTCCATCTTTGGTTTCTTTAGGGCCTTAACAGATGCTGATCTAGTTATAAGGCCTGCCTCTCTCTTTGATCCAGTTGGTATGTTTTCCTTGTTCACTTCTGTTAAGGGGCCTGCACTGCCTTTGTTCCTTGCTTTCCTTTTCCACGTGGCTTGACTCTTGAATTTCTGCAGGGCTAGGACTTGGTCTGAGACAAAGTTGGCCATAGAGGATACTTGGGCCACCAGATCATTGCTACTGAGGTTCAAGACAGGTTGTTGGGCCTTGTCCTTGCTGGAGGTTTCTGCCTTGTTGATTGGCAGAGCAGCATCCTCAAGGCCTTGCATCAGACAAGGTCCTGCATCCTTTGAAAACTATTCTGACTTGCCCACAACTAGCTCCACGTTTGTTTCCTTAAAAAGGACCTGACTGCTTCCTGTCTTCTGATCAACAAAAAGGTGATCTTTCACAGTTGCCCCTTTTGTTTCTGTGATGTCCCCATCGTGCAGGTTAGCATTCTGACCCCCTGGTGTGTTGTCATGCTTTTTGGTTGGTGTGTCGTCCCTAACCTCTCTCTCCCTCCCCCCATGGTTGCTCCTCTGTTTCTCTAGGTGGACTTGAGTTGCCATACCTTTTCCTTGAGAGGTCTCCTTCTCTGGTTGCTGGTGCTCGAAGCCAAGGCCCATACTGGAACTTACTGCTGTCTGTTTTCATTACTTGGCAGCCTCTTTGTGCATGCTTTAAGACCCCACATTTGAAACAAAAAGATGGCAAACGTTCATATTTAAAAGGGATCCAGTTTCTCTTACCTTCAAAAAACAAGAAAAGACCTCTCTGAAGAGCCTTTGAGATGTCAACCTCCACCTTGAGTCTCAGGAACTTACCCCATCCAATGCCCCTATCATCAACTTGTACAGAAAGAGTCTTCCCTATCGTGTCACCAATCTTTTTGCCTACCTCTTCAGTCATACTTGCCAAAGGCATGTTATATGCTTGAACCCAAAACTCTTCCAAGGTGAAAGGAACTTCATTGATTGATCTATCCCCTTCATACAAGTGAATGCAGACCAGCCACCTATCAAAAGACCAAGGCCTACCACGTATAACCTGTTGTAGATCCTGCTCTAAGTGGAACTCAACTAAGTATTTATTGCTTCCAACTTCAGTGAATTGGATCCAGCTTTTGCATCTCCATACTCTTGCCATAGTTGTCTTAAAGGCTTCTCTATTTACTGGCCTTTCAGCTATGATCATAGCCAGCAGACAATAGTTACTATGTAGCTGTTTTGTTGCTGTTGAAGCAGGGACTAGTACTACCTCCCCCTTCTCCTTCTCCGTGAGACTCAGTTCTTCCCACTGTTTTGTTATTTCCTCTGCCATCTCTCCTCTTCAAACCAGCCAAAACTAGCTTAAGAGACAAACCTCTGCTAGAGAGAAAAAACCTCAACCTTGAGAGGACCGTGCTATGAAATTAGCTATCAGCGTCCTCTATTTTAAGAGAACTTATAGTTGCAAAATTTTGAAAAAAAAATAATAATAATAATAATAAATATAATATTTACATGAAAAAATTAATATTTTAATAATAAATCTCTCTTTTTTAAAAGACTATACAACATTTGTATACTTCATGACAGTATGTAATATTACTCCTATTTTATTGATACAGGCCATGTGACAAGGCTTGATTTGTTAAAAAAATTTAAAATTAAAATTTCTTATAAATCAAGTACTATCATATTAAAAAAATAAAAAATTCTATACACCATATTATAATCTCACTTTCATCCCACTTCATAAGATGTGACATATTTATTATCATCAGATGATCTTTTATTAAATGATTCTTTATTATCTAATGATAATAAATATACCACATTTTATATAATGAGATACAAATAAAATGGTAGTGTGACATACAGTATTACTCTAAAAAAATAGATGTGCTTTGCACACCAACTTTCAAGTAGAAGAACTTGTTTTCCAATTATAATTGCCTCCAATAAATGATATTTGATGTCTAAAATATTAGGGATGTGCAAGAATCGATGAAACCGGCCGCCACCGACACGAACCGATCGGCCGCATCAGAAACCCGCCAGAACCGGTCGGCGTGCTATGGAAAATGGAGAAAATCGAAGTTTAGCAGTTCAGTCTCAATTTGAAGCTAGACTGGACCGCTGGACCGACCAATATTATAAACTCTTTTTTTTTAAACATACCTACTCCAAAATTACATTGTTTAAGTGGAACGACGTCGTCTTTTTTCATATAATATGCAACACATAGCTGAACCGACATCATTGGGTATTAAACCAAATAACGTCGTTTTATGAAAGACGTGTGAAAAAAAAAATTTGAAGCACGCTGTTTGATTTAAACCAAATGGTATCGTTGTGATATAGGATCATCTTTTACCTTTACTTTATTCTTCCCCGCTTCAGTTGCAACAACTTTCTCTCTCCTTTGCAACTCTCTCTCTCTCTAGTCTCTCAAGCTTAGATTGCCGCCTCTAGGGGAACCAAGAATCGACAAAGAACCGTCGGAGTTGAGACGGCCGGTTTTCCTCCTCCCCATCGACTGGTTACGGTCGGTGGCTCGTCCTTCTTACACGGAGTTGGTCGGCATCGATTTTGCCCAAAAACCTTGCCAAAGACGTCTGTTTTCACCCCTATAAAATATACAAATCATGCGTACTAAAAAAAAGTTGCGTAAGTTAATTAATCGAGAACATTGCTAAAAAAATATATTTCTATAAACTAATTTCATATTTATTTTAATCAACAACATATCATTTTGAATCAAAAATTTAGTTTGCATAGAAAAAAAATGGTAACATGTTAATTTTAAAATTAAGAGAAGCAATTAAGTACAAGATTATTTTCATATGACCATTTGATATTTATTTAAGAGCATTTTCAAGCAAAAAGCAACTGTTTATCTAATATGATTGCCTTCCTTGAAAGCATTGGAAGAGAAAATAGAAAAAATCAACAATCAATCAATCCTTTAAGAGTAATGTTATAAATATTTATAGAGTGTGCAAGCGTCACGTAGTAACTTTGAGAAAGAGTGAGGTCTACTAATAAAAAAATTAATTTTTTTCATGTGGGTCCAATATTTACTTAATTTTTTTAAAGATATTGTATGGTGCTTATACACTTCACAATTACAAATATCATTTCTCTTTTTTTAAATGAATATTATAAACTTTGGAGTAGTTAAAGGGTTTTTTCAAGTTCAAAATGGCTTTTGCTTTATAACCTCTGCCATCAATGTGCCTTTTATAACATCCTCTCTCTCTCCAAGACTCCAAGACACATCCAAAAGGTTCACATATCAGTGGCACTTGCTGTTAGATATATATTTGAGTCAAGTTTGGGTGAGTTTAGGTTGTCCAAATTCGATTCATCAATTTCTGTATCGAGTTAAAAAAAATGATAAAATTAAGGTTTGATATGATTTATGTTGCAATTTTATTACTCAAAAACATCAAAATAATCCTTGGATGGCCTATTTTAGTTGAAAGACCCATTTGGTATTCAAAGCCCAATATGAACGGCACTCTGAAGGCCCAAGGAGATTATAAAGAGTCCACTACCCAGCAGAGTCCAACACACCACACGCCACCTTTCACGGAGAGATAATGATTCCCATGCAGATACGTGATCACTTCGGTTACTAAGTGATAATCTACTTCGATAAACACTGCACAAGATAGTCATCACATCGGAATCTATATATACCAGGTAACCCTTGATATGAAGAAAATGATTTCTCTTTTGAATTCTAAGTTGAATGATATACTCTTAAGAGGTGTTGAACTGACTTAAGCATCAGAGTATTCTCAGGTGCATCCCACCGAAGTCCTCTTACTATTTGTAGGTGAGCGGTTGCATAGTCGGTGGTGGGATACATCCTCAACATTGGTGCCGTCTGTGGGATCTGAATTGGGTCTCTCGTTACAGACCAACGTGATTCTCATATGCCGACTGTAACCCGTTCCTTGGCAACCAAGAGATGGATACACTACCAACAACATGGAAGCGCGGCTAGCTACAACTAAGGAAAAACTGAAGAAGGCATTAGAGGCCATAGAAATCCTGAAGAAAGTAAATGATGATTTATAATGAAAGAATGGTGAATCTGATGACACCACTGCACCCAGTCACAGTGGCGCTGTACCCGGTCACAGCAAGTAAGGTGAGGGGGAGGTGCAGTGCCATGCAGAGTCAAGCCTAGGGAGGACGGAGAAGAAGAAGATACATGATGAGTTGAAAGAATTAGCGGGAAAGTACAAAGAGATGGCAAGGAGAATGGGGGCTCTTCCTCAGTAGAATGCCTGCTAAACCAAACTGACCTGCCGTATAGCGAAAAGATTATGGCCATGCCGCTTCAACCAAAATTCAAGGTACCCCAGATAGACATGTATGATGGGTCCAAAGATCCAGTAGACCATTTGGAGAACTTCAAGGCCCACATCACACTCTATGGTTTTTCAGGGGAGATTGCGTGTTGAGCTTTCCCTTTGACATTAAAGGGAACAGCAAGAGGATGGTTCAGAACCCTCAAACCAAGGTCAATAAGCAGTTTTGAGGAGTTGGCTAAACAATTCCTAACCTAGTTTATGCCCAACAGGAAGCGTCAGCGCCTAGCTACCTACCTGCTAATAGTAAAACAAAAAGAAGATGAGAACTTGAAGACCTACCTTACCCGCTTCAACAAAAAAAGGTTATCAATAGACGACTAGGGTGAAAAAATTACCCTCGACGCCCTCCTAGGCGAAATTTGGCCACGAAGTCCCTTTATGGCAGAGCTAGCCTAAAAAAATTCTTCCACCCTTAGGGAGTTTATGGATAGGGCAGATGACTTCGTTAATGCCGAAAACACACTACAGGCTCTGGTGGATCCATGAAAAGAGGACAACAAGGTCGAACGAATGAGCGGGTAGGTTGACAAAAAAAAAATGGTGCAAGTCAGCAAGTAAGGAGAAAAGAAAGGTGACTAGCTCATGGCCCTAGATTGATACATAGTAATTTAAATGTACGGGAAGAATAAAATAAGAGTAAAGAAAAACATCAACTTAAGGCAGGCAATCGCTACTACAAGTACCACCAGACAGGGTCACACTAGACAGAGGACTGCACAACTATGAGGAAAAGAGTGATTGAGCTAGCGGGAACGGGAGAGTTGGAGCGGATGGTAGCAAAATGCTCAAAACCGAAGAGATGCTAGGACTCCAGGCCGGGTACTAGAAGGAGTATCAGTCCTAAGCACCAATAGCAATACCGAGTTGAGGATCACCGAAACAACAAGGCAATATGAATAAGGCACCCATAGGAGAGATTCAGATTATAGCAGGGGGTTTTGCTGGGGGAGGTGTATCCACATTTAGTAGGAAGGCGTATGCACGGAGGGTAAGGTATGAAAAAGTATATGTGACAAACAGAGCCCCAAAACACCAGAGGCTTAGCAATCAGATGACAGTGTCTTTTGGGGAGGAGGACTGGGAAGGAGTGTTGTATCCGCATGATGATGCTTTAGTGGTTACCCTTGTGATAGCAAACTATATAACTAGGCGGGTGCTAATCGACAACGAGAGCTCTGCAAATATACTATTCCTGGAAGCATTCGTCAAAATGGGTATCAGCGCCAATAAATTGACGCCCTCCCCAACACCATTAAAAGGTTTCTTTAGAGATACAATACAGCCTGCTGAGGCTATCACACTCCCTGTAACCACGGGAACGGGGGAGCTAATAGCTACCACCATGACCGACTTCTTGGTTGTAAAAGCCCCATCCTCCTTCAATGCAATATTGGGAAGACAGATACTCAACCATCTCAAGGCGATAACATCCACATATCACCTTAAGATGAAGTTCCCAACAGAATGCAAGGTCATAGAGTTGCAAGGTGAACAAGCTCTAGCATGGGAATGTTATGTGCAAGAGTTAAAAGATAGTCGAAGTAAAGTTTATGTTGTAGAAGGACAAAACGAAGCACTGGTACCATCCCTTCCACCACCTTTGATGGTGGCTATGAAAAAAGGCGTGGAGGTTAGAGACGAGCAGAAGCAGCAACATGTCGAGGCTAATGAGCCATTGGAACTTGTGACGCTGTATCTTGACCGCCCCAGGACCACCACACAAATTGGGACCCAAGTGCCATCGAAGGACAAAGAAGCCCTGAAGCAAATGTTGATAGAACACAGGGATGTTTTTGCATGGAGTCATGAAGACATGCTTGGCATAGACAACAACGTCATTGAACACAGCCTGTGTGTGGATCCCGCCCACAGGGCGATACACCAAAAAATGAATTTTTTTCAGTTCAAAGAAGTATGCCGCCATTAACGAGGAAGTGGAGAGGTTATTAGCTGTCGGATTCATTGAGGAAGCTCATTACTCAGAGTGATTATCTGATGTCGTGTTGGTGAAAAAAACGAATGGGAAGTAGAGAATGTGCATGGAATTCACGGACCTGAATAAAGCTTGCGCAAAGGACAGTTTTCCTTTACCATGCATCAACATTATCGTGGACGCAACAATGAAACATTGTATGCTGAGTTTCATGGATGTCTACTAGGGTTACAACCAGATAAGAATGCATGCAGCGAATGAGGAGAAAACATCATTTATAATGGATCGAGAGTTGTATTGCTACCAGGTTATGCCATTTGAACTGAAAAATGCGGGGGCGACCTACCAAAGGTTGGTTAATCGCATGTTCAATGAGCAGATTGGGAGGTCCATGGAGGTATATGTGGACAACCTGTTAGTAAAAAGTAAGGAACCTGCCAGACACCTTGACGACCTACGAAAGGCGTTTGGGATCTTACGCCATTACAAAATGAGACTAAACCCTGCAAAATGTGCTTTCGGAGTTGAATCAAAAAAATTCTTGGGATTTATTGTATCTGAAAGAGGAATTGAGGCCTCTCCAGATAAGATAGGAGTCATACTCAACATGAAACCACCAAGAAATCTAAACAAAACTTAGCGGTTGGCGTGCAGGGTAGCTGCCTTGAGTAAATTCATAGCCAAGTCTACAGATAAATACCTCCCTTTTTGCTGAGTAATATGCAAGGCACATACCTGGAATGAAGAGTGTGATGAGGCCTTTGAAAATTTGAAGCAGCACTTGGCTAGCCCATCACTCCTAAAGTAACCAAAGAATGGTGATGAGTTTTGTGTATACTTAGTAGTTTCCCTACAAGCATTGTCTACCGTCCTGGTAAAAGAGGAAGGAGCAGCCCCAATACCCTGTGTGTTATGTAAGTTTGGATCTCAGAAGAGCAGAAATAAGGTACCCTCAGGTTGAGATGTTAGCCTTCGCCTTGGTGGCAAGAAGACTCCACCCATACTTTCAAGCCCACAAGATAAAGGTGCTCATAGAGAGCCCATTAGCAAAAACTCTTAGAAAACTTGACAACTCAAGAAGACTGGTAGGGTGGTCGATTGAATTGAGTGAATTTGATTTAGAGTATATAACGAAAAGGGCAGTAAAGGGTCAAGCACTGGCGAGTTTTTGGGTTTTTCCCAAGAAGACACGGTGGCTCCAATGGAAAGCCATGGGTACTCCTCATAGATGGCTCATCTTATCGAGTGGGTGGAGGCCTAGGAATTCATTTACTAAGCCCAAATGGTAGAAAATGACACTACATGGCGACGTTGGCATTTAAGGTAATCAACAATGAAGCCGAATATGAAGCACTCGTGGTAGGACTCTCTATTGCCACCAAGATAGGGGCACTGAGATAAAGGCAAAGTCAAACTCGCAGGTAGTCGTGAATCAAGTGTTGGGCTTATACGCTACAAAATGGGAGAAATTGAAGAAATATTTAGCACGAGTTTGGGAGGTACGCAACCTCTTCTCATATATTAATATAACCCAAATACCAAGGAAGGATAATGAAGTGGTAGATAGATTGGCGCGCACGGCGTCAAGAATGGAGGAGGCACCCCTTCCGTGGTAAGTGGAAAGAAGAGTTGTTGAGATCTCGGCTATTGAAAGAGAAGTAGGCGTCTTGGGCTCCAATATCCCATATTGGGCGAATAGTGTGGTCCAATACCTAGATGAAGGGAAGTTACCAGAGAAGAAGGAGGAAGCAAGGAGGGTAAGCAGAAAGGCGGCAAGGTTCATGCTTATTGATGGAGTCTTTTATAAAAGGATCTTCAATCCCATTGTTGTAGTGTATTTCCCCACAAGAAGCGTTGTATGTCTTAGCAGAAATACATAAAAGAATATGTGGAAACCATTCTGATGGAAAACTTTAGCCAGAAAGGTAGTAAGGGCAGGATACTCTTGGCCCAACATGTTAAGAGACGCTCGAGAATTCACTAAAAAATGTGTCAAGTGACAGACGTACGCGCTGGTACCGCACGCCCCTCCAAAGATGTTAACATTTATGACAACGCCATGGCCTTATGCCCAGTGGGGCGTGAATCTAGTTGGACCTTTCCCACCAGGAAGAGGCGAAGTAAAGTTCACGATCGTAGCCGTAGATTACTTTACGAAGTGGGCAGAAGCGGAACCATTGGTGACTATGACAAGCAAGACCGTGACAAGATTCTTGTGGAAAAACATTGTTTGTAGATTCAGAATCTGGCAAAGCATAGTAAAATACAATGGACACCAGTTTTCCAGTTTGACTCTGACCATTACAAAGAGTGGTGTCCTGAGTTGAAGATTAAGATAAAGTACTCCTCACCCTGAACCCCCAAGCAAATGGGCAAGCGGAAGCAACAAACAAGGCATTACTCTCAATCCTAAAGAAGAGGGTCACAAAGAAAAAGGGAGACTAGGTAGACGAGTTTCCAAGGGTACTTTGGGCATATAAAACGTCGGTTAAGACTCCAACAAGGGAATCCCCATTCACATTGGCATACGGGTGCGAGGCGGTACCCCCAATCGAACTAGAGCTCCCAAGCTACAGAATGAGCTACTTCTCGACCACTTAAAATGATAAAAATATAGAGGAGTACCTTGACTTATTAGAGTAAGAAAGGAAAATAGTGGAAGCCAGAATGTTGCAAGAAAAAGCTAAAACCGAGCAGTACTTCAACAAGAGGGAAAGGCCCAGGACTTTGAAGTAGGAGATCTGGTCTTGAAGAAAAGCGGGGTGACTACCCAAGGTGAAGGAAAAATGGAGCCCCGATGGGAAGGGCCTTACCTGGTGGTAACTAACAACAGGCCTGGGTCAAACAGTTTGAAAGATAGCCAGGGCAAGGAAGTGCCACGTCCATGGAATATAGAGCACTTAAGGAAATTTTATCAGTAATATTTGTAACGATTCCGTTTACTTTCATTTCACGTCTTTTTATTGATATTATTATGTTTATTTATCCATGTTTTCGGTAGCATTTGCATCTATTTGTTACAAAATCCAGTTACGCTTTGTTTTATTGGTGGTTTCCTGGTAAAAGTAAGTACACACAGGCGCGCATTTGTACAAAGTTAAGCAAACGCTCCATGAAAAAAGAGAGCAGGGGTCATCAGACCATGTCACCCTAAACACCTATGACAAGCCTTAGTAGCTTGTGGTGCCATGCAGTAATGTGCATAGGTTATCAAACCACGACACCGCTAAAAACACCTATGACAAGCCTTAGTGGTCTGCAGTGCCTTATAAAGGGGGTGCAAAGGTCATAAGACCACAATACCCCTAAGTACCTCTCACAAACAATGGCTTAGGAAACCATAGGGCAAAAGACAAGCAATCCAAATAAAAATAGAAGACCAAGAGCAAAAAATGTGCAGAAGAAAAATTGACAGATATTCATCATTGTAAACCAAATTTTATTATTAACAAAGCAAAAGTACAATATGTGTAAAATACAAAAGTATTCAAAGCAAGGGCCAAAAAGCTAAGGGGCGTCATCCCCATCGAACGGTGGCAACGGAGGTATGCATATGAAGGCATCTAGCATCTCTTCCCACCCAAAGGTGTCAGCTCGACGACAAGCAGCTTCCTCACGAGAAAACAATCCTTGGTCTAAAGCCTCGAGGTCTGTAGCAAGGTCGATTACCATGCGGGACTTGAGCCTCAGAATGCCGGCGCCATAACCATAAGCAAAGGCACGATCCCTGGTAGCAGGGACGAAGGCTAACTAACCACGAAGGCGTTCAATCTCCACCTGAGCAACAGCTAGCTCATCCATCTTCTTGGTCTGCTACTGGTCCTTGGTGAGGAAAGCCAAATTTGTCTTCCTAAGTTTCGAGGGTATGCATTCTTGGAGTTCTGCCAAGGCCCCTCGTGCCTCAGAAAGTTCAAGGGCGATATGGCAGGTTTTCTCCAAGGAGGTCATCAACTACTGAGCTAACCCATGACTACGTTCCTATGAATGGGCCAGTTCTTCGCGGGTCGAGTCTAAATCCCTGCTACAGGCGAGAAGCTCAGAATTAAGGCGAGTCAATTCAAACTCAAAGCCTTTTCAAGTATTAGAGAGTTGGGACCTTGTAGAGTCCCTTTCTGACTCAAGAAGCCTTAAGGCGAAGTCATCTCTGATCTTCGCCACTTTAGCAAGGCAAACGGCATCATGAAGCTCAAGGACTTCACCTTCACACATCTCTAGATTGCCTTGAAATGAGTGGGAGTAGCCCTTTGACTGCTCTAGCAATATCTCTAGCTCCTTCTTCTTCTCTGTCAAAGCTCCCAACTTAGCCCAGTCAACGCGCCACTTCCCGGAAGCACGCTTGGCAGTGTAGCACAGCTTTCATCCTTCCCTAACCTCCTTCTCTAGGCGGGCACGATCAACCATAACCCACACCGCTAGGTCATTAATGCCCTACAAAAGAAGAAGACACTAAAGAAAGAAACTGCGAAAAAGTGTAGAAAAGAAAGAAAGCAAGTCACATGATGAAGATACCTCAGGAAACCAATCCTTTAGCCTACGAGCCATCTGGGCAGTGGCTCCAGCTTGGGCACTGGCTCCAACTTAGGCATTGGCTCCAGCTTGGGCACTGGCATCACTGCCAAAAATCTATCCAAGGTTAGGAACATCCCCGGGCGAGGAAGCCTTCGCAAGCCTTAGTGTCGAATCTACCATTCTTTCTGGCGAACCTCCAAGGCGTAGAGGTGGAAAATGGGACCTAGTGTAGGACAAGTCGGCCTCAATTAGGCGGGTATCTTCAACCAACAAGCTGCCCAGTTCCTCTTCAAGGATGGAGTCGGTATCTCCACCGAAGGATGGGGCGTAAAGGGGAGGAAGAGAAAGGCATTCGCCATTGCCAACCAATGAAGGGGTACTTCCCCAAAAACAGTGACTGGCGGGGTATCTGGGGAGATTTGGTTTGCTCCCACCTCGTCACGGACATCCTCGCGGCAAGGGGATATTCTCCCAGCTATGTCGCCCTGATCTGCAGCCCTATCACCCAAGTCTTCAGTACAAGCAGAAGCTCCATTCGACCCAAGGGAGGGAAGAGCACTTTTTGTCTCTTCATGAACATCCCCTGTCGGGGGAAGGAACGAGATCCTCCTCCATAGATGGATGAACCCCTACGCTCGTGACAGAGTTCAAGTTAAGGGAGGCAGCAACTTCAGCATCCAACTCACCCTTCCCTATCAATGGACCTTCTAAAACAGGAAATTCAAATATAGGGTTAGACGCTAGTGGGCATGCCTGCTAGAGGGGCTCAAGTTGGAAGGTAGCAGCCAAATCAAAAAGGGTCACGCTAGCCAAACCTTCAGCGTCTCTCAGGTCAGAAGAACGTGGCCATGCAGAGGAGCAACAAGGTGCAAGGAGTGCGACAATAACTGATGGGGTAGGCGGTTGGACTTGGTCCCCCCTAAGGGTGCCAAAGTTTGCTTCAGTTTTGGTATTGGAAGTGCAGCAGTGGCTAGCTGCACAAGCGTTTGGGCCTGGCCACCCTCCGAGGGCACCAGGTTTTCTTTTGTTGAGGCAAAGAGGGAGAAGAGTTTTCGAAGCGAGCTCTTTTCCTCTGCCCTTTATCTTCATTCCCTTTCTTGCTTCTTTTTTTCCCTCTTCTCTTCACTTTCTTTCTTCTCAGACCGTTTCTTTTTCTCCTGCTTTTATTGGATGGCTGAACCATCCTTCTTACCTTTCTCTGAGGGTTTCCCTAATTTAGGAGGAGGGACGAGGTCCGAAATCAAGAACGAACGCCCCTAAACATGGGAATGATTGGGAGACATCAAGAACCGGTCAATATGAGTGGGCGCCAGCAGAAAATTAGTCCAAAGATCGTCAAGATAAGTCGCGGCCCAAGAACGAACAGTTTCAATTCGGGCTAGCTCCCGAAGTGACAAAGGTTCCATTGTTGCCCACAAACTCTTTTCTTCAAGAAGGGACGCCAAATTGCCCTAACATGAAAATCTCTTAAAGGGGTTTCAAGGGGGGGAAACTCCAAGCCCCGGCCAATGATATAGAAAAAACTGCTCGTCCACATTTTGGCATTAGAATGCTGAGTTTCAAATCGAGCCAAAGTCCGCCCTTTATCTTACTTACGAAAGTTGGAGACATTGCCCTTGGTGGCTGGCCTCACATTATAGAAAGCCAAGAACTCTTAAGCAATCAGGTTAGGGTAAAGATCCTCAAGAGGCTCTAGGACCATGCCAAAAACGATGCAGGTGAAAAGGTAAGCCCTCAATGCAAAGGGATCTAGTTGAGCAGGCGCCAGATCGAGTAAATCCAAGATGTCTTGAAGGGGCAGGCAAAAGAGGAGTCTCAACCCATGGGACAGTAGGGACGTGGTCAAAGTAACCTTGCCTGCAAAATCCTCATCGTCGCAACACCCAAATGGGAGAACCTTCATCACCGCCCCCTCAGGTATGTGAAATTCATCCCGAATCACTGGAAGATGCTTCTCTTTGAGGGCTGAATGCCACCCATACCCATCGAAGGTTGTGCCCTCCGAGACTTAAAAAGGTTATACAAAGCTGTCACCTCATTCAGCCATAGAAACTGGAAGGGAAAGAATGACGAGTGAATGAAGAAAGCAAAAGGGGCAAGTAAAAAAGAAATAAGAACAAAGCGAGAGCACGAGCAAGAAAAGCACGAAAAGGGAAAATGAGCGAAAAAGAGAATAAAGGAGATTGAGAGAAGGGTATTTAAAGAGAGGCAAATATGGAACAGCAGTAGCCGTAAACATCATGGCCTGACACGGCTTTTTGGTTTCTGAAAAGAAAAAATGAAACGGCGCGAAAGGAGAAATGTAAAGGGCAAGCGGGGTGCTTAATGGTCCACAAATAGGATAAAAGCTGTTAGAGAGAGAGAGAGAGAGAGAGAGAGAGAGAGAGAGAGAATGGGCCTGAAATGGAAAAAAGTGAGCCCATGACAAGGCTCACGCCATTGATGTGATTGCAAAATTTGTCAACATCAATTCCCCACGCCTCGGGGCGAAGGGAATTAGCAAGGTTGTTGGAGGGCCTATTTTAGTTGAAAGATCCATTCAGTATTCAAAGCCCAATATGAACGGCACTCTGAAGGCCCAAGGAGATTATAAAGAGTCCAAAACCCAGTAGAGTCCAACACACCACACACCACCTTTCACGAAGAGATAATGATTCCCATGTAGATACATGATCACTTTAGTTACTAAGTGATAATCTACTCCGATAAACACTATACAAGATAGTCATCACATTGGAATCTATATATACCAAGTAACCGTTGATAAGAATGGAAGGATCTCTCTTTTGAATCCTGAGTTGAATGATATACTCTTAAGAGGTGTTGAATTGACTTAAGCATCAAAATATTCTCAAGTGCACCCCATCGGAGTCCTCTTACTATTTGCAGGTGAGCGGTTGCACAAACGATGGTGGGACACATCCTCAACAATCCTAACACCATGTTACACTATCAAAATAAAAATGCAAACAAAAACTACAACCAAACAAAAACAAAAATTTTAAGATAAACACACAAATACAACCTATTTTTATTATAAACTATATTAAAAAACTGTTTTTATATATATTATATATACAGTAATATATACAAACGAGTAAACGAGTATAAGTGTTTGAGATAGTGCATCGGTTTTGGGTATAAAGGGCACGCCATATGTTCGAATCTTGTCACCTTGATGTGGTATTCTCAAGGGATGAAATGTAAAGCCTAGTAGCCTATCCGTAGTCAGGAAGGCAGACGAGGTTACGGTAGCAAAACCCTCACCAGCTAGAAAGCCTCCAAGACAAGGGGGCGGTGGTCAACCATCCACTCTCGAGATTCATATTGATCAATCGATCTCCACGTCCTGCCAGTTCGCTAAGTAGACGCAATCTATCAAGGGGCAACAAAGGATGGGACTATTTCTACCAAAAAGCAAAGGACCTACTTCTCATCCTAGGAGTTAGCAGGAATGTTAGAGTCCCTTCTTTGTCTGTCTCCACTTCTACTATTCCATCATAAAAATCAATTCTGATCAAACTAAAAAACCCTATATTATTAGCAAGCTAGCACCCTACAATCTTTCTAAAACACTAATGAGCAAGAAAATACCCTTTACTTAGATAGGCTAAGGCGACTTTACTAATATTATAATAATATATAAGGCGCTTCTTTCTCAAATGAAAGAGCCATATCTTACCTTAGCAAGAAGTTCATGTTCGTGAATAATATCTCAATTGATTAAGTTTGAGTTCTATCATTTAATAAGTTAACTTAATTTTATTGTCATAAACAGACTATCTAATGATCAAATTAAGCTAAGCTTAAATTTATCTTAAGTACTTGTTCATTTAAACTCCCCATGCCTGCATGATGTGCTCAAATTGATGAATAAAAGTCCTCCGACTAATGGATGAAATGGTATTGCAAACTTGCTTAGAATTCAATGGAATTGAATATTTTTTTAATCCATATTTGAGTATTTTATAGTACCTCTAGTTCTTAAGAGAGGGGTCATGTATCCGGAATTTAAGCCTTGTATTTTTCTTTTTTTCTTTTTTGACTCACATAAAACCTTGTCTTTATGAAATCCCATATCACATTAAAAGCTCAAGTACTTTAGTAGGAAGAAACGAAAATTAAAAAACTATACTTTATTTCTCTCATTTCGTGAAGAGGTCAATTAGAATAAATAATAATAAGGATGCTCTTATGTATATAATTAAATAAATCGAATATCATATTTATAATTTATTGTAAAATCAATTAAATTAACAGTAAATAATTTAGGTTAGATGTGAGAATTAGAATGAATGGCCAATGGAACTATTAACCAACTAGGTTTTATTTTTCCCTTGGCTCTCTCGAGTTACACAATAATATAAGAGTCCCGATAGAAACACGGTCTGAAATGCAGAATAGTAACGCCCATTCGGTCTTGGTACGGTGTACCTACCTGCACACAGGCTTTGTAATCAAAAGAGTGCCTAACCATGTATGAAAGCTTCTTCCCCAAGTGTGTTGCAAGAAATAATTAGTTTTATATATAGAGTAATGATATTTGCAGTCGTAGTTGTGCAAGTAACGTGCAGTCGCTTTGAAAAAGATAGATTAATATAAAACCCACATGAAAAAAAAAAAACTAACTTTTTAATCGTGAACCCCACTCTTTTTCAAAGCGATTGCGCGGCATTTACAATTTTATAACTATATGTAACATTACTCTTATATATATGGCTCTCCTTTCCTAATTCAAGGCCCATGCATTTCACGTTTATACCATATACCACCTAACTTCTGCTGCTCTAATAATTTTATAAACCTAAGAGAACTAAATAAATAAAACTGAAGTAAAGTTGACCAAAACATTAAATGGAGAAAATCTTTTTTGTTTTTCCTTTTCTCAGCACTCAGAATTAAATACAATTGCAACACCCCACAACACACATATCTTTCCTCTTTTTTGTTTCCTCCCCAATTCGGGCAGATACATTGGAAGTACTGTCATAAGCACAAACATGAGTAAGTTCTGCTACATTAACTATTGACTTATCCCCAATTGCTCTTACCAAATTAATATTACAAACGACTACCATTTATCCAATATTGCTCAGAGATATTCTTTACAATGTAGGGGGTCGAGGAAACTTCAAGGATCAATGCTTACAAGTAGTCAGATAGATCTGCTTGGTTCTCCAAATCCCATACAACAACTTTTCCATCCAGTCCTGTGATTTTGAGGCATCAGGATTAACATTAACCAAAAGGCACCTTTCTCAATCGGCAATGAGGTTGATATATATATGATTGAATGAAAATTTTGTAAAAGTTTCTATTTTCGTTCTCACAAACCTGAGGTGCTGAAGCGCATTACCGTAGAGATCCCAGGCTGTCTAAGCGGCACAATGCAACTACAGTTCCAAGACAATGTTGTGTCATGCATTCACTCAATAATAATTAATAGGGGTAAAGGTTGCCCTTTCCACTTGCTTATTGTTATCCACTCCATTTTGTAGGTATACAGGACTTTTTATGACAAGGAAACCCGGAAACCATGCAAACGCAACGTGTCTTTAACCTGGTTAAACCTCGGATCCGTGTATCACATCCCCATTGTATGGATCAGGTAAATCATCGGTTTTTCACCGATGGGACATGGCCCTAAAGATTGTTTGCCCCCCCAGTGTTCAAACCTTAGAACTAGAGGAAGCATACCACCAAGAGCAAAGACCTTACCACTTGAGCCAACCCCTAGGTGTTTGGTATATAAGACAAATCAAATGAAAAAAAGAGTGGATAACACAAATTCAAGGTGGAAGCAGAGCTACTCTTGGGAATTTAAAGAAATATGCTCGAAGGACAAGGAAACCAAAAAGTAGGACCAACAAAGTAGTTTTGAATTGACTATATACTTTATGCAGTTCTCATGAACTCCTCCTCTTGATCTTGAAGGTTCAACGGCATCATTGCTCACTCCATGCTTTGATTGCCCATATAGTTTCCCAAATGCTTCAGAAAACTGGTGAAGAAATATAGAAATCGTTAGGACATTCTCATAACAAAAATAATCTCTAGTTAGCTCAGAACACGAAAATAAAAGGGCGACATATGGCATACTAACGCATTAATAAGCACAAACAAGTACATAGGCCATATACAAACTAACCGTCTATCTAGAAGATAAAGATATAATAAACTCATGTACATTTAGCCCATTAAAATCTATGGCAGCAGTCCAGGATAATAGTTTTGATATAAAAAAAATAAAAATAAAAATAAAAGAAAAAATAAGTGTTCTGAGCTTCTCCAATATCTCTTCACAATCTTCAAAGGTTCTGCCATTCCTTTTCTTCCAAATGCACTACAAGTCAAATATAAACCATCTTCCACACAGCTGCAATTTACAGATTGCCACCTAACCCTCTCAAGTCCAAAACTCTTATTGGCATGACCCAAATCAATCCAACTGTAAAATTCATTCCACATTGCACTCACAATCTCATAATGAAGTAGAAGATGATCAACAAGGTCCCCACTCCTCTTACACATACAACACCAATCAATCCACAATGTCTCTTCCTTAAAATTTTCCATGGTGAGAATCTTGCCTAAAGAGGACATCCAGCAAAATAACACAGCTCTCAAGGGAACCTTTGTCCAAATATTCTTCCACAGAAATGGATCACAGAAGGTATGAACACTGGCCAGAGAATCTTGCCTTCTCCCTCTCTTCTCAATCTAGTAGAATACAATAGACTGAAAAAGTCATAAAACACATCCACCCAATCTCAAGCAGCTCTGATGAAACTTATATTCCACTGTAGAAGATCAGTATCAATCTTCAAGTTGATACTGTCTGTTACCGAAACTTCCTTGTAACGAGTAACACTATAAACATTGGAGAAAACATCCTTGAGAACCCTATCATCACACCAAAGATTGTGCCAAAATCTAATCCTGGATCCCTCTCCCGCTTCAAATCTGATATTTTTAGAAAACTGCCCCCAAAATTCCTTATATTCTTCCATAGCCCCTCCCATGAGGCTTCTTTGATAACATGGAATTCTATTCAGCTTCTTTTCACATTCAACAATAAGCTCTGCCTATCACACTGGCTTCCATTATGTTGTCAGAGATTGAGCTAGCTTTGACTAGTCCAAAATCTTCATATATCAATATAAATCCGACTCTTTACTCTTGACAAGTTGGAGTTGGAGTCGGAGTCGAAGTTGGATCGGAGCTTACACAAGTCAAAGTTGGAGTCGGAGTTCAATAAAGGTGATGCTCACCCCTATCATTAACTAGTCCTCTCAGAGTATAGGTCATGTGATTTGGACCTTCCATTAGGGCAATACAACAATTCTTCAGTAGAAGCAAATAACAATAAAGGTCTCAGATGAGAAAATACATTTCGAGTTCTTTTTTTTCCCGATATGTTATACATTTGGAATTCTTTTATCAGTAAAAATAATTGCACATATAAGAATGCAGTTGACAGCCAAAAGGTGAAACCAGACCTTTGTGTCACTGCTTAAGGGCCACCAACACACTGCTGCTATGCATTTGGAATTCTTAACCTCTATCCACATACTTAATTGCAGGTCTACGTTCAAATCTTACTGATTAACAAAAAGGATGAAGTTTAAAACCAGGAGGACAAATAAGTATATCCAAGCTGTTTTACACTCGAAGCATAATATTTATACTTCAAACCAAGTGGTTAGGTGTAGGTGATGTATGGGATCCCACATTACTTGGAAAAGAGAAGTTCTTACTCTTTATAGTGATTCCAATGGGGCTCAAATTGTACCATTAACTAGTCCTTTTGAAGTATGGCTCAGACATGGCTTGGGCATCGCTTAGGGTGTTACATAACATCTTTCAGTCTTGCAGGTCACCACTGCGGAACTCAATAGGACTTTCTATTGTATCTACAGGGTCATAATTAACTTCAAAGCCTAAATTAATATTATAAAAATATAAAAACTCCACAATCATTTCCCGGCATTTGGAACATATATATATACACATATATGATGAGACATGAAAGTTCATGATTCCTTGTATGAAAAACTTCATGTCAAAATCCTGTTTATCATGAGAGCAGGTGATAGTTTCAGCATGGAACTATATTCACATTAACAAGTTAGCCATGAGTCCACGACCGTACCTGTGAACCATATTTTGATCCTGAAGATGCCATTTTCCTTTCACCAAGAAACCTGACAAAGCTCCTAGGGATACGAAAAAACAGGTATCACTTCAATATTTTTCTGGAATGAAACTAAAGCCATTAATCAATGTTGCCAGTTGCCTTCTTTTTTATTTCCTCTTTTAGAAATCTTTTACTTACTGGGAATAGAAAATTTTTGGTATTCCCTAGGTTATTATATTAATACGTTTGGTCATATCTATAAGCCCGCCTTTGGGCAAAATGGCACCTCCATCCCCCTTCCTCCAAAAACACAAGTCTCAGTAGTCAGTAAGGTCAGAGCTTGAGTCCCTTTGGGTGCAACAAAGTACCATGAAAAATATCTTCAAACCATTAGAGTTGTTTCTTTTTTCTTCTTTTTCTTTGGGGAGGGAGGGTAGTGATATGCCCATTACTCATGGTGAGACCATCCTCGACTTTTTGAAACATCCCTCCTGGGTGATATTTAAAGAACACAATTTTGATTTGCACAGATTTTTAAACTTTTTTTTATGACGAGAAGCCCTGGAGACCGTGCAATAGTAACATGTTCTTTTACCCAGCTAAATGCCATATTGTTAAATACCAGATGAGTTGTATTTTTAAAATTTCTTAAATACCATATTCCTCTTTCATCTGCTGCAAAAACCATTGGGCTGCAGTCGAACCCCACTCCTACGACCATTCTCTCAGAAACAAATAAAACCTGAAAATTCATAATACATTGATCCTCAATATCCACATTCAAATTCAAGTTAGTGTAGTGACATGAAGAAAATTATTATAATCAATGAAGTTTAAAAAGAGAGGATGCTGACCCACATCACGAAGAGGCAAATCACGGAATGCAACATTTTGAGCCAAAGGGGAAGGTCCAACATCATCGACAAAATAAATCATAGAATTATGACCTGCACAATATCATAAATGAAATATGTAAGGAAAACCCATTCTCAATAGGCTTCAATATAGATCAATACCTTCAACCTCTTCACAGTTCATATGACTTTCTTTGGCACTTAGAACAGACAGCAGATACCAAAAAGAATGGATTAAGAAATTAGAAAACATCTCAAGTGGCCGCAATGTAAGCACAAAAAACATCTACTTTTTTAATAAGAGAAAAGTAATGATAAAGAGCATCAAAAGGTCATAGCAGGATGTAAAGCAAATATCAACTTCAAGTAAATATCCTTTCATACAATTGCTGGATAGAGGCAATTATAATACTAAGAGGCCATAGCGGCCAGTTTGAATTGCTGCTTGTCAATAAATGCATAGGAAAAATCTCTCACCTACATAAGCTAAGGTATTGCCACTTGGAGACCACTTCACCCCAAATGCCCATGAAAATGAGAGATCAAGCTGAAGAATTTGCTGTTCCAAGAGAAACAGGATAGTCCATGTGAAGTTAGAAAAAAAAAAAATATGCAAAATATGTTTTTAGGAAAAGACAGGAATCTATCCTCCAACCAAACATATACATGATGGAGAATAATAAAATCATACTTTTTTTATATAAGTAATATAAAGATTTTATTGACAAGTAAATAGGCATAGCCCAAGTAAACAGGAAGTAATAATAAAATCATACTGATGAGCTGTGTCTTTGTAACCCTCATTAGGAAAGCAATAAAATAGACAACCACGTGTATTGTGCACGGAAACTAAAACAGTAGGGTTGATACTGATTAGCATGGTTTCGAGTTTCAAGGATAAAAACTTAGGGCATTCCAAAAACTAGAACCATGACCATTTTGTTCATGAACCTAAAGTTTCAGATATTAGCAACCCTTTAAAGTTGAAAGTTTATAAGGCTGTTTGCCTAATTAAAGTAAAGCAGAAGAGTAGAATGTAGATGCTCTTCAAAACTTGGAGAAAATTCACAACTTCAAAACCTATATTACCTTCAACACTTGCATATTGGTCTAAGGTTCTCTAATTTATTCAAACCCAACATTGAATGATGGTGGCACATTAGGCAAATGTACAAGTATATGTCACCCCCCCGAAACAAATGTACATTTAATAACTTTCCTTCAACATAATTAATCACACAACCCAGTTAAATACTATGAGGGAACAGATTAGATCTTTAACCTCCCCAAATTTTGAATCCGAAGAAGTTCCTGTTCTTGAATCCCTGAATCATTTTCCATTGAGACAACAAAAAATATTAATTGCATGTCATAACAAAATTGAGTAAATTACAAAAGCCGACAACACCCTGCAATTATATTTGACCTACTTTGTGTCAACGCCTTTAATAAACGTGGAAAACACTCTGCATTTTCCATCTGTGGATGTCGTTGCAAGAAGAATCTGTAGTTATAAGCACAAATAAATCCTCACAGTAAATGGCTGCTGTCATGTTTGTATTGAATTTTAACAATTTGACTATTTAAAATGATAAAGTGATATAAAAAAAAAAAAATGTAGTGCTGTCCAAGATTTAGGAAAAAAAAAAAAAAATTAAGGGTTGAATTTCTTGACCAGCGTGCCCAAAAACGGTTTGAATTAGCTCATCAAATTAGCCCACCATAAAATTCACAAGTGTGAGTGCATGGTTCAAACGAAGAGATTTTGGCCTAATAATGACTAGCTGGCGCTTAAAAAACGCTAGTCCCAGTCCTACTTCAACTAGTGTCTCTGTTAACAGAATGATGAAGATCCTAAAGAAACAGAAACGTTAATTAGATATATGCAGAGATAAAGATAGCCACATGACAATGGCAACACCACCAAAGCTCTTCATCTCCAGCATTGCATTGAATCCTTGCGTAACTCAAAAGTGTCTAACAAGGTGCAGAATTCTACATTAACATCCTCACAAAATCTAAATATTCTGGCCTCATGACAGGTTGGTCACGTGTCTGACTCCCAGTTTCAGAGCAAGAATTAATAAAATTAGAAACGCTTACAGATATTTTGATGAACAAGTTTTGACTAACATGCTGAGAACGTTTTATAACAAGAAAGGTTTGTTTTACAGGTATGTTTTATAATAAGAAATTGACACATGCAAGCAACTAGTTTAAACGTACAAAAAAAGTACAAGAAGATCTTATAAATTGCTCACATTATTTGGATGCCAAGCAACACCAGTCACAGAAGAATCATGTCTTTTCCTGATTAGTTTACTGACCCACCTGGATAAAGAATGTACCACATAAGAATTAACAAAAGATATTCAACCTTTTTTTATAAGTAAAATAAGAAATTTTATTAATACGAATGAAATAGGCAAAAGAAATGAAACACATGTACACAGGGAGTATACAAAAGAAACACCTAAATACATTTTAGGAACCTGAAAACAAAAACAGAAAATCATGGACAATAGTTCCATTGAGCACTATGGCAGAAAGCCAAAGCAATAAGGTGTGCACAAAAAGATTTCAAAGTTCCTCCAATGCACACTCCTTAACTACAAAACACCGATCATTCCTTTCCATCCAGATACACCACATTAAGGCACACAGGGACCATCCTCCAAATCGCAGCCAACTGAGAACAACCGTGAAGACCGTTCCAGCTAGCGAATAGATCCACCACCCTCAAAAGCATCACCCAAGCCATGCCAGTTCTACTCAAGGAAAGCTGCCTCAAAGGGATGATCTTCACACCACACATCATGTCAAAATCTAGACTCATTGCCCACTGTAAATCTGAGAAATTTAGAAAAACTCCCCCACCCCTTATATTTTTCCACACCACATGTTCTTGATTTAAGATAATAAAAAATTTTTGAATAGTTGACTAGTTCTTGATGCTTGATTTTTGAAAGAATTCTTTTTGCTTCCCATAAGAACTTTAAACAAAAGAAAGGAAAAAAAAATTTTTTTTTTGATAGGTAATAAAGCTTTATTAATAAAAGATGGGCATAGCCCAGGTACACAGGAGGTATACATGAACATACACCTAATTAAGTACTAGAAACAGAAATAAGAAAATCATGGAAGCTTAGGCCATTAAAATCTAGAGCAATAGCCCATAGAAATAAGGTCTTCCAGAAGAAACTCCTAAACTCTTCCGGGGATCGTTCATGATCCTCGAAAATTCTCTCATTCCTCTCTCTCCAAATACACCAACAAATACAGATTGGAGCCATCCTCCATAAGGCTGCAATTTGCTGAGTCCCAGTAATTCCTTTCCAGCTTGCTAATAGGTCCTCCACCCTACCTGGCATTACCCATGCTAATCCCATTTTGTTGAAGAAGAAATTCCATATCTCGCTTGCGAACTTGCAGTGTAGAAGAAGGTGATCAACTGTCTCACTATTATTTCTACACAAACAACACCATTCCACAATTGTGAGGCCACGTCTTCTAAGATTATCAGTGGTCAAAATCTTCCCTAGTGCTGCTGTCCACACAAAAAAAGCAGCCTTGGTGGGAGCTTTACTTCTCCAGATATTCTTCCACGGAAACTTGGGCCTTTGTTGTATGGTATTGGCTGCATAGAAGGACCGTACTGAGAATTTCCCCTTTTTATTAGGACACCATACCATCTCATCTTCATTTCTGGCAGCAATGGGCACACTGTACAGTAGATTCATAAATTCCATCAAGTCGTTTACTTCCCAATCATTTGCATCCCTGATAAGACTAATATTCCACTCCTGAGAGTCTTGATTAATCACCCTCAAATCAGCCACTCTAGCTACTTTTTCCCGTGCAATAGCAAAGATTGTGGGATAGGCATCTTTTAGAGTCATATCTCCCACCCACTTATCTATCCAAAATCTGATCCTACTACCATCCCCCAAGCACAACCGGGTGTTACACTGGAAAGAACCCCATCCCTTCCTAATATACTTCCAAAGCCCCACTCCATAAGTCCCCCTTCCCTCTTTTGAAACCCAACCCCCACATTCACTGCCAAACTTTATGTCAATCACTCCTTTCCATAAAGCTTCTCTCTCAAAATTATACCGCCACAACCATTTGCCCAAGAGTGCCAAATTAAAAGCCCTTAAATCCCGAACCCCCAACCCACCATCTCTCAACGGAGTACAAATCTTATCCCATCCCACCAAATGAAACTTAAACTCATCTCCTATCCCCCCCCATAAGAATTCTCGCTGAAGTTTCTCCAGTCTTTTTGCTATGCTAGCTGGGAGTGGAAATAAGGATACGTAGTATGTAGGGAGGTTAGATAGAGTGCTTTTAATCAAAGTAATCCGCCCCCCTTTTGAAAGATAGACCTTCTTCCACCCAGCCAGCCTACGTTCGAATTTTTCCAGCACCCCCTCCCAAATAGATTTTGCTTTAAACGAAGCCCCCAGCGGAAGGCCTAGGTATTTCAAAGGCAATGATGAGACCACACACCCCAAGATGTTAGCTAGCCCACTGATGTTATTTACTTCCCCCACCGCAACCATCTCCGTTTTAGCAAGATTGATCTTCAACCCAGATACAGCTTCGAAGCAAATCAAAATGGCCTTCAGAGCTTCAATATGACCTGCCTCTGCCTCACAAAACAAAAGAGTATCATCTGCAAAGAGAAGGTGAGAGATAATGATAGAACCATGATAACCCCCCACGGTAAAACCTGAGAAAAAACCACCCCCTACTGCCTCCGACACCATTCTGCTTAGAGCCTCCATTATCAGAACAAAAAGGAGAGGGGATAAGGGATCTCCTTGCCTCAGCCCCCGAGAGCTATTAAAAAAACCCACTGGATCCCCATTTACTAAAACCGAGAAACGCACCGTTGAAACACAGTGCCTTATCCACTTCATCCATCTTGCCCCAAAACCACATCTACCCAACATATAAATCAAGAAATCCCAATTCACATGGTCGTATGCCTTCTCCATATCAAGTTTACACAAAATACCTGGGATTCCGGACCTGATTCTGCTGTCCAGACATTCATTTGCTATAAGAACCGAGTCTAGAATTTGCCTCCCCTTCACGAAGGCGTTTTGAGATTTCGAAATGATTTTTTCCATGACCGTACTCAACCTATTGGCAAGAACCTTAGAGAGCATCTTATACACACTACCCACAAGACTAATAGGTCTAAAATCACGGACCTCCATTGCCCCTGCTTTTTTAGGAATTAGAGCAATAAAAGTTGCGTTTAAGCTTTTTTCAAAAAAGCCATGCGCAAAAAATTCATGGAAAACCAGCATTACTTCTTCTCTCACCACCTCCCAACAAGATTGGAAGAAAGCCATAGTGAAGCCATCCGGGCCAGGTGCTTTGTCTTTATTCATCTTTTTAATCACTTGGTGTACCTCTTCCTCTTCAAACGGCCTCTCCAACCATTCTCTACTAGAAGAATTTATGGCCTCAAAAGATAGGCCATCTAAAGTCGGCCTCCAAACATGCGGTTCCGCTAGCAAGTGTTGAAAATGACCAACCACATGTTCCTTTATCACCTCTTGGTCTGAAATATTTTCACCATTAATGATCATGGAATCAACGGTATTGAATCTCCTATGCGCATTAGCCACTCGGTGGAAGAATTGTGTACACTTATCCCCCTCTCTTAGCCACAAGGAAAAAAAATTAACAAGAATAGTATGACATATCATAATGACTATTACTAACATGTCAATCAATTATATGATATTCTCATGAAATCAAGTTACAAACAGTCTTGGATTATCTATACAGCTACGATTTCTAATAGATTCTTCATCAACAAATCAAATCAAGCTCATGAATGGTTATCAGAGATTTGCTAATGCCCAACTTAAATTTAGGTGGAGTAAACATTATTCAAACCAGGTTCAAACCTAAGTTTGGAAGCTTTAGTTTAAGCACTATACTAGACAAATCTGGAACAAACTGGATTTATACAATCCACTATAACTAAAGCCCAAAAACGAGCAAGTACATGAAGCATAATAATGAATAATTGTTCATCAGTAATTTCATGTATGGGTGAACCCAGGTAAATATCAAGGAAAAGAAATCAACTAACTACAGGGAAGTGAAAAGAAGCAAGACAGGCTAATTACCAGTTATTCTCCTGCTCATAGTAGCATATACAAACAGTTTTAGCCCCACTTCCAACAGCAAACTTGTTTTCTGGGATAAAGAAAGATATGAATCAAGCATCAGTATGTGATATTGCAAGAGTGTAACAGATTCTATACGTATATAGTGCAAGCTTCTGTGATGGATGTGAAAAGGTTTTCTATTGCTTGTTTTGATAAGCAGCAGGTCCATGTGTGCTCATATATGTTTCATGAAGCAGGTTATCTATTTTGGTTTACTTATCAAAAAAAAAAAAAATGAAGCAGGTTATCTCACACATGGTCCACTGCAAAACCATAAGGGGATTATAACAATAACTGCACGAAACAATGCTGGCAAAAACACAAACAAGATATTACATGCCTTTTGGCATCCAGCAATCACTCATGGATCTGAGTTGTGAAAGTAAATGCAGTCATATTCATATCCATCCATATGTTGAATTAGGTAAGCTTACACTGATCAGAGCATGCACAGATAATTATTGCATAAACCTTTTATTTATAGATTGTGAGTATCATGGATATTAACTTCAGAGCCATACATCATTATTTAAATCTTTTTTCTGGAAAAGTACAAATCTAAGAATATCATCCAACTCTGTAACTTTTTCAATGAGATGTCTTCTGTCTTCTGAGATAGTAATTAGCCTGCTTTTAGCCTTCATTAAGAATAGGAAAAACATTTTTTTATATATAAGTAAATATAGTATATTAATAAAAGGAATAGGCAAAGCCATGTTCAGTGCAAAGATTGCCCTAACTACGTAGGAGCAATAAATAAAAGAAGAATAGGAAAAACTACTGATAAAATAATTAAGAATAGGAAAAACCACCAAGCCCTATAAAGAAAACCATTTAAATGTGACTTATTTGTCTTTTCTCTATTCAGTACAAATCAAGCTTGATATTAACGAGTCATTAATTATTTCAAACATACAAAGATAATGCAGCCACTGAACATTTTTTAGCCTTCCAGACAAAAATAAGCAAATTCTAAATCCAGCCAACATTCAATCAATTTGATATAACACAGGTAGTAAGGCTGATAATTTTTACTCTCCTAGGTCTGGTACTCCCTTTCATTGAGATTGGGCATATAATTTTTATGCAGAGAACCAGGTAAGACTAAGAAATTTTTTATCAGTAGTAAGAATCTAAGACTAAAAAATATACAGCAAACAGTAGCGCTCGAATGGTAAAGTAATTAGAATATAAAAGATGACGGGATGAATGAAAGAAGAAGTGGGAAAAGGAGTGTTCCAAGACCTTTTGGACTCCACTGGACACACAGTGCAGCACGATTTAGCCGAAGGATAACAAGGGTTGGTACCCATTCTGATCCTTCTAGATTCCACACATATCTAAAGAGATCAAAGATTAAAAAGGAGGTCTAATAATGAACTAATTTAATTAAAAAGTAAAATTGATGAGATGTGTGTTGAGAGAGAGAGTGATGCCAAAATTTACTCACTCTAGATACAAATAACAAATATCTACGTCCGTATAGGAACTTACGAATTCCGATCATGAGATGCAGTAACTATCCTGTTGGACCTTGCACTCCAGTCTATCCCAGAAACAATTTGGTCATGCTGTTTCAGACAGAATGGCAAATTTTTTAACACACTACCTTCCACAAATGTATTCATCAAAATAAAGTATGATAAAAACCTGACACTGAAGAGATTTATCAATATGCAATTAGGTTCATGCCATACCTTCTGTATCTAACTACACATGAATGTATGTTTATGCAGAATGGTTCATCCAAGGAAACTAAATACCAACCTTATGAACCAGTGCTATGCTCAGAGATGATAGAGCACAAGAAACTGATATTAAGCAAAAAAAAGCAAAACAGAAGGTAGTTTCTGTATAATCTAAGAAAAATGGTTTCTTTTATTACTTCAAGCAAGAAGATTAAGAGTGAACAACTGGAATAGAATATGTCCTGACCTTCATTTGAAAATTGGAATGCATCAAAAGTGTACATGAGTGTTTGTGAAATACAAGAATTGTTAAATAAATCCTTATTGTCCAACAAATAAGAAGCAAGAAAGGAATTAAAATATTTCAATTGTCAAGAAAAATCAAACTACAAAGGAATAGGGAAAGGAGTATACGTGTATCAAATCTACAATAATGTAATTTACGTCTTTCTACACACTCCTAGAGTTGCTTTTGTAGATTTAATATAATTAGCAGGTGTTAGATCATGGAAAGTTTGTCATAAAGCTTGCTCTTTATGGCAGTGCTAAAATATCTCAATTCAAGACGCAAATATATCCTCCTAGCATTCATAACAATCAGTTACAGTGAAGCATGATAGCAGTGAACTCTCTGCAACATAAATAATGTAGAGCAGTTATTTCTATCGACTGTGAATTTTTTAACCATGTACCTTTTGAAGAACATGAACCTTTTCCCACTTGTCTTGGGACAGTCTATAGATATGAACTTCATTACTGTTGGGACAAAATGCAACCACTACAAAAAAGAAAAAAATGCATAAATAACATTAACAATATGGCCTCATTTGGTTACACATATGAGATGAGATAAGATGAAATGAGAAACCTGTAAATAATAATGAAATGGTTTGAGTTAAGATTTTTGTGGAGTTTTGGGAAAAGAGAGAAAAAGTTGAATAAAAAAATTATAAAGTAAAATAGGGTTAGAATATAACTTTTTAATATTATTTTTGTTTTGATATTTGAAAAAGTCGAATTATTTTTTGTGTCTTGTGTAGAAGTTTGGGGAAGTTGTAATGATTAGATGAAAAAAGTTGAAAATTTAAAATTGAAAAATGTGTGTTTGAATGTTGAGATGAAATGAGAGGGTTTGAAAGGTTCGTGAAACAAAACCAGGCCTAAATATATATATATATATATATATATATCACAAAGAGGACATTCTAAAGGTATTTTCAAAGTTCACTCTTTCTTGAAATTTGAGAAAAGTCTCAATGCCTCCTTTATCGCCCTTATTCCGAAAAGGGCAAACTCGGTAGAGGTGCAGGGCTTTTGCCCCATTAGCTTGGTGAGTGGGGTCTACAAAATTATTTCCAAAGTGTTAGCCCAGCAGATGAGCACAGTTATGGGGAAGATCATATCGAAGCCCCAAAACGCCTTTGTGAAAGGGAGGCAAATTCTTGACTCCATCCTTATTGCTAACGAATGTCTGGAAAGTCGGGTTAAAGCCGGCATTCCGGGTATCTTATGCAAGTTGGACATGGAGAAAGCTTTCGATCATGTAAACTGGGACTTCTTGATGCACATACTTGGCAGGTACGGCTTTAGGGAAAGGTGGTGCCAATGGATGAAACATTGTATCACAACCGTCAAATTTTCTGTTTTGGTGAATAGCACTCCCGAAGGCTTTTTCAATAGTTTCCGGGGTCTGCGGCAAGGGGACCCTTTATCACCTCTTCTCTTCATCTTAGTAATGGATATCTTAAGCAGAATGTTGCATGGAATGGTGGAGGGTGGTTACATCTCGGGTTTCTCAGTGGGCAGCTCCACCCATGGTAATCTCTCAATTTCTCATCTTCTCTTTGTTGACGACACGTTGATTTTTTGCGAGCCAACCCTGATCAGATCCACTCCCTAAGGGCTCTTTTGAAGCCATCTCTAGACTCAAGGTCAATCTTGCAAAATCTGAAATGGTTCAAGTCAGAGAGGTTGATAATCTAAGTGAATTGGCTGATTTTTTGGGCTGCAAGGTGTCATCCTTGCCTATGAAATACCTTGGTCTCCCTCTAGGGGCCTCTTATAAATCCAAGACTGTGTGGGATGGGGTGGTCGAGAAAATTGAACGTAAACTTGCAGGTTGGAAGCGACTTTACCTATCCAAAGGTAGCAGAGTCACTCTTATTAAGAGCACACTATCTAATCTTCCCACATATTTTCTCTCCCTTTTCCCCTTGCCTGCAGGTGTGGTGCATAGATTGGAGAAGACCTTTCGTGATTTCCTATTAGGTAGTTCGGGGGACGTGAAAAAATTTCATTTGATCAAATGGGAAAAAGTATGCACACCCATGGCTAATGGCGGATTGGGGCTCTGCAACTTGAGAATTCTCAACAAGCCACTACTTGGTAAATGGCTATGGAGATACCACAAGGAAAGAGACGCCCTTTGGAGGGAAATTATCGACAGTAAATATGGGAGCTTACGGGGTGGTTGGTGTTCCAACGCAGTAAGAGGGGCTTATGGCGTAGGTTTGTGGAAATTCATATGCAACGGTTGGGAAGCTTTTTTTGCTAATTGCAAGCTGGTGGTGGGAAGGGGCAATCACGTTAGCTTCTGGAACGACACTTGGTGTGGCAAGGTTGCTTTGAAGATCACTTTTCCTTCCCTGTACAGGATTGCGTCCGATAAGGAGGCCACAGTTGCTAACAATTTGGACAGCTCCTCTAACTTCACTCATTGGTCAGTAAGATTCACACGAGCGGCACAAGATTGGGAATTGGGAGACATTGCTGATTTTTCAGCGCGTTACAAGAGTCGAATCTACATGTTGATGGAGAAGATCATCTTCTTTGGTCGCCCGCAAAAACAAGCGTTTCTCAGTACATTCCTTTAACAAGGTACTCTCGGCACATCCCTCCACTGCATTCCCTTGGAAGTGCATTTGGAGGACTAAGGCTCCTTTAAAAGTGACCTTCTTCATATGGCTAGCATCCCATGAGAGGATTTTGACTATTGATAAACTGAGAAGACGTGGCCTCTACCTAACGGATTGGTGCTTTATGTGCAAACACAACAATAAGACAGCGGATCATCTACTCCTTCATTGCGAAGCAGTTACGGCATTATGGGATGACATCTTCACAAGACTAGGCTTGGCATGGGTATTGCCTAGAAAGGTGATTGATCTATTGGCTTGTTGGAGAGGAATCTGGGGCAAGGGGCAAATTGCAGATATTTGGAAAATGGTGCCACTTTGTCTAATGTGGTGCACCTGGAATGAAAGGAATAGTCGTTGTTTTGAGGATAAGGAGCGTTCTCCGAAAGGCTTTAGGGATTTCTTTTACCACACTTTAGTCTTATGGGCATCCTCTATTGTATTGAATGGCACTTCTTTTACTGAACTTTACGCTGCTCTTCGCAGCTCTTAGCCTATAGCAAGGCTCTTTGTATACCCCGTGTACCCGGGCCTTGCCCTTTTCTTGATCTAATATATTTCCTTTTACTTATCAAAAAATATATATATATATATATCACAACAATTTGTAAACAGACTCAAGCGATTAAAATTCCATTCCAGGGATTTTTCTACAATAATAACTCTACAGTGATTTCTTCAACCACCATCCAATTGTAGTCAATGAATGTATAATACCCCGGTGTGTGTATAAGAGGGTGGTGAACTGTGGAAGGGGTCCAAATTACTTGGGAGGGAAATGCTTTCTCTTTATAATGATTCCAAAAGGGCCCTAATTGTAAACATGATTGATCCTTTTGGAGTATGAACCCAATGTGATTTAGGCATCCATTGGGTCATTACAAATAGTATCATAGACAATGTCAGCCATAAATGTGAGATTGAGCCGTGCCACCTATTATGGAATGGCCTGACAAGGATGCAGGGAATTTAATGAGGGACGAGAAGATCAAGAGCGGTCAATGGATGAGCATAGAAGTTTATTTTTCAATATTTTACTCCATTGATCGATTGTAATTGATAAGGCATGTCTTTTCATGACTTCCTTGTATCGCTAAACTAGCAAGCATAGGCAACGCCCTTGTATATGTCCCCGTATACTCGGGCCTTTGTCTATTTTATGGTCAATAATATTTTGTTTACCAATCAAAAAAAATGAGGAACGATTGTAATACCCTAGTTTGTGTATAGGAAGGTGGTGAATGGAATCCCACATTGCTTAGAAGGGAGAAGTTCATACTCTTTATCATGATTTCAGGGGGCTCCAATTGTTACATAGACCAGCCCTTTTAGAGTATGGGCCAAAATATGGGTTGAACTTTCCATGGATCATTATAGATCATGAATAAATTATGGTGAATCTACATAATAAACACCAGTTGCTAAAAGCAGGAAAACAATAAACTACTACGATGAAATGTCGTATATTATTGGAGAAAAAACAATGGCACAAGGAGCAGATAGTGCCTTTTCACTTGCTCTCTCAGTCCTTCTTCAATGCAGAACTGGCTCAGGAAGCCCAATTGGTACACATGAAGGGATCAGTCAGTTACAAGAGTTTTGGAAAACCAAACAAAGATTTTTTTTTTTTTTTTTTTGGACGAGTAAATCGAAGTATATTGATTAAAAGAATAGGCAACAGCCGCATTCAGTACAAAGAAAGCCCTAACTATGTAGGAGCAATAGATACAAGAAAACCAAACAAAGATTTAAAGCTACACATATCAACAAACTCCAGTAAGCTTGCTAATTCTATTTAATTTATTTACCATTTGATATGATATTACTACCACATCCATCACTTTCTTCCCCTCCTTGAGAAATACAAAAAATGAAAAAAAAAAAAAAAAATAGACTAGCAATTCAACCAACAAAGACTAACAAATTAAAAATGTGATTCTAAATATGCTAAGCGCAGTATATGGTACAGGAATCTCATTACATAACAGATTAAAATGTTGTTCGTCCCCAAACCAAATAAACAAAATAATCACTCAATTTTAAACCGCCAACAATAACTTAGCCAAGCCATGTCTCTTGTTTACAAACCCACAAAAAAAGCTGGAAAATTTTCTAAGACGTCAAAATCTTTGCCAGAAATTTATTAGAAACCAAATAATCATCCAATCAACTATCAGATCAATTTCTAAATTAAAACTTAGACAGAAACTCATCGACTTTCTCAATAAAAAATAACTCAGTCGACAACCAGAATAAACACTGGCCACTTACTAGATTTGCCAAATTATATATTGTGTAGAACAATTAATCCAAGCAAAACTGCCTTTTCTTAAAAAAAATAAAAAAAAAATCAAAAAAAAAAAAAACCTAAAGAGATAAATAGTGCACGAAGTTAAGCAACGGATAACCAGAAAGGAAAAAATAAGCAAAGGAAATGGGGGGATCCCCCACGGGGAGGGGGAGAGAGAGAGAGAGAGAGAGAGAGAGAGAGGAGAAGAGTTGAAGCAATTACTGGAGTGGTCGGGGCTCCAAGCATGGCAGGTGATGCACTGAGCGAACTGATGCACTGAGATCGCCGCCATTTTCTCCAAGCGAGTTTATCCTGCTCTTGTTTTGCTTCTTGTGGATCCGAAATCTGTACGGAAAGGAAATGATCCGAAAGAAAGAATGGGAAAATGTGAACGAAGAGGAAGAGATCTTGGAGATGCAAATCGATCACAAGGACAGTAGGAACGGGGGACATAATAGTACTTTAACCCCGGAAGGACTAACGGGCCGAGGGCACAAAAACATTACCCTCTCTGTCCCACTGTTTTTTTATTATTATTATTTTATATTATGCATATATTAACTTAAGTACACCATTTTTTTTATTAAAGTCACACCAGATTAAAGTTAATTTATATAAAAAATATAAAACTTCAAAATATAAACTGTAAAGCTTTATTTCGACACTAAGATAAGATGAGATGTCTAGTAATTAAATAATTTGTAAATACTAGTGAAATGGTTTGGATTAAAATATTTTATAAGATTTTGAAAAATTATAGAGAAAAGGTTGAATAAAAATATTATAAATTTAAAATATTGTTAAAATATTAATTTTTAATATTTTTTTTTTTTTTTAGATTTGAAAATGTTTAATTATTTTTTTGTGTTTTGTTTGAAATTTTGAAAAAAATTATAATGATTAGATCAAAATAGTCAAAAATTTAAAATTGAAAAGTGTTTGTATTTGTAATGTTTGGATATTGAGATAAGATGAGATGAAATGAAATGATTTTGTTATACAAATTAGGCCTAAGAAGTTGTAAAAACTGTATTTTTGGTCCAAAGTTGTAAAATGAGTTTTGCTTCAGCACTTAAAGAAGCAGTTATTCGTGTCAACTGTCTATCTTTTGGATTTCTAAGGTGAGAGGAACCGTATATTTGTAACCCTTTTTCTCTTACATGACTGTGAGAGTTTCTGGTTCTTGTTAGAAATTGAGTTTTGTTAACTCTGAAATGGATGAGGTTTTCTCAAATTTGTGTGGAAATGTATCTCTGACGAAGGAGGAACGATGTGGTTTGGTTATTCCTAATGAGCGATTGCAAAAACTCTATCTAAAGGTCAATTTTGTCTCATGAGTAAACTTTTTACTCACAAGATTATGACTAAAAATATTTTTCAAATAACAATGTTGACAGTCTAACGTCTTTCAAGAGATGGTTCCTTTACCGTTGTTGGGCCTAATATATTTTGGAAGGAATTTTCTTATGTTACTAATTGTAATAAAGTTGTATCGAAATGTCCATGGCCATGTGACAAATTTTTATTCAATATTCAGGCTTTTGAAGGTCTTGTGTCAACAAAAGAAATTGACTTTAATCTAATTCCCTTTTGGATCCAACTTCATAATTTACCATTAGGTTGTATGAATCAGAAAGTTGGGGAACAAATTGGTTCCATGGTTGGGATTGTTCAGCAAGTTGATGTTGATGAGAATGGCACCGGATGGGAAAAGTTTCTGGATTAAAGTTCTTATAAAAGTTACATAGCCACTATCAAGGGGCAAAACCGTGATTATTCAAGGAATATCGATATGCATTTCTTTTCAATATAAGAGGTTTCCACGTATCTATTTTTGTTGTGGAATAATTTATCATGAAGGGAGAGGATATGGTAATGCAAATAGTACTACTCTACATCCTCTAGTAATGCAAATGGCACTACTCTACATGGGGTTAATTCAAAGAACTAGTATGGTGCATGGTTGAGAGCATCTAATCAGAATGCTTCCATGGCAACATCTTTAAAGGATGTTGATGTGAACCAAAATGCAAAATTGAGTCATAAGGGGGGTCATTCTTTGAAGGATGTTGATGTGAATCAAAATGTAGAACTGAATGCTATTGGGGGTCATACTAGGATATTGGATTCCTCTTTGGAGAAGTGAGAATCTGATCACTTTTCCAGTGGTAGAGTTAATCATGTTTCTAGTGAGAATGCAGTGAAGAGTCCTGCAAATCTATCCTTATCCAAGAAAGGTGGTACTTTACAAACCAAGAGAGTTGTTGAGGATAATTATACTCTTATCAAGGGTGAGAATGTTGAGAAATCAAAAAGAGTTACATGTCTTCCTATTGACCTTGTATCCAATGACAAGACTTTAAAACATGACTCCAATAAAAAATGGAAATGCCCAGTACTCGCCAACACCTAAGTTCAAATATATCATCATCTGTGTTGCCTTCTAAGAGAAAAGAATAAGTCCTCTATGAATATCTCTACATACAAATTTGTTGGTTCTAAAAGTTTTCTTAAAAAATCTTGTGTTGCTGAGGCAAATAATTCAAACACTCACATTGTATTGGTGGAGGCTAAATCCCAACCCTACCAAGAGAAATGAATCTTTTAAGTTAGAACTGTTGAGAGCTTGGCAACCCTCGCACAATTCGTAGCCTTTGTCATATGATAAAAGTATATAAGTCAAATGTGGTTGTTTTTTTTAATAGAAACTAAAATGTTGGGTAGCAATATACAATCTTTGAAATTGAAATTGGGTTATAATAATGTTTTAACTGTTGATGGTGTTGGTAATTCTGGAGGTTTTTAGCTTT
The DNA here is from genome assembly GCF_018687715.1 of Carya illinoinensis. Classification (NCBI taxonomy): domain Eukaryota; kingdom Viridiplantae; phylum Streptophyta; class Magnoliopsida; order Fagales; family Juglandaceae; genus Carya; species Carya illinoinensis. Next base: position 23,355,742 of record NC_056755.1, on the reverse strand, counting down.
GTTCTTGGATGAAGTATTGGAGGTTAGTTTGATTAATTACTCCTACAAACACGTTCATCTAAAAGTAATGTAGTATAGAAACAGAACATGTTGGTACTTAACTAGATTTTATGATCACCTTGTGGTTCATAATAGAATGGAGGTTGGAATTTAATTAGATTTCTAAGTAAAGATATCAATTTCCCTTGGATTGTGATGGGAGATTTTAATGAAATTGTATCTTTGCCCGAGAAGAAATGGGGAGCCAGAAGACCAATAAAGCATATGACAGATTTCCAACAATGTATAATGGATAGTGATATGTGTGATGGGTTATCAAGGATCCAAATTTACTTGGTGTAATAATAGAAATGATGAAAACTTTACCTTGGAAAGGCTGGACAGAGGTTTGGCAAATAAGGAATGGTTTAATTTGTTTGGTTGCGTTCCTGCACATAATTTACTCTCTTTTTGTTCAAATCATTCTCCAATTTTATGTTATATTCAAGATCAAGATAAGGTTCATTGTTTCCAAAGAAAGTATGGAGATATGAAACTAGTTGGAATTTAGATTATGATTGTAAAGAGGTTATTAGACATAGTTGGAATACTGGTTCTTTTTCTATGATAAGGTGACAGACTTATAGCAGTCATTGAATCATTGCCATGTGACTTTGAAAGAATGGAGTAAAGATAAAAGAACTAATGAAAGGAAAGAGTTACAACATATAGAAGAAATGATGGAGTCCATTAAGAATATTGGGTCAAATGAAGCTTGGGAAGAATTGAAGGTGCTACAATATGAGAGGAATTTTTTATTGGAGAAAGATTATATTTGATGGAAGCAGGAGGCAAAGATTCACTAGCAGATTTGGGAATAGACATACAAAGTAATATCATTCATGTGTAAATCAGATAAGAAGAACTAATTTTATCAAGGAAGTTGAATAAAAAGATGACAGGATTTTAATTGGTATCTAGACATTAAAGATGCCTTTACTCAGTATTTTTTAAATATTTACTCTTCATCCAGTCCTGAGGATCTGTCTGCATGTTTATCAACTCTGGAGGAGAGGGTCACAATGGATATGAATGTTATGTTGATCAAGCCATTTACAAAGATTGAAGTTAAATAGACCCTTTTTCAAATGTCACCATACAAATCACCTGGCCCGACTGGACAAATCACCTGACCCTACTTCTTTCTTTCAAGTTCACTGGGATATTATTGGCGAAAAGGTTAGTCAAATAGTACTGGATTTTCTAAACTATGGTGTGTCACTTTTTTCAATTAATCAGACTTTTAATACACTTATTCCAAAGATTGAAAGACCAACCAAGTTAACTAATTTTTGACCTATTAGTTTGTATAATTTAGTCTACAAGACAATATCAAAAGTTTTGGCCAATAGAGTCAAAATTATGCTACCTCAGATTATTTCTACCCATCAAAGTGCTTTCATTCCTGGCCATTTGATTACTGATAATGTATTAGTGGCCTATGAAACAATCCACACTATGAATTCTGCTTTGAAAAGTAGAGAGGGGTTTATGGCAGTGAAACTTGATATAAGTAAGGCCTATCCTAGGGTCGAATTGAGCTTTTTAAAGCTAGTTATGAAGAAATTAGGATTTGGGCAGCAATGAATAAGTTTGATTATGGAGAGTGTTTCATTAGTCTCTTAGTCAGTATTGGTTAATGATGTTCCACAACAACAATTCCAACTTTCAAGAAGTATTAGGCAAGGGGATTATCTATCTTAATATTTGTTTATTTTATGTGCATAAGTGTTTAGTGGGCTTATCTCCCATGCTCATTTGCATGGTACTCTTATTGGTGTGCCCATTGCACGAGGTTTGGTTTGTGTCTCGCATCTTTTATTTACTAATGATTGTTTACTATTTATCAAAGCATCCTCAGTTGAATGGAGTCGATTACAAGACATTCTACTATGCTATGAAAGAATCTCTGGCCAAAAGTTGAATAGATAGAAGACATCTTTATTTTTTAGCAGAAACACAGCAACGGATATGAGGTAACTTATCAAAGAAATCTCAAGGCTTAGATCTACTGGCTGTTTTGACAAGTATCTTGGACTACCTTCATTGGTTATTAGGCAAAAGAATAGTGCATTCAAATGGATTGCTGATAGAATTTGGAGTAAGCTTAATAGCTGGAAATCAAAAAAAAATTCCCAAGCTGAAAAGGAAATATTGCTTAAGGCAATCATACAAGTTTTGTCGACTTTTTGTATGAGATTATTTCGACTACCAAAGACTTTATGCCATCAGATTACTAATATGATGCAGAAATGTTTTTGGGGTCATCATGATAGTTCTTAGAAGACCCATTAGTTAAGCTAGAAGAAGATGTGTATTTCAAAAAAATCTGGTGATTTGGGGTTCAGGGATTTGAAGGCTTTTAATACAGCTTTATTAGCAAAGCAATTGTGGAGGATTTTGCAACAACCTTCTACTTTGGCTACTAAGATTACAAAGCTAAGTACTTTCCCACATCATCCATCATGGAGGCTAAGATGACTAAAAATTCTTCATATGTATAGAATAGTATATTTTCTGCAAAAGACCTATTGCATGCTGGTTTTTGTTGGAGGGTTGGTAATGGTAACAGTATTTGAATTTGGAATGACAAATGGATGCCAATACCTTCTTCTTATAAGGTCCAATCTCCAATCTTTATCTTAAGTGTAAATGATCTAGTTTAAGAAATGATCATTCCTATAACTAATTAATGGAATAAGGCTTTAATACAAGCTATTTTTCCTAAAGAGGAAGAAGATATGATTCTAGACATTGTATTAGTCCTCTATCAAGGGATGATAGCCTGATATGGAGGTGTACTAATAATAGAAGATATTCAGTTCAAAGTGCATATTATCTTCAACTTGATTTAAACTCAAGTTCTGTGTGCTCTACCTCTTCTCAAACTAATGGATTGGAGAAACTATGGCAGAAAATTTTTGGAATTCTAAAACACAATCAGTGGTTAAAAATTTCGAGTTTTGCTACTCATTATCCTCACACATCACACACCATACTTATTTTATTTTTGTAAGGTTTTTTCAAACAAAAAATTGTTTTATTCTCTTAAACTAATTGAATTATTCTACTCATCATCCATACACCATACATATTTGGTAGAAGAAAAAAAAGTGTGATGTATGGTATGTACGGATGATGAGTAGAATTTTTCAAAAACTTCATACATGGTGTTTGGGATTGTACTTTTGCTAAGGATGTTTAGGCTCTATGCAGCAAAAAGATTCAAAAGTGCAGTAGTATACATAATAGTTTTAAGTCCTTCGTTCTTAAAATGGTAGAGATATTAGAAGCATCAGAATTTGATTTATTTCTAGTTATTGCTAGACTGATATGAATGAGACGTAATAGATTGGTTTTCAATGGTGTATTCAACATCTCAGTCAACTATTTCAAGCTCCTATTGATTCTGTGGAAGACTACCAATCAATTTGTCGTTCAACTTTTAACCTCACTATGAATGAGCAGGTTCCTGCTCAATGTTGGCAGACTCCTCCATTATTATAAAAGCAAATTGGGACGTTGCTATTAATTGTCAAAGTAAGAGGATGAGAGTAGGGATTATCTTGAGAGATGACAATGGGGTTGTTATTGCCTATAAGCAGATTAGTAAGTATGGATCTTCAATACCACAAGTTGTTGAAACTTTTGGAGCTTATTATGATGTTGAGTTTTGTATGGAGTTTGAATTGAATAAGTTAACTTTTTAGGGTGATGCTAACAATGTGGTGAATTTCATCAAAGAAGGCTCTAGTTTACTCTCCTCCTATGGTCATCTAGTTCAAGATATACTAATCTTGGTATCTAGGTTCTCAGCTTGGGATTTTTATTATGTACCAAGATGTATTAAATCAAGAGGCTCATGTTCTAGCAAAAGAAGCTATTCATCTTAATGATGATGTAGTAAATCTGGTTCATGTTCCAGATAGATACATTGTAATGTCATTTGCTCAGTTATAGAAGTCTAATATGTTTTACCTTAAAAAAAGTTGTAAAAATCTGATGTTAATTATTTTTTAAACAACTCCAAGCATCATTCTAATGGTCACTCATAATGACAACCACCACCCTAAAAAAAGGTTGCCATAAAATACAATTAGTTCACCGCCTCTTCAACATCAAAGGTGGCTACCAACCACCCCAAATGAAGTGGCTAGATTGCAATGTTCCTTTTTTGCTTTTTGTCCTTTTTAAGTTTTATTTATATTAAATTTTAAGATTTTTAATTTGGAAAAACCTTACATCCGGATGCATTGAGCCACTACATACACCCTCCAATAGTCACATAACACGTTAGCAAAGTGAAACTCTACACACTACATGCATTGTACCGAATTATCGCCCAAAATTTTGAAATCTACCTCTCTTGCAAAAACCCCAATGCGAGTTCTCATTTCTCACGTCTCCCACAACAACCTCATAAAGATTGGAGATAACACGACATTGCACCTTATCGCCATTGTGACCATATGCGTCCATGCATCGGAGATGTTGTCCCTTCCCTTATGCAAAGCTACTTCTCCCATTTGCTGAAACATCCTCTCTAGTCACTACCGCTGTATTGTCTTTGCCTCTACTTCATCGAGTACAATGGTTTCTCCCCATATTCTCTCTCAATATATTTGAAACTCAGCTATTATTCAATTAAATGAAAAATAACATTAATCATTGACTTTTTCTTGCATGTTCATAAAACGTCTAGTTTGCACTCGAAGACAAGCTCTTGGTATCGAAGGGAGACAAATGTAGCACCCAAATTCTTGGAATATGAATAGTGTTACTTTCATAAAATAGAAGGACCAGAATGCTACTCACCTCAAAAAAAAATTTCTTCTTAATAAAGAGCTAGGTACAAAAGATCCATTTTATAAAATAAAACAAATTTATAAAATTTTTTAAAAAAAGGTATACGGAAGCATTTATAAAAAAAAATTCTCAACTCTTTTTCTATCAAAAGTATAAAATAAAACCTTTATACATGATCTAGATCTATGCCTCTTCTCCCTAAGCCAAGTCCCTTCTGACAATCTCAAACCTCACTTTAAGCATCACCTAAGATAGTCATACATTTAAAACAAAAATGAGTCGAATGCTTAATAAGAATTACTTTATACTATAAATATATAAGAACATAAGCTTTTAGTCATACAATAACATTCACAAAACATTCAATCACATTCACATTCATCCACTTTAATTTATTCATGTAACTAACGGCGTTAATTTTAACGGTAAAACAACAAAAACCGTTAAACCAATAAAATTCCGTTAGATAGCCACTTTATATATATAAAGACTAGTAGTTGGGCAACGTCCAAGGGACGTTTGTCCAGTGTATAGAAATATTATTTTTATTAAGGAAAAAATTTTGAATAATAATGTAATATTTTTAGAAAAAAAATATATAAATTCTAACATCAAATAGTAAGATAGACTTAAATCAGTTTTAAAGCATTTAGAATTTATAAAAAAAAAAAAAAAAAAAAAAAAAAAAAAAAAAAAAGAATCTTGAAACAAACATGTGCAGCACAGGAGATAAACTGTTAACAGTAAAGACACGTTTTCTTAATTTAATAAAGCAATTATTTTTAAAAAGTAACATAATTTTTATAAAGAAATAAAATACTAAGGTTTTTATAAGATATTATTATTTGATTTTAATGTTTCATAATGAATTTAAATTGATAAATAAATAATATTTTATTAGGATAATTGTATTCGTAAATGTAGTTGGTAAATATATTTAAACTTAATTATTTTACATTTCTCTTTGTTTATATAAGGAATGAATAAAAATTTTAAATCACGTAAATAAATTGATATATAAATTATAATTTATATAAAAGATCATATATATATAATAGAATATAGAATATATATTTATATAATTTATATAGATATATATAATAGAATATATATATATAGATATCTAATATACCTCATAAATAAATGATCATCAATGCATAGGTTACAGGATCATGCATGCTGCATGAATTTTAATAATTATGAATTTATTCATAAGTGATTGGGGAGAGAGATATATATATTTCTCAATTATACAGTTTAGACATGCATTAACATTCAGCAACATTCAACCTCATAAAGCCTCTTTATGCCTTAACATTCTTTTCTTTCTAACCTCTTGGCTGGTATGTGATACTCCGTTTTTACGTGTATTTTCACTGAATGAGTATTTTAATTTAATTAATATATTGGTTCTTTTATTTTAAATTATTATATTTTAATTGGTTTTATTTTAGTTTGATGTGGTATTTAATTTATTTTAGTCGTTTTATAATTTTTAAAATTTTTTTCATCAGATCAGTTTTTGGACTCTGAAGGTGAGGAATGGACCTCATTTTCTTTCTCCATCTTTTTTTTTTTCTCTTTTTCTTTTTCCCTTTTTCATTTTTTCTTTCTTTTTTTTCTTTCTTTTCTTCTTCTTCTTTTTCCTTTCTTCCCGCGCGCTCGACCTCTCTCTCTCCCTCTTCCGTCGCCGTCCAGCTCCCTAGCCCAGACCACCGCCGTTCGGCTTCCATGGCCGACACCGCCCCCACCGGTCGACTCCCCTCCGGCCGGCGCACCTCCCCACCAAAAATCAGCCCCTCCCATGCCGCCGTTAGCCACCTAGATCCCATCTAAGCCGCATGGCTTTTGGCCATTTCTGGCGCCGTCGGTCCACCTCCGGCCACCATCTTTTCACCACTTCATCTCCTACCTCTTGCCGTCCTAACCCACCCATTTCCAGCCCTGATCTGTTGCCAGAGCAGCTCCCACCAGCTAAACTCTGATTTGCTCTTTCTCCGCTCCCACCGACATTTCTACCGCCACCCACGGCCAAAACTCACTTCCATTAGCTTCATAAACATCTCTAGGCCATTCCCTATCAATTTCAAGTCTTGGTTTGTCCTCGTTCGAAAGTGGGTAATTTACAACCCACGGCCACAGTGTAAAATACACTGTTACGTTGCTTTTTCTCCGCCGTTTGCAACGTCGTGATCATTTGAAAAATACCTTACAGCGCTGTAAGTATTTTCCAAACTCCATTTTAGATTTAAATATATTATTGCTCTTACAATTATTTATTTGATTGGTTGGTTAATTCTGGACTGAGTCCGAGGAGTCGAGGGTCGGATGGATTGAGGACGGAGTTGCTTGGTTTTGTTGTTTTGTTACTTGTTGGATGAACTATGTCTTGAGTTGTGCATTGCATAATGCATTCATGTGCATTGTTTTAAATTGAAAAAATCTGATTTTATTTATGTAAATAGATTTTCGAGTGCTTGTGTATCACGACCCCAAGCCAAGATGCGGTATTATCTCGGTGGAGCTCCTCTGGTCACTCGAGAGTGGATAATACTAATTGACATCCCCTGGGTTGTCGTTGGGCGACGACCGGATCGCACGATACGGTAACGCTGTCGTGTCGACTCCGTGGTTCCTAGGCTGGCGAGGACTAGAAGATGGTCTGGTCTAGGTACGCGCCGGGCGCGAGTACTGGGCATCGCTCGTTTAGGTGTCACATGCATAGTCATTACCTGCGGTGTGGCACAGAAGCCAGAGTGTGCGGATGATCCCTAGGGTAGATCATGGTGCATGCAATAATTGGATCGGATTTTTGGATATTGGATACGGGCCTTTTTTCTGGAAAAAATGGCGAGGTTATATTTGAGGTTTGTAATCCATTTTCTGGGAAAATGGTGGTTTCTTGATTTGGGCCATTATCTGGGATAATGGAAACTATTGGTTTTAAAGGTTACATTTTGGACCAAAATGGGATTTTGGCGTGCGTGAAAAAAATGTGGTTTTATGGGTTTTGTGCATTTGCATTCTTTCATGCATATTGTTTGAGTTTAATATGTTTTTATCTAGTGGCGTTTGGATCTTTACTTACCTGCGGCATCATTTTGGTACCGTAGATTTTGATGCAGAGGTCGAGGAGGAGGAGAAGGCTGAGCCCGAGGAGGCGGCTCCGCCAGAGTATTAATTTGGAGTGTCATGCCTTGTAGTTTGGTGTTGAAACAATATTTGGGGCTTGTAATATTTTATTATGTATGTTTTGAACAGGTTTGTATTAAACATAGAAAATTCTGGTATTTAGTTATGAGACTTTTGTTATCCACTGCGTGTTTTTATTTGCACACTTGTTGCATGTTTACACACTTGGCACTTGGCGATAGGGTGGTGACCCCGTATTGTCATCATCCCGACGTCTCGATTTCCACGTGTCCGTACGTGAGATTTGGAGGCGTCACACGGTACACATTATTAATCTCCATGTGTTAGGGTTAGTGATCCTTGTATTCATGACTCTTTCGGCCAGCAAATAAGAACCTAGCCAAATCAGGAATTGGCCATTACTAGGTGTATCGCCAGTGATGCATTCTAGCATTGCCATAAACTCTAATTGCATGATATCGTCTTCATTATCCTTTAAGGTTTTGTTGGAAAATTTTTTATCCTCTCATATGGCTTTATAATTATTGGATGTTCCCCATGTAATTGCAAGGTTTGCTGAGCACTTTGTTATCCTCTTAGTTGGCCTCAAAGTTTATTAGGTGCTCCCAAACCCAACCACAGTGTTCACCACTATTTCATTATTCTCTAGTGGCCTTAGAGTTCCATTAGATTCTTTGGCTTCTCAGCCATAAAGTCATGTTTAAAATAATTTTTTTAGATCAAGAGCTTCATAAATAGTTATTTCCTTTCAAACTTCCAAAGCAAATTTTTTTTTTTTTGACCAAAACATAGATTTTAGATAGGTGTGGCAAATTTTGTTTTCTAAGTTGTGCTCGTGTTATATCAAATCATGAACATTCGACTATATAGGTCAACTTGAATCCAACCTATTAAGTTAAACATATCAAACTTTCTAACCCCAACCCAACCCATTTATATAACGGTTTGTGTCGTGTTACCAATTTTATCTCGTTTAATAATTAATTATAAATATGTTAATACGATACGACTCATTTAGACCTATTTATTTCATGTAAATCGATTGAACTAAAACACATAACTCATTTAACCCGATTAACATAATTTTAAATAAAAGTTAAAATCTATCTTTAATAATAACCACAATATCTTAAAAAATATATATCAATATTTTTAAAATTTTAACATATAATAAAACCAATATTACAAACCATACAATAACAAATATGAGCATAGATCTAAAATCACAATCTCAACAATAAAAACATAATCATACTGAGAAATATCAATATTACAACTTAACAATAATAAAATTTTAATTTGGGTCAAAATGAGTTGTTTTAATCTTAAGCATGTTGACACGTTATTAACCCTGTTATAAATCATGTCTTAATAGGTCAACCCATTTTGACTTGAATCTGTTAGCATCAAACCCAAAATTGTAAATTTCGTATTGTGTTTGTGTTGAATTTACTGGTTGTCACATATTACCACCATTAATTTTAGAAATCAATATGGTGATATAAAACTTCCACACATAATATTTTATGTTGAAATTAAAAAAAAAAATCAAATTTAAAATAAAAATTAACCAAGTTGAAAAGACATGGATAGTCTCAAAAGTGCTTGTAGTCTCATGTGAGTGATAGTTTATGTAAGTTTGGGATTTGAAGTTAGTGAAAGGAAATCAATTTACGTGTTTTGATAATTAAAACCTAACCCAAGATTTGTCGAATTAAACAAGATTGCCTCTAAGTTTTCTTATATTTATATTTTGGTTTCTTGTCTTTTAGTATTTGCACTTAAACTTGTAAATTTAAATTTTTTTCCTAAAAGGGGATTTTTCTTTTTTGTAACTCCCCCAAGCCTTCTTAGCTTATAACATCTTGTATTTAACATTTCAAATTTTTAATTGCTAACCACACATATAGAGTGGCCGAAACCCTATGTGCTAGCCACCATCTAAAATTTTCTACTTCTTTATTTAAACCATTTATTTTATACTTCGTGGATATGTGGTCCCTCGACCATTGGTAACGTACGCAGCAAGGGACTGCGATGGTAGGGGTGCTTGTTGATCGACAACACCCCAATCTCTATCAGGAAGATGCATGTGTTCATATGATAAGTACACATTAGACGTAATAAATTGCAATGGAATATGTTAGGAGATTAGTTTGAGACTAATGTCAACTATACCAAAGATACAAATGAAAAACATTCATCAATAGTAGTATTCACTATCATTTCATCCCAAACAATATTGCAAACTATCATTAGTTCATTGCTTATATCAAAATATAAGAACAATAAATCAGAAAGAGTTCGTTGCCTAATCAAAATAAACATCTTACAATACAAATAATCACTAGTTGGAGACAGGCCTCAATAACCATTCTTCGGGCTGGGCTGGTCTGGTCTTTCTTCCTCTGGATAATTCTCCTAAGATAAATCTACATCAAGATTTATGGCTCTGATGAATCCACAAGTTTCACTACTATAGTGAGATTTCTAAAAAATCTTAGCAAGTTAAAATCCATGACATTACTAACAATGTGAGACAATGAAAATAATATGCATGCACTATTTCATGTAAAATAAAACTAAGAACACATATAGGTATGCAAGGCAAAGAATTACCCTTCAGGAAAAGCTCATGTACTCTTAGTCATCACAATGAATCGCCCTTTGAGAAAATCATAAGCATATAAATAAGGTGAGGAATCATTCTTTGAGCAAATCATATATAAGCATATTCATTATCAAGCCAAGGAATCACCTTCTTCTCAAAACTCCAAAAATCACAAGATCACATCATATAAGTACTAACGGGGAATCACTCTACTCATTCGACATGAGAAATCTCTCTACCCGATAAACGCATGAATTCATTCATCAATCAATATTCACTCTACCCATTTGATACGGAGAATCACTCTACCCAATCAACACATAACAAAGGACACCACACATGATCAACCCAGGAACTCTCTTTACTAGTGTTATCAAGTGAGGCTAATATGAGAATGTTCCACCCTAATCATCATAGGAAATCTCACTATCAGATAAACACGTGAATTCATTTATCGATCAAGAATCACCCTACCCATCTAACACGGGAAATCACTCTACCCAATCAACACATAACAAAGGACACCACACATGATCAACCTAGGAACTCTCTCTACCAATGTTATCAAGTGAGACCAATAGGAGAATGTTCCACCCTAATCATCATAGGAAATCCCTCTACCCATATGAAACTCGTGGCAACTTACCATAAGAATGGCAAGGGGACTCTCAACTTGTCCATAATTATTAGATACATGGTGAGACAATGGAGAAACTATGCACTTTTATGTAAGAAAAATGTGATTCCTGAACATACTCACAAATATTTACCACACATTCTCACTATGGTTATAGAAGCTAACCTGCCTAAATCATATATCTAATATCAAGGTAGCGTTGGTGCAAATCCTTTTATCGCGAAACTCTAAAGTCATTTACTTTCTTAACAGCTCAGATTAGAAGAAAGAGTTGATACTTTATGATCACAGAGATGTTGTCCCTTTTTTAGTGTCTTGATCTATACTTAAGTGGTGAATTTTTTCTTTTCAAGCATCCTCCACCCACCACCCCTTCACCCCCCCAAGATGAAACATATGTTCATCTTTCCACCAAAGTATGTTTTCACATTTCATCACATAGACTCATTTTGATTTCTTGATGTTGCTAAATGATTCTCTACATATAAACTTTATCATAAAATCAAACAAAATAAAGATGGAGGAGCGAGTGGCTTGGCCGAGTACTTACAATGCTCAACCCTTTAAAGACTTTTCTTTTGTTTGATGAGGTATAGAACTTGTGTTGTGGGTTGTGAATGAGTGTTTGGTATGTGAGAAAGTAGAAAAAATGAAGCAAAGAAAGAGGGTAAAGCTTTGGCCAAGCGAGGCTTGAGAGAAAGTGAGAGAGTTAGGTATAGATCAGAATGAAATGAAGTGACGAGGGGTCCTACCGGTAACTGAAAATTTTTAAATTTAGGAAGTAAAAGTTCAAAATTAGAGCATAAGGACTAATGTATAAACTAAGCAAACTACATTGACTACTGTAGTACTAACCCTAAATTGTTAACAATAATGCTATAGGCAACCGCGTTGCATTCCCGCTGCGGCCTCTTGGCTGACATGGCGTTTTATTTAAAAAAAAATACAAAAGCGGGAAACCAGATTTCAGCTATCTGTGAAATGCTAAAAACTAAAACTAGAGAGAGAAAAACTATTTGCAAAATCTGAAGAGAAAGAGAGTAAAATCCAGAGAGAGAGAGAGTTTGCCATCTTCTTATCTTCTTCATCACGAGGCATCTAGCATTTCATTTTGAGGTCTGCATTCGCGTTTCCAAGGGTCCACATCTTCTGCGTTTGTGCCAGAGCGAAGCAAGAGAGTGAGAGTGGATCTCTGAGTCGTGGTCTAAGTGGTGGGTATCTCTGCGGTCTACGTTCGCGTTGGATGGTGATGATATGATTCGGTTCTTCAAAATCCAGTCTCCCGAACATGTTTGGTGAGATTCTTGAAACATTTCTTTATTTTTGCCTCAGATTTATTCAAAACCCATTGAAGCTGACTGACTCATCGCCTTCATTTTTTCCTCAGATTTGTTCAAATTTGATGTTGCTACCATTTATAAACTTGGAGTTCTATGTGAGATTTTTCTTTCGTTGTTTGCTCTCTTTGGTATGAGGTTTTTCTTTCGGAATGATGATGTGCGTGATGTGTTAAAGTTGTGTTTTGGTTGATGTTTGGAACCTGTTTTGTTTATTGTTTGTTTGGAGATTTCTTCTGTAAGGGTTTTGAGCTTTTTTGGTTCATGAAGATTTTCTTTGTTTTTGGAACAATTATGGTTTCAGATGTTTAATTCCTTTTACTTTGATATATAAGTTCGCAGTTTAATTTGAAGATGTAGACATATTATAGCTTAACACAAGTCACCCAGACACCAACATTGTGCCCTTTCAAAAATTGTTATCTTGCTCTGTTTTTCTTTTTTTTCTTTTTTTTGTTAATTGAATTAGGGTTTGAAAAGTGTGAACTTTGGTGGTTGAAACATTCTGGTTGCTAGATTTTGGTGGTTGAAACATTCTAGTTGCTGGATTTTAAGTTACTTAAGTTACCACTGACTTACATCCACACTCATGTGAACAAAAGGAGACACAAAACACACATTGGTGATATTAAGGACTAAAGTTAACGATTATTCTCTGATGTGCAGCTTCTAAGGATAGAGGAAGAGCTTGGATCTGCAGCTATCTATGCTGGATCAAAGTTCAGAGCACCCGTGGAACCATACTGAAGTTGTTATCGATGTAATTCGGCAATTTCTCGATAACCTTCTAAGATCATAGGCTTTATGATATGTTGTGTAGTTTTGCAGTTTTGTGGTCACTCAAGCACCGGTACGCATAGGAATATGACAGTATGGTGAATTGAGAATTTATAATAAGTGAACTTCTTGTGACGGGTTATGAATGTCTGAGTCCATAGTAATTTTGAATGTATTTTGTTTGCCAAACCTCATTTAATTATGTAAGTGTGCAGTTTGCTTCATGATTGTAGCATTGTAGTTCGCTTTCCCCATCTTTCTTTCTTCGCTACCTGAAATATTGTTGTTTAAAAAAAATACAATTCAGCTAGGAGTGAAATTTATGGCCTAAGTAATTGAAATAGGCTTGCATAAAACTGGTCACTTGGAAGACTGCAACATTCAACAAACTTGATTGACTTCTTGCTTTACTATCAGATAATTGAACCCCAGTGTATCGGCTTGCATGGTCAGCTCAAATTCTCAAAACTAGAAACATATTTTTCATGCTCCCCCCCCCCCCCCCCAAAAAAAAAAAAAACAAAAACAAAAAATCCTCTCAAATAGCACTGGTTATTTGTTTTTTAATAAACTAATGCTCATTTGTTTTCGTTTCTCAAATTAATGCCATTAGGGTATCACTTGGATTCAACGTAATGGAGCACGCCACATAAAGTAATAGAAAAACAATGGAAACAACAGTCTTTGGCAATTGAGCATCAGGACTAAGTTTTAGCATCTAGAGGTGTGACATGGGTTTAGCATTTTAGAGTTTCCTTTCAATAGTGGCTGTTTTAACAATGTCAATGAGCTAATTCGTCAAACTAAAATCACCACAGAATGCAATAATTCAAGAGTACAACCTCTGGACTGCATATTCTAATGCTTTCTATTCCATCTTTAGTAATAACTAAATATAAATCCGTGTGGAATCGATTTGATTATTTAAACCCTAAAAGCTACTAAACTATAACATAATAAAAAAAATTAAGTATATACGATAAAAGCATGAATAATTATATCGTTGAATCTTAAGAGTGAGCTTCAATATCTCATCCAGTACATTCCCTCCGCTAGAAACTTGTAACAAGTTTATGGCTTTCAGCTTGTTACAACAATTAATTAAAACATTCCTTCAAAGTTCTTGTTTCCAATTTAATTTCATGAATCCCATAGTTCAATTCTACACCCCATATGTCGACAACAATGCCCAATCTTGCATGCTAGTGCAAACCAGAAACTATTTTTCTCCAGCCTTGAGTTATAAATGGCCAAATCCTAGCACAATGTATTTAGGAAATATTAACCTTCATAACTCACTATAAGTATCTAAATTCTTCAAAACACTAGAAATTTTACAAAAAAAATTTCTCAATCAGTTCCCCATGTGATGGATGCAAAATTTACAATCCTGGACAAAGCTTTCCTTTTTCTCAAAGACCCAATCATTAACGATGAAACACTTCTTCACATCTTTTTGCAGCAAGTGAAAACCTCCAAAACTAAGGGAAAACATGAATGCGGTGTGATCAACGAACATCGACCAACTCTACATCAAACACAAGCCATGAATTTGGCGGTATCTTCCCAACACGTTCAGATCCATAGCTGCATAAGAAGATTTGAGTATCAATATTTCTTGATTTGGCCGCCCAAAGCTTTGTAGAGCGAAAACCATTATCGGACACAAAACAAGAAGGCAAGGGGGCGTGAACTAACAACACTTACCATACCATGCATCAATGAGTGAGAGAATGCCAAAAAAAAAAGCTATAGATGCTACAGTGCTCAAACTCAACAAGAAAATAGGATGTTAAAATGGAAAGCAAAAGATAGAACTACGATTGCATACCCCATAGATGGTGGAATTGTGAGTCTTCTTTTGTCCCCAATACGCATGCCTGAGGATTTTATATACGATTGTATACCCCATGGATGGTGGAATTCTAGAGAAGCACCGGGGAAGCTACACGCACGACGAAGAGGACGCAGACTCTCTCTCTCTCTTCAGATTTCACAACTGGGTTTTACTCTCTAATTTTTACTCAGCTCAAAGAGAATGCTAGATGCCTCTCTCTTCAGATTTCACAAACTGGGTTTTACTCTCTAGCTTTTACTCAGCTCATAGAGAAAGACGCGGACTCTCTCTCTTCTGTGATCGTAACTTTTACTCTCTCTGGTTTTTCAAGCTGAAATGCTAGATGCCTCGTGAAGAAGAAGATCCCCAACGAAAAAGGTGCAGACCTCTCTCTGCGGATTTTACTCTCTCTCTCTCTCTCTCTCTCTCTCTCTCTCTCTCTTCAGATTTCACAAAACATTTTTCTCTCTCTGGTAGTTTTTCATTTCAAGGACGCTAATCTGAGGAAAAAATGGAGGCGATGGGTCAGTCAGCTTCAATGGGTTCTGAATAAATCTGAGGTGAAAATGAAGAAATGTTTCAAGAATCTCACCAAACATGTTTGGGATACTGGGTTTTGAAGAACCGAATCACATCATCACCATCCAACGCGAATGCAAACCTTAGAGATACCCACGACTTCAACCGTGACTCAGAAATCCACTTCCACTCTCTCGCACAAACGTAGAAGACTAGGACCCTTGGAGCCGCAAACACAGACCTCAAAATGAAATGCTAGATGCCTCGTGAAGAAAAAGATCCTCAAGGAAGAAGATGCTGACTCTCTCTCTCTCTCTCTCTAGATACTCTCTCTCTCTTCAAATTTTGCAAATGGTTTTTCTCGCTCTGGTTTTAGTTTTTAGCATTCCACAGACAGCTGAAATCTGATTTCCTGCTTATTATTATTTTTATTTTAATAAAACGCCATGTCAGCCAAGAGGCCGCGTCCCCAGCACTGTTGCCTATAGCATTATTGAATTGTTAAACACCCTTTCTATTACATTCATTCTTGAAGGGCAATTTTCACACCCATTCTTTGTAAGATGAGAATGCTTGTTTTGCAAAGTTGAGAACTTTTACTGCTTCGATGTAACAGTACTATGGTAACTTCTGCCATTTATATGTTCTCAGAAATAGTACTTTGGTGTTCCATTAAAGGACTTCTTCCATATGAAACAAATAAATAAATTCCGGATGCAATATCTTTAAGCTAAAACAATTTCCGTAATCAGTTCAAATTTTATAATAAAAAAAAAACAATTTCTATAATCCCATAACACCAGTCATCTCCATTCTTCCCAGACTTGAATTTCTTTTCTTTTTCAGAACATTTGGGTTTTGCCATGCGTTAAACGTGCTAGTTACTTGTGCCTTTGAATATAAGAAGCAGTATCAACGTAGGTTAATAAGGCTTAATGTCGTATATCAGATTATAACATTCTTTTAATGTAAAATAGATTTGATATATCATATCAAGTCATATCAATTTATAAATTATTGTCTGATTAGATACCTCTTTCTGCAAAAGATGGCCATTCACAAGTCACCTGGTTTGATCTTTACAACTGTGCGTGCCATTATGATACAGAGATTACTCATCGGATTTAATGGAACTAACTTTTAAAAGCTGGCCAGTTTGCCCTGGTTCACTGTATGAACTGGAGGAATCGGTGCGTGTAACATCAATGCTGATGCTATTGGTTCTACTTGGATTCTGCCAGAAGTGTTTCCTTAAAGTCTTATATTTGGAATTGACGGCTGAAAATCCTGGATCAGAAAGTAGTTCTTGAACAGTAGTTCCACCTTCAAGCATGCTCACAACTTGGGACATCGTAGGCCTCAGGCTTGGGGATGCATTGGTGCAAAATAGAGCCACGTGCAGCATTACCATGGCTTGCTCTGAAGAATATTCTGAACCCAACGCTGGATCAACTAACTCCAATAGACTTCCTCTCTCTTGCAGGACATAGGCCTAGAAGAAGCCAAAACAAAAAAAAAAAAAACTGTTACCAATGAAATAAGTAACTAATTCATCCCAGAACATGACTCGCATCATTTATAGTTTAATAATTATAATGAATATGTTCTGAGAATAAGGAAACAAGCAATAACAATGAAAACAAGCAACAAGAATTCTATAATCAGAGATATAAGGGAGAAAAAGACAGAATAAACCATATCAATCACAACTTTTAAAGAATGCAATTGAGTATAAATTTGTGAATCAGTAATGCTAAGACTTGTGAGAAACATGGGTATCATTTGTTCATTAGCTAATTATGGGTACAATTAGCAAACTATTTGACAGTAAGAGAGAAAATCGAGCAGGGTATTGTTTAACAGGACACACACATACACGAGCTCATTGGTTTCACATATTTGCAACACTGGTCCTAGTCTCAATGTTTAGACAGTTAAAAAAGCCTAAACTAAATTAAGACCTTGAAAATTTTAAAAAGACAGAAATTCTGAAGCGAGTTGAATTACCCAATCTAGAAGGTAAACAAACTCTTCCTTTGGGCGATAGTTTGTGTTGCTCTTTCCACTGACTATTTCTAATGCAACAACTCCGAAGCTATAAACATCTGCTTTATTGGTCAAGTAACCACGCATTGCATATTCGGGAGCCATATAACCGCTGCAAAATCAAACAGCATAAGAAGTTTCATACAAAACCTGTAGTTTGAATCTTAAACTGTGACATGCATGGCAATGAGTCAAAGATCTCAAGGGCCTTGTAATGAGGAATTGAAAGCTAAAGGTATAAACACCTTGAAATTCTCTATATTATTTTTAATGTCTAAGCAATTGGAGGAAACTCAACTAGTTAAGTGCCTGCTTAAGTATAATATTCAAGCAAGTATGGAGCAGTATATAACTTAGTTTTCTCTGGAAAAAGAAGAAAGTTAGCGTTCTATGTTCTTAAGGCACTTACATGGTTCCAGCAACCCGGGTACTGATGTGGGTATTATCATCTTCACTTAACTTTGCCAAACCAAAATCAGAAATTTTAGCGTTGTAATCCTTATCAAGCAACACATTGCTTGTCTTTATATCCCTATGCACAATTTTTAACCTCGACTCCTCATGGAGGTAGACCAAACCTCTAGCAATACCTAAGCAAATTTTCTGCCTGGTAGGCCAGTCTAGCTTCAATCTGCAGAATGTGTCCTTCCCTGATTAAAATGTAAGCAATCAAATTTTCAGGGTCTTTAAAAACTAACAGCATGTGCTGTATGTGATATTCGCGTCTTAGATGGTAGAAGGTACTCACCAAAAAGAGCACGAGATAGACAATTATTTTCCATATACTCATAAATCAGCAATAACTGGTTTCCTTCAATGCAGCATCCATACAGCTTTACAAGATTTGGATGTTGTAGTGCTGAAATCATTCCAATTTCATTTACAAATTCTCGATTTCCTTGTTTAGATTTCGATGAGAGTTGCTTCACAGCAATTACAGTGCCATCTGATAACATACCCTATTTCAAAAAGAGTCTGATAAGACTTAGCATAACCAAATGAAAAACATGCAACTACCATTCGAATTTTATACCATTTGACTATCATATGTCCACAGCCTGCTTCTTTTTAATGAATTTTCACTCATTTTTTAGCATCGACTGTGTACCATCTTTTAGTGTCCAGAAATCTTGAGTTTTTATTGGAAGTCAATAAATAATTATGAATGCTCTTCAAATCTATTAATTATGTAATTTTCAAAGCATGTTCTTTTGCTTCTAATGAGTCACCTCATCACTCAATCAATTTTATTCATTATATTTTTTTAAATATTATTATTGAATAGTCATAAATTTGATAATTTAAGGTTAAAGTAATTTGAAAAGTCAGGTCAATAAATTTATGTAATTTAGAAGTTTAAAGATTGTTGACACTTCCACTTCTTTCTGATGTAACTGTCTTCTTTCTTCTATATTTCATTTATTAAAATTAATCAAGAAAGACCACATTCGGTTTATTCCATTATTAGCCACTTATTGCATGGTTACACGACTAGTGGCTCTAATGAACAGAACTTCTTGAAACCTTTCAAAAGTTGAAGCTGAACAATGACGATCAAATCGTGGAATTAGTTAAAGATATCTCATCCATTTGAAGTTTAGTTCCCCTATAATTTCTTTTGTACAGTTTCTGGCATAAATTCTTAATTTGAAAAATAAGGAAGAAAACAGGTTAAAAATATTTACAATTGTTCATCGCATAAATATTAATATGTCAATCATGTTTCTTTAACTTAGTTGCAATAGATTGGTTCTATACAATAGAACAAAAGAAATACCTTGTAAACACACCCGAAGCCACCTTCCCCAAGTTTGTTTGTTGGATCAAAGTTCTTGGTGGCGGCTCTGATCTGTCGTAATGTGAATAATCCTGTTTGCAGATCTATACCTCTAAGCTCTGGACAATACAGTACTGAGTGTCAATAGAGAGAAAATACTGTAAACAGTCTTCTATAATCTTTTGCTAATTCTGAATCCGTAATCTAGAGAGTGAGAGAGATGATTTTGAAATCTCACAGAACACGGACACTTTCAAGCAGATACACAAGATAAATTATGCTGTGGATTTTTTTCTTTCTAGAAGTTAACATAAATGTGACAAGTCAACTCACTTTTCTCAAAAATATCATGGGAATAAAAACTGTTACTGACATTGTAAGCAATCTTCATAGTTCATACACAAGAAAGATGGACAAAAACTCATTTTAATTGAAACGATACGTTAAAACATGGATTTTAAAGATTGTATAAGGTCATGCTTATGTGGACTGTTTGGGCTTGACCTGATTGTGCTGGTAAGGGTTTAAGGAGACAGCCAAATTGTATCAAATTTCGCAGGAAAAAGAAAAGAAAAAAAAAAAAAAAAAAGAGTTCTAGGCTTTCAAGATCGTATGTGAAATATAAATACGTTATAGCAGATACAAAACTCAAAACCATGCATAAAATGTATCCGATGAAGTCATCATAGCTTTCTCAAAAAATCATGGTATTGAAATTGCTACTGCCATTTTAAGACAACCATAATGCACATGCAGGAAAGAGAGACAAGATTTGAATCGTTCAGTTCAATACATCCACCCAAATAATAAATTATGACATCGATTTTCTAAGACTATTCAGTTTTGCTAATGTGGGCTACTTTATGCTTGACCTGGTCGTGCTTGTCTGTATGCTTTACAAAGTCCATGCATAGATAGAACAAGAAATACTGGAAGCTTCTTTATTAAGGTTAATTCCGTGTGATATATTGAAATCACAGAATATGTGGAATTGTGACATGATGCATTAGAAGGGGGAATAAATCATATTGTAGTTATGGGGTATGCAATTTTGGTTTTAGAGATGCCAATAAACAAAGATCTGAACTAGGATTCAATACAAATATTTCATACCTTTGTCAACAGAGATTTTGTCTCCCAGCCAGCCTTTCTTCCTCATGATACATAGGGCAAGAAAGATTAAAAATACTACCGCAGCCACTGTCCCAACCACTATTATTAAATACTTTTTATTGTCACCATCTGACGGAGGTTTGAAATCTGGAAGAAGAGGAAAATTTTCCAATCAACCAAATGAAGGGAACAACAAGATTCATTTAAAGGCAAACAGAAATGGTCTAGCCTCATAAACAAATCCCAAGCTTATTGGGCCTTTACTTTAGGTTTCAAAATTAATACTCACTAGTTGTACACCCAAGCAATTCGCAAGAAATTATTAAGTTATTTTATTTTATTTTATTCCCTTACCTCTCTCATTGTCATGAGAACCTTGACATACTTGTCAATTTATATGGAGAGAGGGGGGGAGTTTAAAAGAGAAATGAACCATCATGTTGCTTATCTATGTTGGTCATTGCACTTGGACCACTATAGCTCAGAAGAACAACCCAAAAGTCAAAGCTACAAGAGATGCATAGAAAATGGGCACATAGATGATAGCTTCGAATGTTAGTCTTGGCACTGGAGTCTCAGTTGCTGCAGTTTTTTGCGCAAAAGAGGTGGACACCAATACCACCAACAATGCCACAATGAGTTTCATCTCTAAGAGGGACACCAGTTTTGGATGTCAATGGACAGCGTTGCTGTCCGTTATTGTTCATTATTCTTTCCTTATACAACTCTTTCCTTATTTCTCTAGTTACCATTTGACAGATTGTAGCTTCCATGTATAGGGCTAGAATTAGGCGTATACCTATTTGTTTCCATGTATAGAATTGTTTGTAAAGTTATATAATATACAGAACTCTCAAGACCAAAGGATTCAGCCATTCTCACAAAGTTGACATTGGAAGCTTTTATGACCACTCAATCAGATGGGTTTTCGAGAAGAAGCTGCAGCGTTGTTTGGATTAGCATCAATGACTTCAAAGATTATAAGTGGCTATGCCTCTCCAAGATGGCAATGAAACCAATAATTACACCTTAAATAAAAGACCAAGATCTGTAGAGAAATAGGCAGAAGTGTAACAGACTTTCAATTAAGCTCAGAAACCAATCGGCCTGGAAACCGAATGGTGTTTAAGGAAATAAATTAATGCTGAGATAGTTATCCAATTGTTTTAATAACCTGGAAATCGAATAGTTTTTTATAACCTAAATTATGAAAATAAAAAGTGGTAACTCTGAGTAAGTATAAGAGAGGGCAAATGAAGTGGTAATAAAGGGGGAAAGTTGACGACAAGTGCAAAAGATGGGTAATAAAGTGGTAATAAAGGGTGGAAGTGTAAATGTATTTGTGTTATAATTAGGGAATAATAAGATAATTAAAAAATAAAAATAAAATAGATAAATGCTAAAGTGGAGCAATATTTTACAAAGAGGATGCTTCAGCTTTTGTAAATTGTAATAGATGTCAGTTTAATTGTTAAAATTGAAAATAAAAATAAATTTAGCAGCATTTTGTGTCAGAAAAAGAGTTTTATTATGGCCATTCTATAACTAGTTCTTGTCATCATATTGAACATATTGTACTTGCATGTGAAGCTCTTAAAAATCCTTGGACACTCTTTGAATTACCCAAGGTGCATTTGCAGGAAATTCCTTGCCTAGGGCCTGTGCACCCCTGGGATTTGTCGGGACGTTGTTCCTGGACACCCGATGCCAATCAAAAAAAAAAAATCCTTGGACAAGCATATTAAGAGCTTCACAACAAACTCTCTCTCTCTCTCTCTCTCATCATAAAATAAGACCTGTTTCATTTAAGTAAGAGGTAAAGTAACGATGTACCAGAAGAACTTAGATCTAAGAGTTACTTACTAGGGTCTACTGATATAGCTGATATGAGAGGACCATAAATTCCTCTAAGTGGGATGCCTGTTGTGCCTTTTCCAGCCCAGTAAAAGTGGATCTTTAGTGTCCGACTTGTAACAACAGCAGCAAATGACTTTACAAGTGGCTTTCCAGCTCCACCTGCCTCATCTTCTATATTGAAATTTTCCAGTACCAACTTGTCCTTTATTAAAAAAAATAGTAAGGCTTGTACTTGTTTGTTTAAAATGCACACAGGATAAAGTTTCTTTCTCATTTGGTGCATAATCAAGCTTGCTTACCTGAATGTAGACGTTAAATATACGTCTCCCAAGACTGTTAAAGGATCTGTCATTTGTGAAAATAATCTCTGCAAAGTGGAGTTTAACAGTGTAGTTCCCATTCATGAGACAGAGTCCATAGTATGTCAGCGAGAGAGGAGAAACGCGTGCTGTTGTGTAAAGTTCTGAATTGAGCATAGAGACATTGGACAGTGCAGAAGTATTGGTTTCAATGTAGATGTCTGCATCCATGTCATTGTCCATGAAGTTCCCAGTGCTGCTGAAAGCCCAGTTCTGACCCCAGTAAAACATTGAAGCACCTCTTTGTTCTCTGTCTGCTTCGTATCTGTTACCATTGACATTTGCTTCCTTACCACCACAATTAATGTGCAAGGAGTAAAGATCTGTTTAAGTTTGGATAATTTAAGAAAATATGTTAGAAAGAATATCCTCTCAAACATCCTATCTGTGAATATTGGAAGATAGACTTGCATTAGTACAAAATATCATTGTGTAGCAACAGCTCTCTATTCAGGCAGAATAAATGCGTGTTTCTAAATTTGTTGATTGAATCAACACTAAGGATCCAAACATTTACTCCATTTTAATACAATAGAAACCAGATCTAGCTCATACCATTCATATAAAATCAAACAGAATCCAAAAAGTGAAATCTGAATCTTTTGACTATGAGTGTATTTGTCAAGTGGAGGATGCTTTCTGTTAAGACATTAATATTAATAATAAAATTTACATTTTCCCATCAGCTTAAGCTTTTGGGACAAATGGTAGTTTCACATGGCATCAAAGCAGTGGTCCTGAGTTTGAATCCTGACTCTACACTTCACCCATTTAATTAAATATTTTACTTGTTGGGCCACTTAAAGGAGAGTATGGCCCACACGTGAAGGGAAGTGTTAAGACATAAATATAAATAATAAAATCTACTTCTTCCCATCAACTTAAGTTTTTGGGACAAGTGATGGTTTCACACTTTTGTGGCTATAATTGAGGATTAGGCACCCCTTTACTTGCGGTTTAGATTACATATCTAGTTCATGCTTCTTTGGAATATATCATTGTCTAGTAGTAAGTTGAGCGAATATATTTAGATTGGTTAATGCAAGAAATAGAAAATATAGGATGAGTAGGTCATTTGAGATCATTCAATCATTGAAAATCATTATTTATTTAGATAGTAGAAATTTGGTTGAGCTTTGCTGCATCTTTTTCTCCTCTTTGTTGTGAACCATAGTTCATCTTTTCCCTTTTTTCTTCCATCCTACCCTCATCAATATAGGCTGAAATATAAACTTCCTTTTTCATTTACTGCCTGTTGCACCTTTATACTGCTCTTCAACTTTCTAAGAAACAGTCCATTCTTTTTTCTTAAATATCATTTTCCAACTTTCCTGCAGCATAGGATGTCTAAGAAGGAACAAATTGGCATACACACTGTCAAATACAGTATTCTTCCAAATAGTTACATTCTTTATTGCTACACCAGGCCTCTTCCTTACTACCATGACAAAAACACAGAAGCTAAAATCCTAAAATTCTTCCTTTTCTTCTTGGGAGTGGAGTTTGGTTGAGGGTTTATTTATTAAATCCGTATTATTAAGTTCATACAGAGAATAAATGTTACTCAAAACAACTTCTGGAAGAAAAGTGAAACAAATCTTGGTCCAGATTGATAAACTCATGCTCATTATTCCAAGACGGTTGGGAGTGGAGTTTGGTTTATTTATTAAATCCGTATTATTAAGTTCATGCAGAGAATAAATGTTACTCAAAACAACTTCTGGAAGAAAAGTGAAACAAATCTTGGTCCAGATTGATAAACTCACGCTCATTATTCCAAGACGGGCATGGGAAACTCCTTTTTAGGCATGGATGAATTCGACTTCTGCAATAGATGATAGAGATGTTTGCAATTACATCTTAAATAAAAATACATCAAGACTGAAGCTATTATTCATAAATCACAAGCATTGAAGAATTCATACTGTTAGTAAGTGATTATATTATCCGGGAAAGAATCTTACAATTTATCCCCAGATGAGTAGCTCTCCACCAAGTTTCTGCAAAAATGGATCAAATGGTTGCTGTTTTTGTCACTCTATTCATTGTAATTGGTCAAAGAGAAACATAATAGATAACACTCACACACTCCCACGTGTACATTCTACTGGACCAGAGGTATCCCAAGTGAAGTTATTGTAAGAAACATCCCTGTATATCAAATACCAACGAATGAGAGAATAACCCAACTTTTCAATATATACTACAATAGTTGTTGCAAGCCTTTTTTTTCTTCAAGTTGGATCCAGAGGGATCAAAGTTTTGAAGAAAATGTATTATTTGACTCGCATGGTAAATCGTACTTTTCACTTCGAAATATTACAAGCTACTCCAAACGCAACCAGATCAATGTGGAATGAAGCAACTACCAAATTGGTATTATAATTATATCTAAAGGCATACAAATGGAGGTGGAAATGTGAGAAGAAGTGTCAAGGGAGTACATACACATTCTTGTTTCTTCCCAGGAGCCATTCAGGTATACTTCCAGTGAGCTTGTTTCCTGTTAAATACCTAGGACAAAGCCACATTCACATCTTATATGCAGTGTTAATGAGATTGTGAACAGATAAAGAATTTTGTTGATTGGACATTCACTCACATGAAATCTACTTTTTCAAGCAGGACAAAGGAGACTGGAATTCCACCAGTCAAGTCATTAAAGCTGAGGTCTCTACATTAATAAAGTAAAGTGGACATTAGTTTCTACCATAAAGAGAAATATCCAACCTTTATATAGATGTCTGAAGAATACTAGACGAATGGAGGGTGGGAAATGTTAACCAGAGCAATCATGTAATTGTACCCAACTTAACCAATTGAAGAAAATCTTAGGACTGGAACCAGAAAGCTTTAATGAGAATCATACAAATCCAAGATCGATACCATGTCAGATTCAATTATTTCAAGAGGAAAGTATAATCAATAAGAAAATTACTACATTATTTTAGCTTGGCCATAAAAACTCATTTGTATTTTTACATTTCCACCTCTTCAGGACAGAAGAAGTTCTAATACTCTTGAAAGGATAGAAATTGCCAGGATACAGGAGGTCTGAAATCCCTATGACATGATGAAAAAGGGCATAACCTGCAGAAAGAAATTCTGGCAGTGTATGCTTATCACTACTAGCCTAAGTAATATCCACCTTTTCCAAAATCAAATAAAAATTATCGTTGTCCCTTGAATTTTTGTCTGGGTGCTTCTCTCGGGGATAACAGAATTGGACAAGAAGGCCATCCTGCATGCCTGTTATTGCATTGAATATTTTGGAAAGCAACCTGAACATCTACAGCTTGCAATCCATGAGTTGTTCTCTTTCTGAAAGAGATCAAACATCTTGTTCAAGGTGATTCACCTATCCCTCCATGCCCACTTGTCTTCTTGCTAGGGAAACTGATCTAGTAACCAATTATTGGATGAAAGAAATATCAGGTTGAGCGGTGATTTTTTTTCTTAGACAGGCCTCCATTGCTAAGACGAGATCAAGAAAAAATTTGAAATGGTTGAACTTGAAGAAAACTGGACCTCCAAAAATTCTTTAAGTCATTGGGTTTGAAACTAACTGTTAAGAACCCAAAATATTTCACATGATTTCTTTGGACCTCCAACATTTCTTTGTTTCAGTAGGCTCTAAGACCAATTGCTAAGAACATGAAATATTTTTATCAGATTCTTAGTACAGAATCTTGACAATAAAGAGGAAATTAAATTTCTTGTCTTCGAGGAGCCTAGACTCCTTCATACAGTAGCACTGTATTTTCTGAATGATAATGATATGTACTTTTATCCAAAAAAAAAATCTAAACCCCCAGTGCTTCTTCCTGATAAATAACAGGACCCAATCAAAGAAAAGTTCCCGACTTGTTAACATTAAATACTAATTACAGTTAATTGATAACAACTTACCATGCCAATGTATTGAAGGACTATAAAAATGTTGTGTAGCATGGATCCAGGTAATATGAATGAAAAAGACCAATACCATAATCACCTTTCTCTGACCTATATAATGTTCTAATTTCTATGCAATCTTGACAGATTATGGTGTTTAAAAAAACATGACTATTCAGAAGTTCATTAGAGTCATCTCTTGAAGTACTTACAAACTTTTAAGTTTTTTCATATCCCCAATATATCCTGGGATCTCTCCATAAATTTGGCACTTCCGCAGTATCCTGTATTGCAATATTGGAGTTAC
Source organism: Carya illinoinensis (assembly GCF_018687715.1). NCBI lineage: Eukaryota > Viridiplantae > Streptophyta > Magnoliopsida > Fagales > Juglandaceae > Carya > Carya illinoinensis. The sequence continues at coordinate 23,328,673 of NC_056755.1, read as the reverse complement.
TATAAGTGCCTTAATTTTAGAGTAGGAGATGAAGAAAATAGAGTGGGAATTCAACTTACAACATCTTGATAGATTCCATATTACTCAATAGTGGGAAAGTAGACCCTCTGCCTTTTAAGTCAGTTATCCTCCTAAAAATCATAGAAGAATATAAACTGCCACTCGTATATATCTTTCTTTTTTCATGTTTTTAAGCAAATAAATGAAAAGGTAGTACAATTCTTACAGATCACTTAAGCTTGTTAAGGCAGAAATGGTTGAAGGTATTGGCCCCTCAAGAGAGCAACCTTCAAAATGCCTGTGACATATATTAGACTTCTATGTTATCAATAGTAGCATGCTATGAATGCAGTAAGAAGGCTATATTGTGGACGCTTACAGTTTTTCAATCTTAGTCCAGTTGCTAATGAAATCAGGTATCTTTCCAGAGAAGTTATTGTCGCTTACCCTCCTAAAATGTATCATAGAAACAAATATTAGAAGTCACTGAGGAAACATCATTGTTTAATGCACCTATTACATGGTAAACTTTAACGAGAAGAGCTTAAAAAGAATTAAATCACAATTTCCAATAAAAATGTATGTTATGGAATGGTTGGAGCCTCAAACGGAGATTTATATTTAGCATAAGATAATAATTATATATTTTCTTTTTCTTTTCTTTTCGTAACTTGGCATTATGAAAATTTTATAATGCACTGCGACAAGAGCTGGCTGTTCATATATATGGCCCAGATGTCTATTCCAGCTGGGTTTTATCACACTGGGTTAAAAAATATCATGAATTGAATGGAGGTGCTCACTTACATATCAGTCAAGTTGGTTAACTTGGCAAGCTCATTCGGCAATTCTCCTGAGAAAGCATTTGAGGACAGGGTACTGCAAAAAGATAATGATGAAGTCCAAAATATAAGTAACATGGATATCGCTAATGATCCATTTTAAAGATTAATATAGTGAAGAGGGCAAGTAAGATTTACAGTTTTTGTAAATTGATCAACTTTCCAATTTTAGGTGGAATGGGTCCCGAAAATCTGTTTCCTTCGATGCTCCTGTAATATGTATAAATTATTATAACTTCTAGAAAAAGTGTATGAAGATGGTTTGAAGCCATTCATAGAACTGGAAATATAAAAGTAGCCATATGAAGCCCCCGTGACAAAGTTGTTTAACCGGTTCCACATGTGAATTAGATTCACCCGTACAGCTCAAGTCTCTTATATTATACAAGAGTCATGTTTTGCTCTAGATTCCATACCAAAGAATTCTGATATCATTATCTCCTTAAAAACTATATCAATTAGAAATGGATTTATGTATTGTTTCACATTAGCCCCAATAAATGGGTTGGGTAGGCATCTATATTAATTGATATAGTAAGGTCACAAAGAGGTCACAAAGAGTTTAGAGGCCTGAGTCCACAGCACACAAACCCTAAGCGGCCATACCTTAACTCTAGTGACTTGAATAATTGTACACTACAAGCAAGGTTTATCAGAGTAACAAAACTATTCCGGCACATGATATTTTGTAAAACCACACACTACCTTGTTTTATCTGAAAAAGTTTAAAAAATTATAATTCAACAATATTTAACAGATATGATCATAAGCAGTTTCCCCCTTTTTGTTGTGAAATGATGAAGTCTGACCTGAACCATCAGCATCTAACTTATCATAGCTGTGACATATTGATTATGAATGTGAAAACAAACAAAGAAGGATTTCAACATACAAGTTTGTGAGGGTGGTGATGTTGGTAAGAACTGTTGGGAAGGGACCTGACAAGCTGTTCCCCATTAAAGAGCTGCATATGAAATTAACATAGAGCATCACCTGTTGATATACTTTTTGAGTAGTAATAGAAGGAAATGTAGGAGAAGCTGCTTACAGCTCGACCAAGTGCATTATACCCCATTGGGAAGGTATGGAACCAGTAAGGTAGTTCCGACTGAGATCCCTGCATGAAAGGAAGTGTTTGGAAGATGGAAAAATATAGTTGCAAGTATAATTGTGCACTAATCTGAACACTAATGTGATGTGATTGGTCAAAAAGTAGATTTTATTGAAAACAGTGTTAATTTAAGTATGAATAAATCAGTATTGGTACACAGTTAGTGCGCAACTGTGCTTGTATGTAGCAAAACTCTTAGAAGATTACCCAGTTGGCTATCGCCTTTTAATATAGATGCAAGCATAGAAAAAATGGATATGAAGTCATTACTTGGTTCACATATTTTTTATAAGTAAATGTGTTTGCTATGTAATTGGTTCGAATTAGAGGAAAATACTGTTTTTTTTTTCTTACAGTTGATGGAGGTACCGAAGCTTGGAAAACTCCGGTGGCAAAGTACTCGATAGATTTTGTGCCTTCAAAGCTCTGCATATATCTCGAAAGTAAATAAGACAAGCATTGCATGTATATCTAAAAAAACTACTTCACACTTAATCCAGAGAGTGCCGCTAAAATGTCCTTCAAAATCTCTCGCATAGGTTGAAATTTGGTTTTGAATTTAATAAAGCGGGAAAGGCTTCAAAGTATTTTGTGCATATGCTTCAACACTTCATAGAAAGGAAGAAAACCATTACTGAATTAAAAAGAAAGCTAATTCTCATTCTTAAGGCATCACCATTTTTCTTTTTCGAGAACCGTGATACAAAGACTGGATGGGTACAGACCATCACATCAGTTTCTCAAATATATATAAATACTAGGTGAAGGGTACCACTCCACCTCTTACAAATATTATTTGAAATTTGAAGAGATAAAAAATAAGTGATATTTTCAAAAGACTACAGGAGGAAAGTATTAGGAATTGGAGTCAAGCAAAAAAGGAAAATGATAAACTTACTTTTTATTTATAATTTGTATACAAATATATAGGAAAATAATATTATTTTAAATTTTATTTTGACTTTATTGATGATTTGATGTGTTTAAATATAATATAAAAATATTATTATATTTAAAATTATTTATAAGTTGTAAATGAGTTGGTGGTGTATCATTACCCAGCAAAAAATGCTTGCACCTTAAGGCTAGCAAATATAGTTCAAATCCTAGGGTGAGCTACAACAACTCGCACATAAAGCAAATAAAAGTGCTCACACTCAAGACGAGGACCGTGAAAAGTAACAAAGCATATCCCTTGAAAAGCAACAGTGCTCACCGCACCGTGAAGGAGTGAGCATAAAGGTTCAGCAGAGGACAAATAGAAGCACTTGCCTAGGTCAGTGGATGAAAGTGCTCACAACTCGAAAGGTGAGCAAAAATGCCCGCCACCTCAAATATTGGGGCAAGCAAAGAATGCTCAAACTTGGGGTGAGCAAAAGTGAAAAACTTGGGGTGAGCAAAAGTGAAGGACATGTACCGTGAAAGAGCATGAAGCTTTATCCAAGGTGCTCACCACCAAGGCAAGCACGAGATGACAAAGTGCTTCCCCCAATGTGAGCACCATGGAGAGGGGTGAGCAAAACTGGTTGACCTAAGGTTCGCACCCTGTGCGAGCACCATGAGGAGCAACGAAGCTAGCCCCCTCAACTAGCACTGTAAAGGAACATGAAGGATTGGATAGGGGATAGCAAAAGCACTCACCTGGGTGTGAGGGCAAGCAAAAGTGCTTGCACTCTAAAGGGTGAGCAAAAATGCTTACCACCTCGACTCTTGGGGTGAGAAAAGAATGCTCGAACCCGAGGCAAGCACCATAAAGAGCAATAGTGAAGGACATGCACCGTCAAGGAGCATGAAGGTTTGTCCAATGGTGAGCAAAAGTGCTCATCTTTGCACAGGATGGCAAAGTGCTCCCTCCCTTGCCCCCCCTTCCCCAGCGGCAAGCCAAAAGAGCTCGACTCTGGAGACGACCAAAAAATACTTGCACCCAACTGAGCAAAAGTGCTCACCACCTAGGCGATGCATCATGAGAGGCAAAATTCTCCTTACCTTGGTAAAATGGTCTATCCTTGGGTCAATTTTGACCCGCAATGGGTTTGTGGTCCACCTCTATCACAAGTCCTGTCAATGCGACTCAATATTGCAACATCCATCTTTGTTGTGGGTCATGCCATGGTCAATCTCTATCATGGGTTATGCCATTGTCCATCTCTTTCATGATCGTGGGTGTTGTCATCCATCTCTACCATGGTCCTGGGATCTCTTAACTCTGTCGTGGGCCATTGGGTCAACTCTATCATGGGTCTCCAATTCTAGTTCTAGAGATTTCTAGTTGTCGATAGTTCTAGAGATTTCAGTTTGATTTGGATTAGGGTTGTTTCTTTCTAATTTGATTTGTTATATGGGTATTTTAATCCTTCGAATAGGTAATAAGGACATTTTAGCCTAACCCAAGTCTCTTACAATGGCACTTTGTCGGATCACAGTATCTGTGGTAAGGGCATTTTAGTCCAACCTGGGATCTTAGTCAAACATGGGATCTATAGAGAGATATCTTGGTCTAAGTCCATCACATAAATTCCTACTTAGTAGACTCTAAACTTGCTCTTTTATTACAAATAGATCAAGTACATAAATGGATACCCTTTTCACAATCATTTTTATAACTATATTTTAAATAAAATGCATATTATAAAATAACTTATAAAATAATTATAAAAATATTATTATGTTATAAAATATCATACTTTTAAAATATGGTTGGCAAAATAATTGTGTATTTACCAGTAATCTTCTATTTCTAACGAGAGAAATTGATCAAAATGCTTTCATAGAAAAACAGTATGGGTGACAATATGTGACATAACCCACGAATCCAATACAAATAGGCTACAAATTAATGGGTTTATATATAATGTTAACGGGTTCGAATCAAAACGGGTTGACCTATTAAAACACGATTTATAAACGGGTCAACCCGCTTAACCTGAAATCAACTTGTTTTGATTAATTATGTTGACTTATTTTTAATTAATTATTAAACGGGTGACACGATACGATCCGTTATCTAAGTGGATTATATTAGAATTTGAAAGTTTGATACGTTTAGCATAACGGGTCGGGTTCATATTGATTTATATAATCAAATGTTCATAACTTGACATGATCCAAAAATATGAATTGCGACTCCTAAAATACGACGCCCGTTGATCCAAGAAAATAAAAAGGAAAAACAAAGTGTGGATACAACCTATCAAGATGACAGTAGAAAACAGATATTCGATCTATCTATACCTAAGAATTGCGAAAACAGAGCAAAATGTCCATAAAACATTTTGACCAGCAACTGCATGGTGTCACCAAGTTTCGTTGACTTAAACCCATAATTACAAATATTTTTAGAGTTTTTTACATAAAAGTAAAGCCGCGTACTAATCTGCGTACCAATACTGCTTCATTCATACTTAAAATTTAAATTAATACTATTTTCAATAAAATCTACTTTTTGACTAATCACATTAAATTAATGTACAGATTAATACAAAATTGTACTTGTAATTAGATTTTTCCATATTTTTAAGGCCACCATGGACTGAAATTTTGTTTCTAGATGGAGAAGCAGCTTCTCCGAAGACTTCCAAACCCTAATAATCATCAACTTTTCACCTCATTGGGATTCAGAAATATTTTCAACTCGTCTTAACTCATTATTACAAGTTTTTCATACAAAAAATAATAAACAATTCAATTTTTTCAAATTTCAATTCAACTTTTTCAAATTCTAATTCAATTTTTTTAAATTTCAAAATAATAATAATATTTTATTCAATTCATCTAAAACTATCTCATTTTATCTTATCTCTTAATTCAAACTACAAACTTCTTATATAAAGCATTTTACAAATTTCAAAAAAGACAAATTTCTTTGTAAAAGAAGAAAATTTTATTAATAAAAATTAATTTTAAGTGAAGTTTACTTTTATACGACAACTTTATGAAATTTATCGTCTACTTGGAGCAGAACAACTCAACTGAAAATTCTCGGCCTTACCCGACAACCTTTTCCAAAGTCAATCGACCCAAACCCGATTTGTGGATTGCAAGGTTCGGTCTTTCGTTGACATGTGGATTGTAAAACCCAACTCCTCTACGACGTAGGAAATACTTCAGCGCCGATTCCGAGAAAATATAAGATGAAAAAGCTCACCGACATGCCGCTCAACTCCATAGTCGACATGTTGTGTGCAAAAACCAAACGCTCTACTATTCCAAGTGACAACTAGTTGATAGAGTAATTCTTACGTATATTTTATTATATTTTATTGATGTAAGAGATAAAAATAATGAAATCAATCATACTAATTAAATATATAAAAAATAGATTTTAAAGTAGTTTATATTTTAGTTACAAGTTTTATTGCCTAATAAAAAAGGTTAGTGGATCATTATTTTTCCCACGAACAGAAGATAAGATATTAACTTTAAAATAATTATACAGAAAATTTTTATAATTTAAAATAGATAATATTTTTGTAAAAGGAAAACAAAAATAGCTATCTATAAACAAAGAGGAAGCAAAGCATGCGAAAAAGCAAAAGGGGAAAGAGAATTAGAGATATACATCCTTACGACATGGCAGGAGCTGTTGTTCAAGGTACAGTCACATGTCACGGTGCTCTCGACGCCTTTCCTTTCATCCCCCAATACCCACCAATTCCCTTCTCCACTGCAGGGATCTATCTCAAAATCCCAATCTTTCTTTCCCAGTTTCTTCCCTATCTCTTTCAGTGTCTCCACTGCTCCATACAAACAAACCCAGAAAGAATAAGTATTGAAACAATCTTTTTGCACAAAAAGAAAGAAAAATTATGAAGATTTTAAGAGCTGATCAATTTAGCTGGGACTGATTTTTCAATGATCACAGGCTGTTAGAGCAAAGATTTGATTGAGAATGATGCAAAAATATGGAATAGTAGAACTGAGCTGATTCTGCAATAACAAAATGAATCACCAACTTCTGCTTTCTTTTCTTTGCTATCTAATAGATCAAATAGGGTGTGAAGTTGACAAACTTTGATACCTTCATCACTGTGAAGCTTTGCAGTAGCAGCCAATCCAAATGTTTCAAATGAAAACAATGCAGTGGAGAAGATGACAAGTGCAAGAAACAGCTTTGGAATTGCAAAATCAGCCTCCATTTGGATATTGAATTTTGCTGAAGGCCAGCTTTTGAACGAGAGAGAGAGAGAGAGAGAGAGAGAGAGAGAGAGAGAGAGAGGTCTGAGTCGGAAAGAGTTACAAGATGCTGGACGACAATGGAGATACAGATTAATGACATTGATCATTCACTACTGTGTCGTTCACTATCCTTTGCCATTTGTCTTTTCCAAAAGATCCGCGTGGAAAATGTTGACCACTGGGGTTGAGCTTGTTTCATATTTTTTTGGATGTCAGAAGCTGCTTGCATGATCCAGAACTTCACCCAGGGAAAGAGAGAAGGGATAGAAAAAACACCAATGATTAACCATAACAAAAAATTTAGTCGTAAACATAATTATATGTTAACATGTATGTTAATTTAATATGATTAATTAAAAAATAAAATTTAATTAAAAATAATATTAATTTAAATTTTAAATATAAATAAATTAATATTAATATACAGATTAATATACGATTTATTTATACATAATAAAATTTAATAAGAAAATTCTTTTCATATTTTTTAAATATTCTTAAAAAATTAAAAAATACACTTAAAACAACTTCTTTAATTATTAAATAATATATACATATTTTGGCTAGGAGGCAGGCTCGCTTTTTCCAACAAATAAATGCATGTTCAGTCAAAATTTGATCTATCTATTTTTCTTATAATAGATATTTTTATTATATTTTTATTCCTATTAAGTCGTTATTCAGATCTGATTCAAATAGATCTTGTCCATTACAATAGAGCCATATTTCTATAATTATAATATGTTAAATATTGAAAGAAATTTATAAGATTACATTATTCCTCGTGTTCAAAAAAATTAAATTTATAAGCAATCTACTTTATCCTTTAAATTATCATTTCTTGCCCATCATTAATTAAAACTATTTAGAAAACTATTAATTTGGCCAAATAAATAGTCTCGCTTGTTTTCATAAATGATATGAGAAGAAATGAGTTGAAATAAAAATTGAAAATTAAATAAAAATATTATTGAAATACATTTTTTTAATATTATTTTTATTTTAAAATTTAAAAAAAATTAAATTTTTTATTTTATTTTATATAAAAATTTAAAAAAATTATAATAATTAGGTAAGATGAGAGGAACATGATTGTGAAAACAATCGAGTTAATTTCATTTGTATGTTATACTTGTTAAGATATAATTTTAAATTATCAAATTTACAAATTTCTTTAGCTTTTAAAATAAATAATAATTTAATGTGATATCGAAACAAAAATTCTTGGCTATGCTCTTCACTTTTCTTTTCTTTTTCATTATAATTAAAATATGTTACTTATTGGGTCCATACTTGAAGTGTAGTTAGTCATCAGTACCAAGAAGTTCACTAGGTGGCTGATAGGTATTTTGGGCTATGGAAAAATATAGTTGCAAGCATAATTGTGCACTAATCTGTGCACCAATGTGATGCGATTGGTCAAAAAATAGATTTTATTGAAAACAGTATTAATTTAAATTTTAAGTATGAATAAATCAGTATTGGTATACAAATTAGTACGCGACTGTGCTTGTATGTAGCAAAACTCTTTGGCTATACTGCTCAACTCAAATAAGAAGTTCAACTTATGTGCTCTTTACTCAAATAAGAAGAAAAGAAAAGAAAAGAAACAAATAAAATTCTTGAAAAAAATATATGTGAACATCTTATAGAGTACAGCCTAGCTATTCCATCGAGTAAACTTCAGTAAAATTTTGACTAATGTCTCACATTTTGCCTTTTGACAATTCCTTGTGGTGCCCTGTTTCACAGTAAAAAGATTTGACGAGGATATGTGGTGTTAAGAGTGTCAGCGGATCGACAACACCTAGAGTTTAAATTAGGACTAGGCATGCCTTATTCACACAGAACTGCACGTGTCAGTAACTATTCAAATGTACCACAACAAAATAACTAAAAATTTAGTCAAAAACCAAAACTTCATTCCTACCAGAGATCCAAACCATGAATGGGTTCATTCATTGTTAAGGACAACAATGCCCCTGCATGTACTGTCAGTCACCAAGGATCACAACTAAAACATAAGTGCAGCTCAACGTAACAAATTCTACAAAGCATGCACTACGTAACAAATTTTGTAGAGCATACATTGCATGCATCGTCCACTGTAAAACCAACCTTAGCTTTAGAAGATTCTTGATTCTTTGTAGCCTAAACTCTATAAAAAGGATCTCTTATAATAACCATTTTTCAATGAGAAATACATATTTCACTACTGCTTTAGCATGGTACCAGAGCCCTAAAGGACTAATCGTCCATGGTTTCCTCCTCTGATTCTTCTCCCTCTCCAACCCTCCCTCAACCAAATCTCTCTCCCACCATCGCTGTGAAACTCACCCCTGATAACTATTTACTGTGAAAAATTCAATTAGTCCCTTATTTTCTCGGCCAACGCCTTTACAAATATGTTGATAGCTCATGCCCTCTACCAAAACCCATGCTTGATGCTAATACCTCAAACCCAGCTTACGAGCTTTGTCTACAACAAGACCAACTGGTCATGTCTATACTTATTTCTTCATTTTTTGAACCTATCATGGCACAAGTTATTGGTTGCACCACTGCACGAGCTGTTTGACTCTCTCTAGAAAATACTTATGCCTCTGTTTCCCAAGCTCGCATTGTTCAAATTCAACTTCAATTGGCATCTCTTAATAAAGGTTCCGACACCATCTCAACTTATTTTCGGAAAGCCAAGAGTCTCGCCAACACCGTGGTAGCTGCTGGTTGTCCCCTATCTCCAACTAATTTTCTTCCTTATTTGCTCAATGGACTAGGTTTCGATTATGATGCACTAGTCTCTTTTGTCACTACCGACTGGAACCTATTTCTCCTAAGGAATTACTTGGACATCAACTAGCACATGAAGCAAGGTTGAATCATCACTTGAAATGAGTACCTTTTCCTCTGATGCATCTGCAAATTTCACTGCAAAATATTCCTCTAGTTCATGTGGTCAAGGATCTCGTGGTGATCGTAATCACGGTTGTAATGCTAGACAGTTCACTCCCAATAGGCGTCATGGAAATTATGTAGGTAACAATGCTCCCAACTCTTTTTCTCCTATTGACAAGCATTTGGTTTGTCAGGTATGCAATAGACAAGGCCACATAGTTCTCACCTGCCACTATCGATTTAACCAAGCATATACTGCTACCTGCCTACCTATCACTGCCAACTTCTCCTCCTCAAGTTATTCTTTGGATATAAACTGGTATCCAGACACTGCTGCTACAAACCATATAACAAGTGATCTGGGTAATCTGAATTTGCATGCTATTGAGTACAATGGTGACGAGCAACTCCATGTGGGTGACGGTTCTCCAATACCTATCTCACATTCCGATTTAGCCTCTTTCTCTTCCTCCTCATCAAGATTTTTACTTAATAAAATTTTTTGTGTGCCCTCTTTCCAAAAGAACTTAATCTCAGTCCGTCAATTCTGCATTGATAATGATGTTTTCTTTCAATTTTTTGCTATCTCCTTTTTTGTTAAGGATTGCAAATCGTTCAAGGGACAACAAGTAATGCTTGTATACCATCCCTCAACAAGTTCCAGCACCTTCTACGTTTTCCACTCATCTCTCGGTTCCATTGTGGCATACTAGGCTCGGGCATCCCTCAATCAAACTTGTCCAATTTATCCTACGGCAGCATAAACTACCTTATGAGCATTCTCTAGTTCCTTTTTGTAATGTCTGTGCCAAGGCCAAACATCACAGATTTCTGGCTTATACACGAATTAAGAAATCTACTACACATTTTCAGCTCATATTTTCAGATTTACGGGGACCTTCCCTACATGTGTCTAATGAGAATTATCGTTTTTACATTACCTTTGTGGATGACTTCTCCCGCTACACTTGGTTGTTCCCTCTAAAATCAAAATCTCAAGCTCTTGAAACCTTTGTCAAATTTAAAACTAACGTAGAACTTCAATTTAACACCAAGATAATGCAATTTCAATCCGACTGGGGAGGCGAGTTTAGACCATTTTCAAATTACTTAAACTCATGTGGAATAACTCAAAGAATTACATGTCCCCATACCCACTCCCAAAATGGGACTGTTGAACAAAAGCACCGCTATATAGTTGACATGGGTGTAGCACTTCTTGCCCACTCCTCTGTCCCACTTCATTTTTGGCCCCTTGCATTTTCTCATGCAATTTACTTAATCAACATGTTGCCTTTAGTCACATTACATAATATTTCTCCATTTTTTCTACTTCACAAAGTGCATCTTGATTATGCTTCCTTACGAGTCTTTGGCTCTTAATGTTGGCCTTTAACTACTCCATACAATTCCCATAATTTTGCTTTTCGCTCTCTCTCATGTGTCTTCCTAGGCTTGAGTCCAAATCATCGAGGATTTATCTGTCATCACATCTCCACGGATTGGACTTTTATTTCCAAAGACGTTCGGTTCAACGAGTTTAACTTCCCTTTTTCAAGCCTTCCCAAGCCCACACCCTATTCTCAACCCACTCATGTAATTCTTCCTCACTTTACATCCAACCCACCATCCAATATTAATTCATCTCCTTCCTCTGTACTTGGTCCCCCTCCGGTTACATCAACTCTTCCCCTACCACCCTTACAGAGCACGTCTTCACCACCTCAACAGCATGCTCATTCAATGATTACTTGTTCACGGACCAATTCCCTTCACCCAAGCAAGCATCCTGATTGCACTTCAAAATGGCCCTTACCTCATGCCTTTGTAACCGACCTCACATCTGTTCCAGAAACTCCAGCAAATTACACCACCTCAAATTGGTACCCCAAGTGGCGTGAGGCTATGGCCAAGGAATTTCATGCTCTCCTTGCAAACCAAACATGGTCATTATTACCTACTTCTCAAGTCCAGAACATCATCACTTGTAAATGGGTGTTTCGCACCAAGCAACATGCCGATGGTTCCATTGAACGTCGCAAAGCCCGTTTAGTTTCCAAAGGCTTTCTCTAGCAGCCTAGGATCTATTTTGAAGAAACTTTCAGCCCTATCATCAAGGCTATAACCGTTTGCATGGTATTTGCAATTGTTGTTTCTCATCACTGGGTTGTTCGACAATATGACGTGCAAAATGCTTTTCTGCATGAGCCACTTCATGAAACAGTGTACATGTCCCAGCCACCTAGGTTCTCTCATCCACAACACTCCTTTCACATATGTAGATTGAACAAAGCAATTTATGGGCTTCAGCAATCACCCCATGCATGGTATTCACATCTCAGTTCTCGCCTAGTTGATCTTGGCTTTGTTATTTCAACAGCAGACCAATCACTCTTCATATCAAAAATTGTAAATGCTACAACCTTTGTCTTGGTCTATGTTGATGACCTGTTGATTACGGGCTCCTCTTTGAAGTACATCACTGAATTCATTTCAGCCTTGCGCACTGACTTTCCAATCATAAACTTGGGAAATCTACATTATTTTCTAGGTGTTGAGAGGCTATCTGTAATTTTAAATGTCTGCTTCTTACGCAACACAAATACATTACTGATTTGTTGTATCGGATAAAGATGCATGATTCGAAACCTGTTAAAACTCCCATGTCCACTTCTGAAAAGCTGAATGCCTATTCTGGACAGCTCTTTGAAGATCCTACATTATATCGTAGACAATCGGTTCCTTGCAATACCTATCTTTCACAAGACCGAATCTTGTCTATGCTGTTGAAAAAGTATGCCAGTTTATGCATACCCCTCGGGTCCCCCATTAGCAGACTGTGAAGCAGATTCTGAGGTATCTCAAACACATCTCCACAGTTGGTCTTCAAATTTCATCCTCCTCTATTGCTTAAATCACTGCATGGTCCAACGCTGATTGGGCAGGGTGTCAAGACGATCGACGATCTACAAGTGGTTATTGTATCTTCATTGGTTCCAATCTAGTCTCATGGTCCTCCAAGAAGCAACCCATAATTGCGAGATTGTCAACTGAGGCAGAATTCAAACCCATTGCCAACACTACGGCAAAAGTAATCTGGCTCCAAAGTTTATGCCGTGACCTTGGTTTACATTCACCTCTTGCACCATTACTCTATTGTGACAACATGGGAGCAACTTACCATTCCTCCAATCCTATTTTTCATAAACGCACCAAACATGTCGAAATTGATTTTCATTTCGTACGCCATCGTGTTCAAAACAAATCTTTACGTGTTGCATTCATTTCTGGTAAGGACCAACTTGCAAACTTACTCACCAAACCCCTCTCATTCACTCGGTTTACATCACTTTGTTCAAGTCTTCGTCTTCACATTTTGCCGCTCGACTTGAGGGGGGATGTTAAGAACAACAATGCCCTTGCACGTACTGTCAGTCACCAAGGATCACATCCAAAGCATAAGAGCAGCTCAAAGTAACAAATTATGCAGAGCATGCACTACGTAACAAGTTCTGTAGAGCTTGTAAAACCAACTTTAGCTTTAGAAGATTCTCGATTCTTTGTAGCCTAAACTCTATAAAAATGATCTCTTGTAGTAACCATTTTTCAATGAGAAATACATGTTTCACTACTGCTTTAGCATTCATTAATTTCACAAATATCTATATGTCACTTCACTTCCCAAATAATATTATACAGTATCATCCATTTCATTTCCTACATCTAGGTACGAAAGGCCTTAAAAATATTAATAACAAAGACAGGCCTATGTTGCTATTCCGGTGGGTTCAATCATTCTTTATCAAGCATCTCTCCTAGGGCTAACTTTGTATCAAGGTTTATGGTTCAAATAAATGAAATCATTTGTAGACTAAAGAGCTATTGTGAGACTGCTAATGAGAGGGAATGCATGTGAAGATCATATAATGCACAATTTCTTGTAAAAATCTGTGAACACGTATATTTGTGTGTGATGATAATCCACCTCTTCTCAAACATGTAAAACTCATCTCATTACATAACATAAATCTTGTCTCATAAAATCTTATCTCATAAAATGCTAAGCAGTTAATATTAGGAAATATGATGTTAGATGGGTTACAAAATGCCTATTTAAACAAAGACGCAATATGGAGGCCGCCGCTACTTTTATTGAATTTTTTATTTTTATTTTTGAAGTAATAGACAAACAGAGAATTAGCTTTTACATTGTACAATAATACTAGAGTCAACATGATCTTTTTTATGTTATTATTGAATTAAGAATTCAAAAAGGAGATGATTGAATTTTCGCTTGCCCCATGGGCAGATGGGTGGGGAACTAACGGAGCCACTACTACTGCCAATGGCCGATATGCCCACTTAAATTTTTATTTTTATTTTTATTTTTTTATGTCGAAATCCTTTCTAAAATAGGGCCTTTCGGATCTATTCATATAAAATAAATTATAGTTTCGCACACTATGTTTTTTAAAATTTTTCTATACAAAACTGGTTAAACCGTTAGCTTTTCATTAAAGAATATGATTCCAAATAATTATTTACACCTATAAAGTATTGAAGGTTAAACCTTAAATGATTATTTTCATTTCTATTCATCATGGTTGAGGAAATTAATTTAACTTCGATAATATTGGCCGGCAAATTAGAATGGCTTATGTATTAGTCTCCATGTTGTAATCATAGAGAACTAACGGTCAAATTATTAATTTACTGGTACAGGTAATGTTATATATAATTATAAAGTGCACAAATGTCGTATTGTAGTTTTGAAAAAAAAATAGAATTTATTATTAAAAAATTAATTTTTTTTATGCAGATCTCATATTTTTTTATTTTTTTAAGTTATTGTACAATGCTTGCACATTCACGACTATAACTATTATTTTTTATATATATATATGAGCGCAAGTATCACTCACTCATTTTGAAAAAAATGTAAGTCTATTATTAAAAAATTAATTTTTTATGTGAATCTTATATTTAATTAATTTTTTTAATAAAAATGTGTGATATTTGTGCATTCTATTATTATAAATAATATTTTTGAAATAATATTTGCTAAAATAAATAAAATGTAACTTCATCCGGGGTGCATTCATCGAGCAAAATTATATCCCTACCATGATGTTGCATGTCGACCTATATATTTTGCAATGTAGGCTGAGAGATCAATCTACATTTGCAGATCGTTACATAAAAAAAGAACGGTTTGGATCGAAGCTTGTATGGAAGGAGAAGAATAACGAAAAAGAAGAAGAGGTGAGGAGAATGGATAGTGGAGACTGGAGGGACGCATTGATGAATGGGAGAAAAGACAGACAAAAAGTGGAGACAAATGAGGCTAAAGAAAACCGTGTGTACAAATGTATAAAAAGGTGGTCCGTGCATTGATTAGATAGTAGCCTCTATATACGTACCGGGCGACTTGCGTAGGCTTTTACGGATGGCTCTTGCTCGCAACCTGTCCCTGTCTGCATATATTTAAAAAATAGTAAATTTTTTAAAATAATATTATTTAAAACTTTAAAAAAATCTTATTCTTATATTTACAGAAGTAATTATGCAAGCAGCATGCAATCACTTTAAAAAAATAAATTAATATGAAATTTACATGAAAAAAATAATAATTTTTTAATCCTAAACTTTATTCTTTTTCAAAATAATTATACAATATTTATAATTTCACGAATGTATGTAAAATATTAAAAAATATTAAAAAAATTAAAAAAAAAAATTTGCGGAGTCACCAACGGTGCCTCTAGCACCGTCTGGAAAGAAATATCTCATACCTGTTCACGTGTGAACAGACCACCACGTCGACTTTCCACATTCAAAGTCTCATTTGATAGCGCCACTTGTTCCATTGATTTGATGTCTGCTGAGAAGTGAGGGGAAGACGGCCAGTGGGCAGTGTGGACTGGAGAAATCCAATGATTCCTACCATACGCGTTTTAATTAAAGCAGAATTGGGATCAACAACTTGACACTGACTTATCTCATATTCCACACCACATTGCTGGAGTTAAAATATATAATAGGAAAATGATATTTACAATTGTAATTATGTAAGTGATGTGTAGTTATTTTTTAAAAAATAAATTAATATAAAATTTATATAAAAAAATTAATTTTTTAATCATAAATTCTATTCTTTTTTAAAATAATTACATGGCGTTTACAATTTTACAATTATATATAGTATTGCTCTATATAATAATGCCACCTGAGTTGTAGGTGCCCAATTAGCACTGGACTTGGACACGAAAGAGATTGTTCGCAAGTTACAAAGACCTTACGAGTAGGGGTGGGCAGCGGGGTCCGCACTCCGCTATCTTGCCTCTGTTTGTTCTTCTCTCGCACGACGGAGCAAGATAGACCGTCCCGCATGGGCCGAGGCGGGGCTCCCACCCAGCATCTAGTCCCTCTAACAGAGGTGGGAGGTAGGGAGGACCCAATCTCGCCCCGCATTTTTCCCGCCCTGCCCTCACTTATATATATATATATATATATAAATATTTATATATACAAAAATATAAATATATGTTTATATATATAAATATAACAAATTATAATATATATATTTATATAATATATATATTTATATATATAAACATATATTTATATTTTACAAATTGTGTATATATAAATATATATTATAATTTGTTAGACTTATTCACAAATTATGTATTAGTAAATTTAAAAATTATATAGTTTAAAAACTACTACACTACAACTTATACAAAATATGTATTAACAAATTTAAAAATTACATAAATTTTAAATTATAGTTATATTTATAAAATTTAAATTTATAATTTAAATTTAAAAATATATTTTTTATCACTTTTAAATCTAAAAATAATTTTTTTAAATAATAAAATATAGTTAATATTTAAAATAAAAATAAAACGGAACGGATTGAATATCCACCCCGCACCCGGTACCGTGGTAGCACCCCTACTTACAAGAAGAAAATCGAGCTGTCCCCAGCTCCAGTATGTTCTTGTGTGAAGCAAGATCTCATCTTAAATATATCTATGAAATGACGGTATTATCTTTTCTAATAAAAAACAAATATATCTATCACGTGTATATATATGCAGCCTCTTCTTTTTAAAATAAAATTTTTCTACATACAAATCACGTATTAATCTATATATCAATATTAATTCTTTTATATTTAAAATTTAAATTAATATTATTTTTAATAAAATTTATTTTTTATTAATCACATTAGATTAGTACATATATTAATACACAATTATAAATACAATTAAAATTTTCTTTTAAAACATTATCATGTCTCGAAGGCCACTACTCTATTATATTATTCCCCATTATCCACCAAATTTTGGAATTAACATAATTCTATTGGGAAACAAATCTTAATGCAAGATCTCTCATTTTTTGTCATTTAATGCAACATCACTATGACCAAAATCATTCTTTAATGTTAGTTGATTGCTAAATATTGACTCACTTTGCTGAAAATCATGCTTTATTTTGAGAAAAATCATAGCTTATTTTTAAACTATAACCCATTTTAAATTGAGTAATGTTACTATACTCTTTAATTTATACTACTCATATTGTCTCTTGGACGTGGCACCAAAGAAAAAAAAATATCACTATCAAACTATTAAAATTGTTGTTAGGCTTCCTAATTATTCTAGTAGTTTAAAAAAAAATGAAATTCAATTTCTTCTTAAAATTTAACCATTCATATATAAAGGAAATAAAAATCATTTTATGCTTTTATACCTGATTTGGATAGCGAGATGATCTATGAATAATAGTGTAATTATTTAAATTGAGATGTATTATGAAGTTTTGAGAAATAAGAAATGAAAAATTGAATAAAAATATTATAAACTTAAAATATTACTAGAATATCAATTTTGTTTTGAAATTTAAAAAAGTTTGAATTGTTTTTTGTATTTTATTTGAAAATTTAAAATAGTTGTAATGATTAGATGAAAAAGTTAAAAATTTAAAATTGAAAAGTGTATATATTTGTAATGTTTGAATATTGAGATAAGATGCGATGAGATGAAATAAGATAGAAGGCTCTTGTTATCCAAATTAGGCCTTGAACTCTGTTTGAAACTCGAACTAAGTTGAATTTAGTTTAATTTTAAGTTGAGTATAATATCTAAACACTCAACTCTCAAATCACTAAATTCATTTCAATTTAAAATCTATTTACACGTAGAACTCACAATATTTTTTCAACTCAACACTTTTTTACATACGGGACCCACAATTTTTTTCCAACTTTCCATAAATATATAAACTTATTTTAGCATCTAAATATATCTAAATTCATTTTAAATAAATCCTACACAACTTACTTAAATATCTAAACTCATTATTATTTATAAAAAATTTAACTCATCTTAATTTAATTCAATGTCTAAATAGAGATTCTACACAGATGAGATGAGATGTTTTAAATAATAATTAATAAAATATTGTTATAATATAAATTTTTAATATTAATTTTGTATTGGGATTTAAAACACTTTTTTACATACGGGACCCATAATTTTTTTCCAACTTTTTATAAATATATAAACTTATTTTAACATCTAAATATATCTAAATCCATCTTAAATAAATCTTACAAAACTTACTTAAATATCTAAACTCATTACTATTTATAAAAAATTTAACTCATCTTAATTTAATTCAACGTCTAAATAGAGATTTTACACAGATGAGATGAGATATTTTAAATAGTAATGAATAAAATATTGTTATAATATAAATTTTTAATATTAATTTTGTATTGGGATTTAAAAAAATTTAAATTGTTTATTATATTTTGTATTGAAATTTGAAAAAGTTATAATGATGAATTGAGATAAGATTTTTGATTTTATGTAACCAATCTAGATTTAGACTATATTTGGATGTTAAGGATATCTCCATACTTTTCAACATACTTTACTACTATTTATTATTTTATTATTATTTTTCACATACTTTTTACTACTATTCATAATTTTTATTATTATTTAATATTTAATTATTAATTATTTATTTTTATTACTATTCATAATATATCTCAACACTTCCTAATATCAATACTTAATCTTAATGTTTGTACGTTAAAAAAGTTGATAAATCTTTAAAAGACGGAGAATTTGAGAAAAGAAGTAGAAGTCTTTTTTTTCAATAATGATATAATTATTTTATCTATAATAATGTCATGTCAATCATACCACAATAATAATAATATATAAAAACTGAAAGGAAAATAATATATTTACTATTCCACTATAATTTATTTATTATTTTTTTTATATTTAATTTATTTTTTACTTAATAATTAAAAAAATAAATATCAGTAAAATTATATATTTTTAAAATTTTTGTAATGATTAAAAATATTAAAAAAGTACTTAAAAAAATAAAAATAAAATTTATAATACATTTAAACAATAAATAGATAATAATAAGATAGTAAACCTATCATAAATGCGTAAAATTTTCACTCAAACTCCGTGAAAAAGAAAAGTTAACATAGACAAGACAGATGTCCCCATCTGTCAGACACTCGTGGATGAATGGACCCACACAAAAGTTGCAAGTTGTGAAGCACTTACGAAGACGATACGGCCCATTGACCCAATAAAAGACCCAAAAAGCAGTAGGCTTCACTCCCATATTCAATATTTGCGACCCACGAGCTTAGCATTTTAAACGGATAAAATACAATATTCCTCAACTTATCGTCTAATTTATAATATAGAAACTATAGAGACGAAAACTTCTATAATTTTTCTTTATAATTCTTTTTAAATGAAGGACATTTTTAAAGTAATATTATTCCTATAACTATTGTGTAGGTTATTTTTTAAAAATACTATCCGTATATGACAAAATCGTAAACATTATTCAATTTTAATTACTTTCGAGAATAATGTTACTTAATTATCTAAAACTTACTGCTTAGATAGTTATTGTGATGTAGCACTATCATGTAATGCCACGTGATTTTTTAAAAGAACTAAAAACATAAACACAAAAAAAATAGAGAGAATCTAGAATTTTAATATATATATATATATATTTTTTTGTATTTTCGGATACCATTTTAGTTTAAATATAATTTTTTTCATATTTTTTAACTTTTAATAAATCACGTAGTTCTATATGATGGTGTCAGTTCAAGAGAGTCATCTGAATTAAGTTTCAAATGATTCAGTATCAATACTCTATTTTCAAACTATCAATTTGGCAGTCACTTCTTTAAAGTTTTAGACAACAAAAAATTATATTATACCCCATTTTTCCTTCTGAAAAATAAAATCACCCCTAAAAAACTTAAAAATTGCAAAGTACACTTATTTAATGACTTTTTTTAAAATAAATATATTTTGTGAAAATAGATTTTACAAAGTAGTGAATTATTTAAAAATAAAATATTTCTTTTATAAAATTCTATTTGCAAGACTATATTTCAACACATCAAGACGCATTAGTGATGTAGAGTGTAGACTAGATTTTAACCAAACAATGCCTAAAAAATCCTAACAAATACTAAGTGTCATTACTTAGTATAAGAGGATTGTTATATATTTAATGTGAAGATTTGATGTGAATAATTAAAGTCAAATTCATCTCATATTATTTAATTGTTATATATACAAAAATAACTATTCTAATATAGAGATTTATGTGAGTGAAATAGTCAAAAATTAAATTTATTTTATATTCATCAATAGTATCTTTTATATATGTATAATTTATTAATAATGCTCTAAAATAGGCATAATATTAATTTTATAATTAATGTGATGAATAGATCAGTAGTATTATGTGAATTAACAAATAAAGGAATTAAACTTATATAAAAGATTAATAAATAAAAAAATAAATAATTAACGTATTAAATAGCAGAAAGAAAGGGTGAAACCGACAAAATGCGTGGACCGACTTATGGAGGCGGTTGGTGCTGAGAAAGCGCGTAAACGGGTCGGTCCTCTTTGTACTGATTGCATATAGACGTGAGGGAAAAGTTATCTTTCTGCCAATTATACCCATGAAATTGATTGATAGAATTCTTTTTAAATTTTATTTACACGTCATAACCAAAGCCAGTAAGGTGTCTTTGTAGTCTTTAAACACGACAAGAATCATTCGCTGTAGCGATCATTATCGGCGGCCTTTAACTTGTCTTGGATTTCAGCCCCAAGTTTGTATTGTAATTTTTGGTATTGTCGAAATTTACTAAAAGGGTAATCAACGATAGATACCCTACTATTTCATACCATTGCTATACTAACTACGTCTCTCTCTCTCTCTCTATTTTTTTTTTCTATTATTTCTCAACACTTTTCATTATTATTTATTATTTTATTATTACTTTTTACTTATTTTTACTACTATTCTTTATATTTTACATATTTTTTATTACTATTTATTATTTTATTATTATTTTTTATTACTATTTATAATTTTTCTTAACACTTCTCAACATTCAAACCCACCCTCGACTCTCGAGAATTCTAGCGAGGTGGAAGATTCTTCTACTTTCAGTGGAAGGTGCCTTTGCCCAGGGCAAGAATTTTATTTTGTTACCAAGTCTTAACAAGCTTGGAGAGAGTGGTTCTGGTTGCTATATGGCTGAAGAACTATCAAAATTATAGAACAAATTCTCCCTAACAGAGGAGGAAAGGTATGAGGTAGTTATTATGGGTAAGGAAGTAAAAGAGACTATGGAAAGAGGGAAATTCTGTCTAGTGGGGAAGGTTATAGCTGATAAGAAGACTAACAAAGATGCTTTTAAAAACACGATGCTTAAGGTGTGGAAATTCTGTGTTGGTATCAAAATAATTGAAGTGAGAGAGAACCTTTTATGTCTTTGAATTTCAATCTGAGGCTGATTTAAATAGAATCTGGGAGGGATAGCCTTGGTTGTTTGACATGAGTATGGTGTGCTTAAAAACTTTTGATGGTTTCACTGCACCGACTAAATTAAGAACTTACCTTTGGGATGCATGAACAAGGAAGTTGGAACAAGTATTGGATCCTCTAGTGGTACAATTTTAGAGGTTGATGTTGATTATAATGAAAACTGAGGCTTTGTACAATTTAAATACGAAAGACTCCCTCGATTTTGCTTTACCTGTGGGGTTATTAAGCATGGTTTATCTAGATGTGCTGGTCAGAACAATCAACTGGAATTGACTAAAGAGACTAGTATCCAACAATATGGATCATGGTTAAGGGCTCATAGCACAGCAACATGTTCTAGTTATGGTAATGCTTCAAGGCATCTAAATGCAAGTATTATCAAGTATGGGAGGTCTGAAGGGCAGGATGAAAGTAATAGGACCCTCAATCAATCTGTCGAAAGTCTAGTAGCAGATGGAGGGAAGATGATGTTGTAGAATATAACAAAAGAAGACAAAAGAAAGCAAGGTGGGAAATCAAGAAATCAGTACTTTACCTTTGTTAACTTTGGAAGTAGAACCAAAGGAAGTATCAAGAAACATATCAAATGAATCACTGGACCAATCAAAGATGAAATCAACATCTGTCATGGAAATCATTTCTCAGGATAAAAGGCCTGTTTTATTGCAGGATCAGTATACTGCTTGCATACCATAGATAGCTCCTGAGTCTAGTGTCAATAAATGGAAGAGGAGGGCAAGGAGACAAAACAATGTTGACTTCATGCCTTCTACTCATTATGCTACAAGGAAAAGGAAGAATGAAGAAGATAACGTTATGTTGTGGAAAATAATCAAGAGCCTAAAGCGAAAAACAGGTAGTGGTATCTGAATTGGATATATCGGCAGAGGCTGTTAACTAGCCCTGTTGAGAGAAATGAGGCTTTTAAGTTGGAACTGCCGAGGGCTTGGCAACCCTTGGAGAGTTAGAGACCTTAGTCGTTTGGTTAAGGTCCATAAGCCTAGCATTTTGTTTATTATGGAAACAAAATTGCACAAAAAACAATTAGATGCTATAAAACAAAGGTTGGGTTTCAATTGTATGTTTTCAGTTGAAGGTGTTGGTAAAGGTGGAGGACTGGCTTTGTTTTGGGAAGAGGAAGTCAAGCTCAGTATCAGTACTTATTCACACAGGCATATAAACTCATGGGTGGATCAGAAACAGTCATCGTGGATGCTAACTTGCTTTTATGGAAATCCTAACACAGAAAAAAGGCAAGAAGGTTGGAGTATATTGAGACATCTTAAAATTCTTATTCCTAAAAGATGACTCTGCATAGGGGATTTTAATGAGATATTACATCACAGTGAGAAGTATGGAGGAGCTAGAAGGGATGAAAAACAGCTGGATAGCTTCAGAAATGTGTTGCAAATCTGCAAGCTGAAGGACCTGGGATTCATTAGAGGCAAGTACACGTGGTCTAATGTCAGATATGACCATTCCTTTACTAAAGAAAAGCTAGATAGAGCCATAGCCGCTTCTGAGTGGTGTGAAGAATTTGGTGGGGGAGAGATCCAAGTACTGGCTTCTTCTACTTTTGATCATTTCCCTATCTTACTGTTAGTAGGTCAAAAGAATGAGTGGTTAGGAAGAACATCTTCTCTGTGCAGTTGTGAAGACAGGTGGTCACTTTTTACAGATTGCGAGGAGGTAATTACCAAGGTTTGGCATTAGTCTGAGATCAACAATGCAGGACTAACAAATGTTAAGAGGAAGCTCGAGATTTGTTTAAAGACTTTAAAACAGTAGTTATAAAAAATAATTTCAGTCTAGAGCCAGTTTAGTGCAGAAAACAAGTAGATTGCAGGATTTGCAACAGTCCGCTACAGCAGATTTAATGCAGCAACTCAAAAGTCTAAAGATGGAAATTGATGAACTGCTTGAAAGGGATCATGTGAAATGGAAACAAAGGGCTAAAGTAACATGGCTACAGCAAGGTGATAGAAACACAAAATACTACCACTTATGTGCAAGTCAAAAAAGCAAGAGGAATACTATCTCCAAGGTAACTGATGACACTGGGAAGACATTTTCAAAACCGAGACAGATTGGGGAAGCTTTTACAAAATACTATAGAAGGTTATTTGCACCTCAAAACCTTGTAATATGGAAGCTTCTCTCAATGCAATTGGTTAAAAAGTCACTCAGCAAATGAATGAGGTTCTAGTATGATAGTATCACCTTTCACAAGAGAGGAGATTAAGGAGTCCGTTTTCCAAATGGGCCCACACAAAGCACCTAGTCCATATGGGTATGGGGCCTGTTTCTATAAAAAATATTGGTCTGTGGTGGGAGATGAGGTAACTGATGCAAGTCTTTCCTTTTTAAATTCAGACCAAGACATGGTAGCTATCAACTTCACATATTTTGTGATGATTCCAAAATGCAACAATCCAGTGAATATTACTGAATATAGACCCATAAGTCTATGTAATGTTCTATACAAGATTATCACTAAACTGTTGTCCAATCGACTAAGACAGATTCTTCCGTCTATTATCTCCCAAAATCAGTGTGCCTTTGTTACAAGAAAGCTTATATCTGATAATATATTGGCTGCCTATGAAACTCTTCATATAATAAGAACCAAGATACATGGACAAAAGGGTTATATTGCATTGAAATTAGATATGAGCAAGACTTATGATCAAATATAATGGAGTTTCTCAAAGAAGCCATGCTAAAATGGGGATTTGATGCAAAGTCGACTGATCTAATTCTGAGATGCATAACATCCTCCTCCTTTTCTGTTCTACTCAATGGGGTTCCTCAAGAAGTTTTCAAACCTACAAGGGGACTTAGACAAGGCTGCCCATTATCACCCTTTTTATTCATTATTTGTTTTGAGGTGTTAACAGCAAACCTTCAGATGGCAGAACAAAAGAGGGTTAATTTCAGGGGTTCCAATAGCAAGGGGACAGATTAGAATGAGTCATTTGCTGTTTGCTGATGACAACCTATTATTTTGTAGAGCAAATTTGAATGAGTGGGTATCCTTAAATCAAATCCTCAACTGTTATGAGTGGGCATCAAGGCAAAGACTTACCAGGGAGAAGACTTCTTTGTTTTTTAGCAACAATACCAATCAAGTTACAAGGGACTACATCATGCAGGTAGCTGGATTGAGAGCATCATCCAATATGGAAAAGTATTTGGGGCTACCATCTCTTATAGGAAAGTCAAAAGTTAAAGCTTTCCAAGGTATTGTAGAAAAAGGTGAGCAAAAAGATTGAGAATTGGAAAACTAAGTTTCTATCATAGGCTGGCAAGGACATTTTGATTAATGCAGTTATTCAAGCCATCCCAACATATAGTATGAGTGTGTTCCAATTACCTAAGCTCCTGTGCAACAAGCTTAACTCAATGATGGCTAATTTCTGGTAGGGTTTTCAAGATAAATCAGCTAAACTTTATTGAAAATGTTGGAATAGCTTGAGCAATAGTAAATCAAATGGTGGACTTGGATTCAGAGATTTAGTTAGTTTCAATTCTACTCTCTTGGCAAAACAAGTTTGATTAATGAGTTGGGTAGCATGGTTGATAGATTTGATCAATTTATGACTTAAGAAATTGAAAAGAAATTGCATCTTTTGGCAAATGAAATAAATAAGGGACACTAAAGTGTAAGAATGTTGATAATTGCACTCATGAAAACTTATCGCCTTAAGCATAAAACTTGATTTGAAGGGAAGGGTAGGTTGTTTTTGCTTGCCTATGTTTCGAACCAAAACCTCATAAATGTTTTTACTTATTTTTGGTCGTTAAGCTTGGGTGCAAATGTTCATGTTTCAATTATTTTAAAATGTCATTAACCTCGTCCATTTTTTTTCTTTTTAATAAAATTTTACTTATTATGCCTTCACAATATATTTGTTTAAAGTATTTTACACCCATGAAGCATGTATTTTAACCAAATAAAATATGATTGATTAAAATTTTTTATGACATAGAAGATTGCAAAATAACTAATGAAAAACTCCTGTAACTTGAGGCATAAGAGTCTGGAAATATCTCCAAAGACAAGTGTTGAAATTAGTAAATAAAAAATTTTCCGCATTCAAATTTTGAAATCATAAGCAAGAAAGTGGAGGTCTCTCTGTCTATTCAAATTGAAAGAGTTTATAGATAACTATTAATACCCAGTACATTCTTTAGAAGAAGAAGATACCCAATTTTTTATGGATAAATCGTCACTTTTTTAGCCGGAGGAATTCCTTGTTCAAGACAAAACTCGTGGGTTAGAAAATCCCAACAACAAGCTTGTACAAATTGTAGCTAAGAAACATGAACTAGCAACAAGTATACTGAGAAAGAAAAAAAATAATAGAAAGTACTAAAGAATTCATTTTACAAACAAAAGAATAGAAATTGTGAAAATCAATGAAGTTAACGTTATCCATAAAGTCTGGTGGCGAACCAGCAAGATCAAGCCGATACTCACTTTCATGAACATGCATAGGCGGCCAGTTGCAGGAATATAAAATATACCTCAGTGTATCCATTAGCTCCCTACTTATAGGCCTAGCTATCAACAACATAATTTCCTTCTCTAAGAGTTTGTTGATGATATGCATTCTCTGAAAATATGCTGTATGACGAAAGAAATTAGATAAAGACAAGATCTCTCCTCGTAGCTGATAATACTTCCATGAAGGAGATAATGATGATTTAAACCAGTTAACAATGAAAATAGAATCTATTTCAACTATGATTTCCAATAGAAAATATACAATATAATAGAAATTGAGATTGACAAGAAATGAGCGAGAAAGATTTTGAGAGCTACTTCTTTACTATTCTCAAATATGCTGAATACAAAACGTAAGCTGTCCCTAGATTTTCAATGAAGACCCATCGATTTCAGCTTAGATATTTTCACATAGGCGTCTCCAATCTACTACAACATAGGTATAGGCGCACTTCGATTTATAAAATTTGCAAATGAAGAGCCTTTAAGGAACTCTTAAAAGGTGAAAATCTGAAGCCTGTTTAGCTCAAATAACCAAACATAATTTTGAAGGAGAGTCATTGAAAATAGCAGAATTTTAATCAAGCCACCAAATTTCCCAATGATGAATAAAGCATTAGAGCTTCTAACATATTAACTGCATCTACCATTTTACAAAAAAGTATGTCTTTCCAGCCATATAGATGAACAAAAACCAAAAATCAAAGCAAAATGGTACTAGACAGAAATTTACACATTCCACATTAGGGAAAATTTTGCAACAACCTAGGGTACATTTGGATGTCGAGTTGAGTTGAGTTGAATTTTTTTATTTTTTATTTTTTATGAATGGTTGTGAGTTGAGATAGTGAAATAAGTTTTGTGAGGTCCCCCTAAGATGAATTTAGACGTAATTATAGAAAGTTGAAAAAGGTTGTGGGTTCCATGTGTAAAGAAGTGTTTAGCTGAAAAAAGTTGTGGACCCTACTTGTAAAGAGGTTTTGAGTTGAAAGATGTTTAGTAATTTAGAAGTTGTGTGTTTGGATAGTAGGATAGGTCTAAAACAGAACCTAATTGAGATGAATTAAGCTGATTGAAGGATCCAAAGGAAGCTTCCAAAGACAAAAAGCACCCTACATCTTTAAACTACTACATAAATAGCAATAAATTCCATCATTTAGAGCCTTCCAAACAAAAGCAGAACATATTTTAGGAGAAACAACCTTATTCAGTAACTATGAATGAAACTTGTAAATACGGAAATGAAGTCTAGATAAGTTTTAGGAAGATTTTACAGAGAGAAAGAACATCACCAGAAGGTATCCATCTTCTATAACAGCTACACCAAAAGAGATAAAATTACTCGATTTAGAAACTTCATGTATGAAATCCACCCCTCCAATCTGAAATAGTGAAGAAAAACTACATCCATTTAAGGAACACGAATCTTTAAATTTCAAGGGATGGGAAATAATGTTAAAAGCCTTTCACCAAAGCAATTGATGCAAGTGTATATGGGCAGATGACAGCACATGGTTTATAAGCACTGATTTCCTCCCACTACATAAAAGATTAACTTTCCATCCTCCCACTTTTTCCATTATTATTATTATTTGTAAAAGAGGCTCTTGCATTGGAGTTGTAATTTTCTTGTAATTCAAAGGTGCACGTACGGCCACGATAAACCACAGAAAAACTACCTTCAACAAAACCTGTAACAGCAGAAATAATTCCTTTTCTGGCTAAAGGCATTTGAACATCCACAAGCTGCCTAGAAAACTCATAATCAGAAACGAAATCCAGTAATTTATTAAGGCTGGATTTAGAATCTTTACTAAAGAGAAGCACTCATCAGCAAGGAGTAGATGAGAAATCGAAGGGTAGGCCAATGGAACACTATAAGAAGAAATCCTTCCTTCAGAAAACAGTTTTGAGTACTAAACCACGGCTAAATGGCTCTTCTATAAGGATGAAGAGAAGAGGAGAAAGAATATACCCTTGTCTTAAAACCCAACTAGAGGGAAAGAACTAGAGGAGCCATTCCAACTTGCAAGAAATTTTGGAGCTTCATAGCAACTAGAAATTAATAAAAACCATTAAGGAGAAAAGCCAAAAGGCAAATAAAAATCTTCTCAAATAAGGCCATTCAACTCGACCAAAGGCCTTAGCCATATCTAGCTTGATCCCCTCGAATCTTTTTAGAAAGAATATAAACATATTCTTTGGCTAAACATATATAATTAGTGATGAGTTTACCACCCTTGAAAGCTCTTTGATTAATAGAGACAAGCTTTGGCAACAAAATGACAAGCCTCTTGGAAATAAGTTTAGAGCATGTTTTGTAAGATACAGGCAAAGAGAAATAGTCCTAAGGCTGAGAAAATCTGTTGGATTATCAACTAATGGAATCAAAGAAATGAAGGAAGCTTTACTAGCATCAAACTAAAAACCACAATGAAAGAAATCCAATGCAGCTTGATGCGTATCAGTGTGAATAATAAACCAAAAAGTATTATACAATGCTGTGAAAAAATATCAGGAGCAAGAGTCAAGTCCAAAGTTGCACAGATAACACAACTTCTTTTAATTACTCTAAAGAATGATCATTCATGAGCATAGAATTATCAGCATCATTGACTAAACTAAGAATAGCATCTAGGAAGTCAGAAGAATTAAAGACACCAAGTAAAGACAAATGAGTTGCAGAACATTCAACTGCTGCATTATGAATCAATGAGTTGTCCTCTAAAACAAACCATTAGGAAGCTTTAAAGAGGAGTTATCACTGACTCTCCGGCAAAGATATTGTACTATTTTTGTTCATTCTTCTCCTTGGGACTCTACTTGTATATTTTTTTTTTTACTAATGTAGCCGAAAGAGTTTGCCAAGATGGCTTGCGAGCAAGTAAGCAGGCGCCAAGTCCCAATTTTTTCTCTTCTTTCTATTTTTGTTACATTATATATATAATTTCCTTCCTAAAGTTAGGAATGGCGAGACGGGGAACTAAAGAGATACATTTAAGCCATATTAGTTATTCTAGCTTTACTATCTCAATAGGACTAAAGCATACTTCCTTTAGTTGCTAATAGTAGATCAAGGACTTCTGCATCCCTCACTCTATTTCTTCCAAAAGTATGTAAGCAAGCTATGGTGAGCGTTATTTATCATTCTCAAGGAATTCTCCAGCGTGAGGCTCCTATTCACTCCTTTATAGGTTTGGGATTGGAATTGTCTTTACTGAGAAGCAGGTTGTTGTTGCTAGAATCTGACCTCTGTTGACGAATTTTTGATCTTAAGGGTGTTGTAAAGGCAAAAGTTGGTTAGGATTAGATGACTAAATGATAAGATTTATCTTATCATTATATTTGTAATTTTTGGATGAATGTAAAATAATTATCGATTTTACCTCTAAACAACATTGAGTTTATCTAGAAGTCTTAGAGGTTGTTTAAATAAGCCATTTAGGTAAAATTCGAGTCCATAAGGATCTGCATTTATCCAGAATAGAAATTAGTCATTATAGTAAAGAGTTATCTTGAAATGTCAACAATCCGTCATGAGACGTCTCTGTGACAGATTCTATTTATTAGCAGAATCCTACTTCAATTGGAACTCTTTTCAGATTGTTTATTTAAGAGATTCTATTGGTTAGGATTTGCAGAGATTCAAATCTACATATTTTCTAGAGCACGTTCTAGTGCATATTTTGATGAGAAAATTCCTTGGAGAATTTTTATATGTTTATCTTTCATATGTTTGATGAGTGTGATTGTGCTTTAAGTGTGAAGGATCGTTGATTTGATTTCAGCCACTGGAGTTTCAGGAGGGAAGTCAATAGTTTGAAGATCGATAAAGGTTCTGGCTACTACTGCGGTGATCCATTTGTCTGGACAAGTAAGAGAGTCAAGTTATAAAGGTTTTGTAATTGAGAATTACTTGTAATTAATTTTCAAACAATAAGATTAACTTTTTTGGACTTGGCTGCCCTATAGGGTTTTACGTTTAAAGAGTAATTTAAAGGGTTTACTTTCGTAACCAACCATTGTGTTATGCAAATTTGTTTATTTAGATTAAGTATTTGATTCATTTAATAGTCATGATATTGAGATTTAACCAATTTGTTCAAGGAAATTAATAGACAATTTCATAGTTTTATAGGGGTACATTAGGGATTTCAGGTGTTTGTCTACTTCTAGGTCAGGGAATGGTGCCAGGCGAGGACGACTCTATGCTCCGTTGCTCTACTGCAGTCATTGATCATGATCAGTCATTTTTACTCTCACTGCTACAAATTCTTTGAAATTCTTCTCCAATTGTCTAAGTGCTAAGACACATTCGTCCCCTCTTGCATCTTGCTTGAAAGAAAAAACCGTTGGTGAAGAAACTTCATGTTTACCATTGTCACTGACACATATATTCTTTGTTATGTCAAATCATTTGTAATGGACGGGTTGGATTCTTAAGTGGAAGAAGATTTTTAATTTTTAAGACAAATTCTTTTATAAGAGGGAGAGAATGTGAGGCGCATTGCACAGTAAGGCTGAAAGCCTTAGCAAAAACCCATCCGATTATGCAAAACCACGTCGTTTTGGTCCTGGGATAAAACCCTAATACCCAATTCTCCTTATTTTCCTCTCATTCTCTCTCTTCCTCCAGGCACCATCCCCTTCCATCCCCTAACTTCCCTCTACTCACTTTCCCCAATTGCCACCTAGCACTGTGCCACCTGTGAAGGGGGCTTCCCAGCTTGTCCCTTTTCGACTATCTCTCTCTTCCTTCTAACATTTACTTTTGGGCTTAATTTTTTTTTGCGATTAATAATTACTTTTGGGATTAATAATTTCTGTTTGGTACTATATTAAATTGCTTAAACCTTTACTAGTTTTAAATTATTTTGTTGTGATTATTGTATACTACTAGAAACATGCTAGATGCATTGTGTATTAACTGTCATACACGAGAGGTGTGTAACCTTGAGTTGCATATCTTGATGCATCAAACACCATCCAATCCCAAGCGAGATTTGGGGGTGTCACAACTCTTTAACTCTTTCAACTTGATTGAGGTCATCCTATAAGGTGCCTTATGCACTGGAACTGTCCCAAGTTCAAACTCAATAAAAAACGTAACTTTCCTAGGAGGTGGTAATTTTGGCAATTCCCCCCACACTTCTGGGAAAACCCTTACTACTAGTATACATCGTACCTCCTCCTTAGGCTCTTTCTCTTTATGTACTAAGTGTACTAAATAGGCTTTAAACCTGCTCACCAACTCCTTCTTGATTTGTACTGAGGTAATCATTCCCGGCATTGATTGTAACTTACTACTCCAAAATACTCTATCTTTCATTCTAAGCACTTGAGTTGTCATTGTCCTTTGCCGACAACCTATACTAGCAAAATGCTTAAATAACCAATCCATGCTTAAGATAATGTCAAAACCTAACAACTCAAAAACTAACAAATCAACTTCCAAGATAACATAGTCCATCTCCAATGGACACTCTACAATTATTTTGGTGCAAAACACCATCTCTTCGTTAGTTAACACTACCAAAACCTTTTGTTGCATTAGTTCTGCCTAAAGACCGCTCATCCTAGCGAATGTAATGGATACAAATGATTGGGATGCACTTGAGTCAAATAGGGTACTTGCAGGGTACTAGGATACTCTAACTCGTCTTGAAATCATTGAACAATCTACGGCTTATGCTACACTCTTAAAATTGTTAACTAAGTAAAGTTGAGTATCATATTTGTTGTAACAGCATGCTAAAAGTTCAGTGGATGAATTTCTTTAGGCTTTAGGAATATCTTGAAAATCCTAGAAAGGTCTCATGAATTGAACAATTGCGTAGGATTGAATCTATTAGCATAGTTAGTTTCTAGCCCACTTAAGTAGGACTGTACATTTGGCCTGCTCACTTGACCTGGCTCGAATATTTCGATCCGATTTACCCGACCCGAATCAGACACAAGTGGAAGCGGAACATTTTTGACTTATTTCGGTACGGGTCGGTTAATAATCGTTAATTGGAAAGAAGAAGGACTAAAAAAAAAAATTTGGGGTACCCAATGGCTAGAGGACCAAAAGTCATCTCCCTTGAACTTTACCCATTGCCCAAAGCTAAAGAGAAGAGGAAACCAAGATGAGCAATGTGGCGATGGCATGGACCGAAATTAAAGAATAACTTCAAGTTTGAGGTGCATCATTATGGGAGTAAGTTCACTGTCCTGGAGAATCTTGAAGGTGATGCAGAGCCCATCATTCCAAGCTTGATATGATCTTGAAGTTAAGGATCTTAAAGAACAACCTTGTTGCGCAGGTTGAGTCATTGATGGTAATAGTAAGCTTGAGGCCCTGGGCAACGAGATAAGTGAAGATCAGGAAGAAGCTGAGGAGAGAACCTCGAAGATGGAAGAACCAAATTAGTGATATTTTGGTGGGTTTTCTAAATGGATTTCGAGGTGGTGGGTTTTGATGGGTTCTTGGTGAGAGATCCATTTTCAAGGAATCATAGTTTATCATCCTTTCCAAAATAGAAGTGGTTTTTCTTCAAGCAACATAGATCTAACACCTCTAATTTCTGCTCACCTTACCAAACATAGATCCAGAAGTGGCTCAAATTTCTACTCATTTCGCCACGCCTTAGCCTTGGTCCTAACAGTTCCAAGTGCATGACCCAAAAATGGATTTGATGAGAGCATGAAAGGAGAAGGTGTATTTACAGGGGAGGGGGAGAGAGACGGAAAGGAAAAGGTATGAAGGTGAAAGATTCAAAAATAGCTACGAAGGGAGAGTAATCTAAAAAAAAGAAAAATACTTTTCTTCATCCGACACCAGAAGCTTTTTTTTTCCTCTAAGACAAAAGATCTATATCTTTCTACTAGTACAAGTTTCCTTTTAGTTTTTGACAGGAGGAAAAAAAATTGAAAAACCCGAAAGAAAAATGGGTTGGGTAATCAGATATCAACAGTGGTTTGGAAATGTCGTTTTCAGTAGTGGGCCAAACCGGGTCTGTTCGGAACAGCAGCCGTTCGGGTCAGGTCAGGCAAGATGTACAGTCCTACACTTAGGTGTTAGAAATGCATTTTATTTATTTATTTATTTGAGGTACTTAGGAATGTGAAAATGAGAAATAGTTTGGCCATTAGTCTTAGATGAATATTTTGTTCGAGGTATTTAGGAGTTGATTTTCACAAAGCGAAGTACGCTCTTATTTTGGTAGGATTATTTAGGATTTATGGTGAAAATTTATTTCACCATTTTCAAAGTGAATAGTAATACTAGTGTTAGCATGCAGTCCAGTCGTTTTTAGATCAAAGTTTGGAATATACAAATCAATCTAGATAAGTTTCATTTGGGCACTTGGCAAGATCCACACTTGGTGAATAGTTTAGGATACTTGGAACCAAGAGGAACTATGATATGGAAATGTGAAGAAAAGGAAGGAAAATCAAACACTATGATCATGCCACCTAAGCCAAATATTATTCCATCCAACCGTTCATTTTTGTGCCAAATCAAAGAGGGTCTTAACCCTAGTAAAACCCAAAATAATTGAATATCAATTGAAATCCCAAAACCTTGGTGAAAACTGAAACCCTACACGATTTCCCCAAATCCCAAATGATTACCCAAAAACCTAAATGAGAATCGATTTTAGCTTAGTGTTTAATCACTTGATTAAATTACTTCTAAATGTAATTAAGCATTCAAATTCATGTTACCATACCCTTATTTATTCTTTTATAACCTAGTATTTTAATCGGGCCAAGAAAAATTATATTTGGACTTGATAGAAACTGAAAACCCGAACCAAACCCTATTAAAGCCCCAAATGAGACCCAATCGGTTTAGGCCCCATTAAAGCCCACGAAATTGCACCATCAATGCAAGACTTCTAGATGAGGTTTTCCCCTGCCATGAGTGTCTTTTCACTAGGAGTGGGCTCCGACTCCAACTCCGACTCCTACTCTGACTCTGATTCTGATTAGAGTTGGAGTTCAACTTCGATCAGAGTGTGATTGGGCCAAGGCCCACATCCATATTCTTGGGCCCACTTCTGAAGGCCCAAGGCCCATTATCAATTTTGGGCATCTGAAATACTGTAAAAAAATACCAACACCCTAATGGACTTCCAATATCCAAAAAATGCTTTAAAAAAAAACAATTAAAAAACTTAAATACAAATTACAATGATTAAATTACATACATTACAAAATTAAAAAGTAGTAATTGCACAATGACGAGAACAATATGACAATATAAATTAAAATAGAGAAAGCCTCTTAGTCTTGAAGCCACTACCAATCGTCCTCATCAGCTTTTATCTGCAAAATAATACAAACAAAAATAGATTAAAAAAATATAGTATGAATTATGAAATGGTCAGCAATATTTTAAATGATTTAAGTATATTGATATAGTACCTGAATAGCATCACTTCAATACATGAACACAACTCCTCGTCCATGTAAGACTCTTAGTCATCACTCATCTGCAATTATGCTAGGGTTCACAATTAAGTCTACAAAATTATAAAAATTAGAAGTTAAATAATTAAAACATTAAAAATATTTAAATTATCATTTAAAAGCATATAAACTTACATGATTCAAGCCTATAGCTCTCGGGATCAACGGTATCTAGTC
Organism: Carya illinoinensis; assembly: GCF_018687715.1. Classification (NCBI taxonomy): domain Eukaryota; kingdom Viridiplantae; phylum Streptophyta; class Magnoliopsida; order Fagales; family Juglandaceae; genus Carya; species Carya illinoinensis. Next base: position 23,293,584 of record NC_056755.1, on the reverse strand, counting down.
CAATGGATGTTTCACTTAGCTAGTTCTATGTGCAAACGAGGGGCTCCACAATTGTCAGTGCCAATAAACTTCGATAAACATCCAACATGCGACTTCCGATGGTAAACGCTGACTCATAGGCAACTATAGTGTTAGGAATGGCTAGCACATTTCGGACTATTCAGAAAAGAATATGAAACTTGGTGGAATTAACCTTCCACTAAGTTAATAAATGAAATGCATTACTAGGTGCTTCGACATCTTCCATAAAATAACGCTCAACCTTAGACCTACATTGCATAATATTCCTCGATGCACAGATTTGATGATACCGTTGTACCAATGGTGATGAAATATCTACATGTTTGTCATCTAAGGAAGATAAGCTGGTTGGGTGTGAGGTGCTATGGCTACCACTTGCGGCTAAAGGTTGACCACTATTGTTGTAGTGGCTATATAAGTCATAATATCATTTCTCAGCTCTCTAATAAACTCTTCAGCCTTTTCTTCCTTGAGGACATCCTTAATATAAAATTTTATAATTTTCAACTTATATCGGGGGTGAAGGATCGCAAACCATAAATAATAACCTATTTATCTTCTCAATATTTTCCCAATATTTATCATATTTGGATTTCATCCTCGTAGCTATAGCAAATAACAATTCCACAGTGTTAGCGCAACTCTGTTGCAAGTGGTCATGAAGCCTCGAGAGCTTGTCAAATTACAAGTTCATAGTAGTATATTTGGATCTAGATATCCACATAGCTATATCATAAAACAATTTCAAAAAATAAAAAAAAAATACTTCATATTGGCCCAATCAACTGTGTCTAGTGCACTGAGTCCCCTTCTCCCCCTTATTGACTCCAGCCAAACATACCTGCTCTTTGGTCATTTTGCGCCACATCTAACATCATATATCTCGAGTTCTATTGAGTCGGAATGTCCAAGCAAAACATATTAGAACATGGGATCTGAAGCTATTCGGCTATTGTCTTATGCTTGCCAAATTTTTGGGGGGAAGCCCTCACATATTTCACAAGGTTATAGACTTTGGTAATGGAATAATCAACCTCCTTCAACCTCTTAGCAACTATGAGGTTGATGATATGAGAACATCATTGAACATGGATAAACTCGTGCTCATGAATGATATCCTCTTTTATCGTCGTTTTCCGCTTGAACCACTCAATTGTAGTATCATTGACACTGGCATTGTCAACTGTGATACAAAAGACTTTTTAAATTCTCCAATCCTTTATACAGTCATCCATCGCCGCACCAATGGATGAACCCTTATGATCAACAATTTTTTTAAATCCAATAATCCACTTCTGCAGTATCCACTCACTATATACAAAGTGGACTATGATACTCATGTAGTTGACATTCTGTATAGAAGTCCATGTATCAGTTGTAAATGATACTCTCTAGCCAATGGTGATAAACATCTCCTTCATTTCCGCCTTTTCTTTCGCATGCCTCTTCAAACTATCTCGCATCACCGTATACCGTGAAGACATGAGAAAACGTGGCTCAAGCATGTGCATGAATTTACGAAAGCCTTTTTTGTCAACTGTGGTAAAATGAATCTCATCACAATTAATCATCTCTACAAGCAATTCCCATAAAATCTTCTCACTGCATTGAGGGATTGATAGTGTCTTAATATGTGTACCATCAGTGGACGTAGAAGTCTCGTAACTGAGCTTGGTCTGATTAGTGGCCACCAATCCTTTGGCGATCTTATACTACTGGTAACCATTAATATGTACTATTACTACACTGGTACCGTACTTCTTCGAATGGCAACCACAAAGCTGCTTATAATGGTGACATATTGTTTGCGGGTTCGCACGATCACCGAAAATTTTGGGGAAATGTTCCCATATCCATGACCTTTTTTTAGAAGGTCGCGGTGGTTGATCGTGCACAATGGGAATATCCTCCTCCTCATTCAACATATCCTCATCTTCTACATCTACTGGGAGTCGATTACTTGCACAAGAAGTAATTGCTCTAGATGTGGCTCTAGGGGTGGAAGTACCTACCAGTGTAGGAGCTCTGGCATCCATCGCATCCCTTTGTGGATGATTGTCTACACTAGGTGTAGCATCCATATTACAATTGATTGTGTTGAAAAAACATTTCAGAAGTAAACAAATTAAGGAAAAAAATATGTAATGAGAATATTGTATAAATATATAATGATGCAATGTTGAACTATTATTGGTATATGTTCAAAAATTAAATAACCAAAACATTGAAAACAATAAACCATGCAAGATGATAATTAAAAAGAAACTATGGAATTGTATTAATATTTCTCATGCATGGGCACAAGATTTTTTCCAGTTCTGAATTATTTTGTAACACATTGGATTTTCTTTTTAAAATTTTTTTTAAGGGAGAAATATTGAAGTTGAAGGCCCTAGGGCATGAGAATCATGGAATGAATTTAAAAGTATGGGTTGTGCTGGTGCAAGTGCTCAGTTGGGTTTAGGGGGGCTCTAGAGTTGGATAGCTCCTTTATTATTATTATTATTTATTTTATTTAATTGTATATGACATGGAAGTTTGGAACCTCACTAAGGTAGGATGGGCGCATTGGGCAGTTTGACGATGAGGGGTGCTCACCACTATATTTGCCATCTGGGTGCTCACTACCATTCTACCATCACGTGCGCGCGCGCGCGCGCACACACATATATCCAAAGAAGCAACAATTTTTTGATAGGAAAACTAATTCTTTCATTCTTAGGTTTAGCTACAATCCAGAATATGCATGCGTAGAACTTGAATTAAGTGATTAAGAATCTTCATGATCAAAAATTGACCATAATCAATTGGCTAGCCACTAGACCAGCGAATTAGAGGTCCAAGTCAATCAACCAGCTACTTGTTTTATTAAGGATTATCTACTTCCAGGACCAATAATGATGTCTTCTAATATCATAAGAGGATTATTTTTAAATTCATTGAAGTTTATGAGAAAAATTATTGAAATTCAAAATCTGAAAGTGGGAAAAGTTCTGGCCACAATAATATGTTCCTGGTTGACATTTATGATTTTTATATGAATGTTGGACCTCATAAAACCCCATAGTTTTCCTAGTTTTTGTATGAATGTTGGGAAAGTCCAGAGCCTGGCTTGTGGTTTCTATAGGCACTTCATTTCTCTTCATAGAAGATGTTGATTGTGTTGAATTCTTAATCATTCCAATGTATATCATGCAATTTAAGGTTTGTATAATTATTTTTTCTTTCAGATTGTTTTGAAGCAAATTACACAAGATGATTCTTCTCCATTAGTTAATAAGCCACACAATGACTCTCTAATGGCTTAGTTTTCACTTGATCATTTCTAAATGTATTTTTCATGTATAATGGGGATAGTTCTCTAAGCTAGAAAATGACTATTAACCTATATGTTCTTTTATGGCCAATTTGTGCTCTATAACATGACACTGATTTGATACTTGAGTTGTTTTATTTTGTGTGCATGTGTGGTGGTGGTGTGTCCTCATCTTGTTGTCAAATTTTGCAAGTGTATGAAATTGTACCAAGTAATATAATGATAAGAAAGATGTTGAATCCACGAGGACTATTTACCTATTAACTATTGAAATTGTTCTAATTCTAAATTATTTGAAAATTAAGAAAAGTTGTGGATTTTGAATTAGAAAAATAGCAACAAATTAAATTAAATCTACAACTAAAGAATTGATCAAACACGTGAAAAGAAGAAGATTTCACCCAAGAAGAAAACAATAAGGCATTTGACTCACCTAACCTATCCAATCCCAAATCCTAACCATACAATCAATCAATTATCATCCTATTTGACGGTGAAATATTCTAACTTATCTAAAACCCTCTTTCGAGTAGAATTAGAATTACTCAACCTAAGATAATTCGCGATATGTCTATGCAAATTTAAAAGCATTTGAGCACATTAAAATTAATAATATTTCACATAAAAACCGCACAAATCACGTTGGCACATTCCTGTCTTTCGTTCAATTTATGGCATACATCATACGAAACTAAAATACATGCATTATCTCTCGAATTAACATGCACAACAAATTATTCAACTATTAGTCAAATAATTGAAGGCATTAAACTCAATGATGTATACTCAAAAGGAATGATAAAATTATGATCACAATAAAATAAGATTCAGGATTGTCATAAAGAGGCTACATCGTAGCCGCAATAGAAATTAGTTCATAATTTAATCAAAATAAACCATAATAATTCTAAAATTCATAATGAGAATTATACAAAAAGAAGATTAAAGAGTTAAGAAGGAAACTCTATGTAGATCAAGAATCTCTATTGTTGATGAACTGCAATTCTACAGATTTTTAACCTCCTGCTTGAAGTGTTATTTCGTCCCTAAAGATGTTCATTTTTGGCCCTCTTTTAAACATGAAAGTTGTAGTTTTTTTATCCAGCTTTCAGTAGACACTGGGATTTCCATTATTGGAGTTTTCTACAAGAAGTTATGCTCTAAATACTGAAGGGTATTTCAGGAATTCGGCAGTTTTACGACTTTTGAATTGATGCACCCTTTCCACCTTTTAGATATTCGTTTTTAGCCAAGGATTTAACACAAAAGTTCTAGGATTTTCTCTTGGCTTTCTATAAACACCGAAATTACCCTTATTAGAGTTGTCTAAAAATATTTATACTCCAATTATCGAAAAATACTTTAGGAATTTCGAGAACTGAATGCTTCCTATTCTCTTGATGATTTAGTCAATTTATTTATTCCTAAACAAAAAAAAAAAACTCTAATAAATAAGAAAATTAAACACAAACTAGCATAAAATTAAGAATAAAAGTATGACAAAACTTATATAGAAATTAAGCACATCACGTCTTTTGGTTCTTGGGTGGTTTTTTGTTTGACTCTCTATCTATGTCATCTATATTAAAAGATTTGTCATTGAATTATTCTCAACTGAATTTTGGATTTTAGCACTTAATATTTTTTTGGTCTGCCACTTGATAGACTTCTAAGGTTGCTCTCCTGTGCTTTGAGTATGTAGTTTGTATATGTTTTTCCCCCACCCCTATACACAATGTGACTCACTTTTAGTGGCTTTGATTTCCCTCAATGTGAGAACTTGATTTTTGTGGCTTTGATTTTAGAAAGTGTACACTAGTTTATGTATATATAATGAGTCAATGATCGGAAGAAAGTCCAAGCGATTTTCACAAAGTTAGTCTGTTATAACTTATGTTGGTTTAATCAAATGTTGGGCATCATACAAATACATACATCGTATACTATAAACTGTGTAAAGTTTGCTTTTAAAAGTTGGCTAATATCAATACATTTAAGTGTTCGCAGTTTATTTTGAAATTTTCACAAACACATTCCCTACATTCATCTTTCCCAACCTATTATGTTCAACTCCATCGTAATCCATCCCCTTTTAAAATTATAAGTAACCCATTTTAAAATTACAAGCAACCCAACAAAAAATAATAATTGCAAAAATTAGATTTAGAGCTCGGTTACTACCTTACAATATTACAAAGGTTAACTCCACTCAAGGGAAGTATTCTACGGTGGGCTTGAGCTTGTGATGATAGTAGGATGACGTCGTTGACAGCAAATGGCATAGAACAGTGTATGGGGAAGTGGGCAATAGAGAGAGAATAGAGACTAGAGGTAAAGAGAGTGAGAGGAAGAAGGAAAAAGGGGGTCCTACGTTTTGGACCCCCATGTGAAGCAAAACGATGTCATTCCACATGAAATGGAACAACGTCTTTTAGTTATTTTTTTTTTTAAAAAAAAACCAGATGTAAAACGATTGATTGTTTTATAAAAAAAGTTAGAGTTCAAAGCTTTGTAAAGATTTGAACTTAAACTCCAACTATGTCATTCATTCTTGAAGCCACTTCGACTCTGACTCTAAATTCTGAATACTCTGACTCTATTGTAGTCAAAGTGGGGGGAAGGTTTGCATAGCCCTACCTTTCACTACCCAAGCCTACCCCAAATAGTGTTTAGATGGGAGGCCAAACTAGCAACCTCAAAACCATCACCCTTCATGGTCAACGGTATCCCAAAACCATGGGCAGTATGATACACGGTTTTGATTACTTTTGGCTGACAACCCATCACCAAAAAGTCACCCTCACATCCCCTCCTAACCCTTATAGTACTTTAAGTATGACGCTCCTAACTCCCATGTATGGAAACACGAAAATCGTGACATCGGGATGATGATAACACGGGTCACACACTCCAAATGACAAGTGTTAAGTGTGTGCACAAGCAAAAAATATACAACAAAAATCGCAGCAAATAAATAAAGGATAGTCAACTAAGTACCAAAATTTTAAATACATAGCTGTGAAATAAAATTCATTTAAAAAAAGTTATATAGTTGTCCAATAAAAATATAATACAAACCAAAATATATATCAAAAGTGGGAAACAAATCGTAAGACACAAAAAGTGACCCCAGCTTACTCCTCAGGCAAGGCCGAACCTTCAGGTTCGATGTCCTCATCTGTATCAAAATCTACAATTCCTGTGATACCCCTTTTTATGTGTATTTTCACTGAAGAAGTTTTTTAATTTAATTAAAATATTAGTTCTTTTATTTTAAATTATCGTATTTTAATTAGATTTATTTAGTTGTTAGTTTTTACTAATTATTTATTTTATTTTAACTTGATGTAGTGTTTAAATTATTTTAGTCGTTTTATAGCTTTTAAAATTGTTTTCATTGGATCAGTTTTTGGACTCCAGAGGTGAGGATTGGACCTCATTTCTTTTTCCCATCTTTTCTTTTTCTTTTCTTTCTTTTCTTTTTTCTTCTTCTTCCCCGTTATTTCCTCCTGCGCGAGACGTACGCTCTCTCTCTCTCTCTCCTCACTATCGGCGTTTTTATTCTACCACCCAGACCGCCGCCGTCCGGCCGCAGTGACTTACACCACCCACCTAGAAAACTTCCCCTCAGTTCTGCGCACCTCCCCACCAAGTTTCACCTCCATCCGAGCCACCGTTAGCCGCCACGAGTTCCTCCAAGCCACAGGGTTTTTCCTCTATTTCGCCGCCGTCGTTCCACCTCCGGCCACCATTTTTTCACCACATCATCACTATCTCTTGCCATCTTAAATCACCTATTTTCAACTCCAATCTGTTGCCGGAGCAGCTCCCACGAGCTCATATTTGTTTTGCCCTTTAGTCGCTTCCACCGCCATCCACGGCCAACTTTCACTTCCATTAGCTTCATAAACACTTTTAGGCAATTCCTTATCAATCTCAAGTCTTGGTTTGTCTACGTTCGAAAGTGGGTATTTTACAACCCACGGTTACAGTGTATTTTACACTGTTACGTTTCTTTTTCTCTGCCGTTTGCAACTCCTTGATCCTTCGAAAATTATCAGATAGCGCTATAAATATTTTCCAAACTCTATTTTAGATTTAAATATATTATTACTTTTACAATAAATTTTTTGACTGATTGGTTATTTCGGACTGAGTTCGAAGAGTCGGAGGTCGGATGGATTTGAGGACGGAGTTGTTTGGTTGTTGTTAATATTATGATTTGTTGGATAAATTATATCTTGAGGTGTGCATTGTATGGTGCATTCATGTGCATGTATTAAATTCAGAAAAATTAGTTTTATCAGTGTAAATGGATTTTCGGGTGCATGTGTATCACAACCCCAAGCTGGGATGAGGTATTATCTTGGTGGAGCTCATCTGGTCACTCGAGACTGGATAATATTGAGTGACATCCCCTGGGTTGTCACTGGGCAACGACCGGATCACATGATACAGTAACGTTGTCGTGTCGACTCCATGGTCCCTAGGCTGGCGGGGACTAGAGGATGACTTGGTCTAGGTACGCGCTGGGCGCGAGACTGGGCATCGCTCGTTTAGGTGTTACATGCATAGTGGTTACCTGCGATGTGACATAGGAGTCAGAGTGTGCGGATGATCCCTAGAGGAGATCATGGTGCATGCAATAAATTGGAACTGGTTTTGGATATTGGATACGGGCCATTTTCTGGGAAAATGGCAAAATTTTATTTGAGGTTATTGTGATCAATTTTCTGGAAAAATGATGGTTTTCTTGGTTTGGGCCATTATCTGGGATAATGGTAAGGACTGGTTTTAAGGGATATGTTTTGGGCCAAAATGGAATTTTTGGCGTGCGTAAAAAAATGTGGATTTATGGGACATCTGCATTTGGCATTTCTTTCATGCATATTGTTGAGTTTAATATATTTTTATCTTGTGGTGTTTGGATTATTACTTACCTATGGCACCATTTTGGTACTGTAGATTGTGATGCAGATGTTGAGGAAGAGGAGGAAGCTAAGCCCGAGGAGGCGGCTCCGCCAGAGTTTTGACTTAAAGTCTTTTATGTTTAAAAATTATCTCTATCAGTTTTTATGGCTTGTAATTTGGTTTGGATTAATATTTGAGACTTGTAATATTTTATTATGTGTAGTTTAAACGAGTTTGTATTAAACAAAAATTCTGGTACTTAGTTATAAGACTTTTATTATCTGCTACGTGTTTTTATTGTACATTTATTGCATGTACACACTTAGCACTTGAAGATAGGATGGTGACCCGTGTTGTCATCATCCTGATACTTCGATTTCCACGTGTCTGTATGTGAGAGTTGGGGGGTGTCACAATTCCATAAAACCGAACCAGGATTCGAATACCACATTAGATTATGAGTCTCAGTAAGTAATCAACCAAACAACCCACGATACAAAAATACATTTAAACAACCAACATGTATGCATGCACATGCTAAAATATGCATGAGCTCGAAACCATCATTTTTCCAAAATGAATATTTTTCAACACATGTCAAAATCTTATTTGGCCCAAAAACAAGTTCATGAAAATAAAAAAATGCCATTTTTCTAGAAAACGACCCAAGAATAAGGCAACCATTTTCCCAGAAAATGGTTCACATATTCATTTGTCAAACCCGTCATTTTCTTAGAAAATGGTTCATTATCTAAATTATCCCGTATGCACAATGATTTCCCCTAGGGACCATTCGTACACCTTGGCTCCCTTTGTCACATCCTGGGTAACGATCGTGCATGTGATTTTGTAATGGGCGATGTCTAGTTCCGTGCCCAGTGCGTTCATGGCCAAGTATCCTCTAGCCCCTGCCAGTAGAGGGGTTACGGAGTCGGCACGAGGGCGTTACCATCTCGTCTGATCCTGTTGTCGTCTAGTAATAACCCAGTGGATGTCAATAAGTATATTACCCTCTCGAGTGATTAGAGGAGTTGCACCGAGATAATGCCCCATTTCGGCTTGGGGTCGTGATAAGCATGCAACCAAAAAATCATTTCTCACATGAAAATTGAGTTCTCATTACAACACATGAACATGCATGCAATAATGTAATGAATAATATGATACCAAACAAAACATATAAAAAAAAATACCCAAACACCACAAATATGCCCAACCTCCAATTCGATCCAAAAATCCAAACTCCTCAGACCCAAGGTCCAGCACAACCAAACAAAATGTAGAAAAATGTGTTAGCATAAAAATATATTTAAATCTTATAAAATTCTTTGAAAAATTACTTACAGTGCTGAAAAAGCAAAACTCTAAAAGATCAAGCGGGTTTTTGGGGGAGGAAATAGTGCACACAAATGGGCCAAAAATAGAGCACGACCTTATGGATATGGACCTGCAGAAACTAGAAAAACAAAGGAAATAAAAAGCAAAAGAAAGGAGATGAAGGAAAAGAAGTAAAAGAGGGAAGAAGCAGCAACGACAAGGAGAAACCAAAGGAATATGAGAAAACTAGAAGGAGGAGGAAGAGGAAGTAGTCAACGCAATAGAGAAAAAGAAAGGAGAAACTAAGCTACACCAGCGGAAGAAGAAGAATGGAGCTTGCGACACAAAGCTTACAGATGAAGCTAAAAATTTTCCAAGGAAGAAGAAGAGTAGCAAACAAATTGAAGACAAAAGGAAATGAAAATTTAAATGGATATGAGGAATAAGCTACTCGGCTCATGGGAGAAGAAGAGGAAATTAAAACCCTAAGGACCGAAGCCAAAATAGGCTGGTTGAAATGCAAAGGGCTTGGGCTTCAAGGGGCCAAATAGGCTGGGCCCAAAACAGAATTTAAAACCCACTAAAAACAACCCCACCTGAAAATAAAGGGTCCAACAAAGGAAAAATGCACGATAAAATAAATTAAAGATAAATAAAAACACTACAACTAAATATTAATAGGATAAAATAATTAAACCCAACAATAAATAATTTAAAGTAAAGAGTAATTTAAATAACAAAAAATAATTAACATTAAGAAAGCACATCAAAATAAATTTCACATCTTAGAAATCACAAAATAATACAACGAGAATCACGTTAAATTAAAACAAGAAAACCACTAATAATAATAATTTAAATAATTATTTAATTAAAATACACGTAAATATAGGATATCACAATAAGTGTTGTCTATGGCCATTCTATTTGTCTTTTGTCACTTTTGAAACACTTTCTTAGAGAGAACTCAAGGAGAAGCTTTAGTTAGATTTTCTAGCCTTTGTTTTTTTGAATTTCTTGAAGCCTTTGTAGGTAGAAATTCTCACAAAACTTCATATAAGTTGTTTCTCTTAGAGTCTAGTTTCCAGTGGTATATTTTGTGTGATTTTTAATGAGGTTTTGATTGGTGAAAAGTATGTGTAAGCATTAAAAGGTCATATTGGACGATAAACTGGACAGTGTGGTTCTTTGATTTTTTTGATTATGTTCTTGACAAGATCTTGGTATGATCTTTTTAGTTTGTAGCCAACATGTTAATGTGCAAGATCTTAGGTCTGATACTTAGATATGTTTTAGGACTTGAATATGAAGCATATGATATTGTTTCTTGATGATTTACTTTATGAAAAATTTGGATCTAGTGGTTTGATAAAAAACCAAAACATATAGTGCTCGGTTTTGGAGTATAGGTACAAACCAATTGTGTTAAATGTTATTTTGTGAGTTTTGTGCTTTTGGTTTAATTTTTTAAAGCATGATAGTCCTTAGGATTGTTTTATGAACATATTTAGAGTATGTTTATGAACTTATGGAATGCTTGGAGTTTATTGGAAAGGAATTAGTCCAATTTCATCAAAGAGTTGCTTGATTTGGTGTTTTAGCATTTTCTTATCATGAGGAGTTTATGTTTCTTTGTAAAATGTATGTTTTATGGACTTAGCATATTTTAAACATAAGATATGATTTTGTATGTTGCATGATTTGGCTTTAGCATGAAAGTTGAAGTTTGAAATAGTGTGTTTGTGCCCTTCTTGTAGTTATGTTTTGATTTAAATTTTTCTAACTAGATATTTGGATTTAGGACAAAATTTACATGAGGGTGAGTGTTGGAGTTTGGTTGTGAAATCCTTCAGTTAGGGGTAAAATGATCATTATTTTACAAGTACGGATAAAATGATTGATTGAGCTGAAATATTGCATATTTCATATATTTAAAACCAATATATTTTAATTATTTCATCATATTATTATTGGTTTTAGATGAAAAATGGTTAATAGGCATAAATACGAGTTGTGATTTTAATTAATTAATATCATGTTTATACTTAATTTTACAACCTGTGAGTTAATTAGGCAATATTTTCTCTCATGCATAACACATTTTTTATATTCTATTATTCCTTTTTATTCATTTTTGATTTTATATTTCTTCTGTGTTATTTCTTTTCTTTGTTTATGCGTTTAAAATAATGAGCTGCTCCTTGTTTTTACAGTTTTCAAGTTGAAAAGGATTCCTGGGCATGTAAGCTATGTATGCCACGTGGCTTTTTCATTTTGGACGGACACACAAGGCAGCATATGCATTTTGATGAAAGGCAAAAAGAGCATTTCTTCTCTTGCCTTTGAAAGGAACTACTCTCCATGGGACAGAAAATGAAACAGCAGAAGTGGGGGGTAACTATTCGACAGAGGGGTTGACTTACTCTCCACACGCAGTAAGACACAGCTCTTTTTGGCTAAGACAGCAGCAATTTTTTGTGGCAAGGTGGTAGCATGGTTTTGATGAAAGGGAAAAGGGACGCATGTGGGAAAGAGATTTTTTTTTGTGTTATTTTATGGTTTTCTCAAATAGAGGAGCTGGTTTTATTGTGGAAAGAAAAAGAAAGACCTATGGTCCTGCAAATGAAGAAAGGGCGATTGGTTTTCAAGTGGGAAAGACTTGGGGAACACAAAAGATGAGGGATCTCTTTGGAGTGGGGGACGCTACACCGCACGCGACACTTTAGTTTTGGACTGGGTGTTGCAACACGAACTGGGAAAAAAGATGAAGATGCTGGGCCTTTAGCTTTTCAAGAGGGAGAAAAGGAACATGGGGGGCCGGTTTTAAATTTTTCTGTGTTAATATTTGAGTTTAGGACAAAATTTATATGAGAAATGTAAATTTTGATAATTTTTGAAGTTATGATGTGAAATCCTTAAATTAGGGATAAAATGATATTTTTCTCACATGTAGAGGGTAAAATGATAATTTTACCATAAGTTGTCTCTTTTACACTTTTCAAATTGTTAGTAATTAAATTTTTAACTTTTAGAATACCCTCTTATAGTTCCTCATGTTCTGCTCTTTATTATTATAGAACGCGATAATTGAGGTAAGTTAGTTCTTAACTTACTATCAATTTACTGTTTATGTGTAATGGGTAAGAGAACTATAGTTTATGTTTGTATGTTGTCCTATATTCCATGCCATGTCATTACATATTTATTTGTTCTATATATTATCCTGTCATGTAGTACTTATCTGTCACACAATATATTCTATCACGTATTGCTATCTATTACAAGTATGTTACGTTATGTATGCCATCTGTTACACATGTATGTCATGTCATGTAATATTTATTGTTACATGTTATGCCATATCATGAAATATTGTTTGTTATATGTTATGCGACGTTATGAAATGTTATTGTTATATATTATGTCATGTTATGAAGTGTTTCTATTTCAAGTAAGTCACGTTTCTCGATTTACGTTCAAGTCATGTTATGTGATGTCAGAACTTTTGTCCTTTCGTATTCTAATCACGTTTATTTCGAATACAGTTGTGTATTTTGAAAACAGTTAAGTTTCAGTTATTAGATAATTTATACTACAGTCAAGGATGATACGCACTGCTTGGTATTGTGGTCAAGGCTATGTGTTATCAAGTACTAAGGTGAAGGAGTATTACACAATATACCATATTGTGTTAATTTGGTACACATTATACTATGTCACTAAAAGTTTATCTATTACACAATATACCATATTAGTCCTCACACGTACATGTCACGTTACTTTATGTCATGTAATCTGTCATTTCAATTCACGTAACGTCATGTCTTGAGTATAGAGTATGTCATGAAAATTAGTACTTTTTCAATTAGTCATGCTTGGAATACTCGTGGCACAATCATTGTGATTGTCCAATTATCTCATTTGATATTTCACGCAAGGTACTTCTGGCATAATTATTTTGATTGTTAGAGTACCTCTACCAAAATGTTTATGGCAAAATCATTTTGATTATCATAGTATTTTCATTAAAGTTATTACTATGTACTCTTGGTGTAATCATTTTGATTGTTAGGATATCTTATTTATAATACTCATGGCATAATCATTCTGATTGATTGAGTCTCTCTGACGTAATACGTTGGGTGGCACTATTCCTGATGAAACAGTTGGAGAAATAATTTTGATTGTCAAAGTTCATATTTAGTTTCACGTTCAGTTTATGTTCTGTTTCACATTGAGATTTCATGTTCAGTTTCACGTTCAGAGTTCGTGTTCAGTTGCTTGTTCAGTTCATGTTTAGTTTCACGTTCAAATCATGTTCAGTTCTACGTTCAATTCATGTTAAGTTCTACTTCTTGTTAAGTTTAGTACATGTCACATTCACGCTAGTTATAGTTTATATTTAATTAATCTGTCATTTATGAACAAGATTCCAAATTCATGTTCAAGTTCAGTTTCAAGTCAGTTACAAGTTTCAGTTTCATGTCATGTTGTTTCATGTTCAGCTCAAGTTAATGTTAGTTCAGTCTCAAGTTCACGTCAATTTAGTTAAGTTCATGTCAGTTCAAGTTATGTCAGCACATGTTATGCTATTTGTCAACTCACGTCATGTTTATGTCAGCATTCGTGTTTTTATTGTTATGTATGCATATGTACATTGCTAATTAAAGTTATTTGTTAGTTTGTTGAGATTTATAATAAAATCTCACATAGTAGTCGCAACTACAATTTCCCCTAGATTGGTAGATCATGTGCCAGGATTAGGTGACGCGACCAATGGTCGACTAGAGGAGGTCGATTAGGTGTCAATGCAATGACACAGAGCTTATAGCCTTAATGCTCTATTTCATCGATAGCATGTTGACTTCCTTGGCCGAGTTGAGCAAGCTACTCGAAGGACTAGCCAAGTATATTTTAGTAGTCTTTACATGTACTTAAAGAGCCGTGTCTCCGGTACTCGTGATGTTATAGATCTTTGAACATATATAACTTTTGAACATCTGTTATGTGAATTTTATCAAGTATGTTATGTTTTTTGGATACGTTACTTCTGGTACATAGTATTGCTCAAAGAAAAAAAATTATCCGCTGCTAATATATTGCATACTATGAGATGCATGTTAGGTATATTGCATCTTTAATTGTCATGAACGAGGTTAAGTAACCTTATGTTGCATGTCTTGATGCTTTAGAGTCTGCCAAATTCCAAGCAAAATTTGGGAGCGTCACAAATGTGATGACGTCTGCTTCTTGGGCTGTTGGGGTGTCCCAATCAAGTAAGAGCATACACCCTCACTTTTACCGTCTGCATTTGGCTTCCCAATCCTATATTAAGGCTGGTTCACTATACTGGCATTACTTGAGGGCAATTCTTGGCATAATGTTTTGATTTCCCACAACTATAGCATGAGACTGAGGTCCGACAAAGACTGCACACTAGTTTCTTTCCTTTCATACATATTGCGAGAGTAGTTGGAGGGTGCACTCCCGTCCTCGACATAAACTTCTGAGGGTATCCTGAACTACTTCCCTTATCCATGAGCCTCTTTAGACTAGTCAAAATAGGAATCAAATTATGTTGCTTGCATTCGATCATAGAGGACACTTGTACCAACTTTTGAAAATCCTTAATCTCTAAACACGCTACTTGTGCCATGATATGTGTTTGCAATCCATCCTGTAATTGCTCTATTCTTCTGCTATTAGTAGAAATGAGATGAGGAACAAACCTTCATAACTCCATGAATTTAGCAACATACTGCTCAACTGCTATGTTACCTTGGACCAAATTAGCAAAGTGCTTTGACTTTTGCTATCTTCTGATGGTAGGATAGAATCAATTGTTGAATTCTTCCTTGAATCTTTTTCAAGAGATTCTTTCCATGGCTCCCAGCTCCATGGTAAGAAGTTGTCTCTTGGCACCCACCATGGTGCCACCTCTTCTTGGAGCAAGTAGCTTGCTATAACATTTTTTGACTTTTGGTGCAACCATATATCTTAAAAGTCGTTTCAATATCTGTAATCCACATCTCCACCTTCATTGGTCCTTCACTACCAAATTGTTCATATGTGCATCCATCCTGCTCATCCTTGGGGGAATTGACATGCTAGATTTCCATGTGGCGTGAATAGAGCTCATGTTGCTATTGCAACACTTCCCAAAATGCATCAAGCACCCTTTCTAACTCGCTATCTCTCCCTTTACCTGATGGCTCTCCCTTATGACTACCTATTAGTTGTTTGCAATTTGGAACTCTCGATCGCACCTTGTTCAAACCCTATCATGCAACCCAACCTATCACTTCCTAGCTTAACCCCTACCTAATACTTTAAGATCCAAACTTATGATACTAAAGATTAAGTCCTATATCTTTGGTACTGTTCTTATGTGATAATATGGATTTACCCAAAATCATATAAATGTGCTCTGATACCAAGATGTGGTGCCCCGTTCCTCGGTAAAGGACTAGGCAAGGATCCATGTCGGTTGGCAACACTCAGGATTTAGATCGAGATCAGGTGTGCAATGTTCACAAGGAAATGCACATGTAATAAAATGAGCTTTTAAACCACAATGGAATATGCAAAGGTTAAGCACTATTTGTGCCAGAGTTTAAACCATAAATAGCTTCATTTAATAAACACCAAAATATCCACTGTTACTTCATTTCCCAAAATAATATACAGAACCATTTGTTTGGCAACAAAATGACAAGCCTCTTGGAAATAAGTTTAGAGCATGTTTTGTAAGATACAGGCAAAGAGAAATAGGCCTAAGGCTGATAAAATTTGTTGGATTACCAACTAATGTAATGAAAGAAATGAAGGAAGCTTTATTAGCATCAAATTAAAAACCACAATGAAAGAAATCCAATGCGTCTTGATGCATATCAATATGAATAATAAACCAAAAAGAAGTATACAATTCTGCTAAAAAATATTAGGACCAAGAGTTGAGTCCAAAGTTGCATAGATAACACAATTTCTTTTAATTACTCTAAAGAATGATCATTCATGAGTGTAAGGGGGTTCGCCCCCTCCCCCTTGGGGTCTAAGGCCTAGGAACACAGGCCTGGGCACAGGCGGCCCAAACTGAATGGGTAACCTCCTTAGCCCATAGGGGTTCTCCAGGCCCTAGAAGAAGAAGAACGAGGAGCACTCAAGCCCCTCTACTGTGTCGCCTAGCCCTAGAAAGGTCAAATAGGTAGACAGATTGTACGGGCAAGATGCTCGTAATCCTCTGACAAAAGGCAAAGAAAGAAGGTGAGACCCAACGTATCATACTTGCTGCTGGCAGAAGAGACAGAAGACCACGCTGCATTAAATGTGCCCCCCTAGAAAGCCACGCCACAATAAATAAGATGGTTGAAGAAGCTACAAGGTGGACACCTTCCCATGTTGTAGAGCATGGGTGCTTGATTGCAGAGATCATACATAAAAATGACTCCTAGGTATCGAGTTAAGGGTTAGACTCTTTGAACTCTTTCTACTAGCTTAAACACTCCTTTAAGGATATATTGACTTTAGTATAGGAGAGTTTCTAGGCACCAATTCGGCAGCCATATTGCTATTTTTTTTTTTTTTTTTTTTGTATTTGGAGGCCCTAGACTAAAGACCCAAAGGCATACAGAACACGATGTTAACTGTGGTGCTGTCTGTGGGATACTAAATTTTTTTTACATGTCCTTCATATGCTTACGAGAACCCGTTTTTAGATAGCTCAGGAACACAACGAGATAACGGTGCTGGTAAGCATGGAAACAAGGATCGTGGAAGTAATGTAGCAAGGAGGGAAGGAGATAGAGACGTGTGATAAAGCTATTAATGAGCTAAGAGATGACGTGACGCCAAATGAATGTGCAGACTTTGGTGGCACTGGAGGGGGAGCTAGCGCCACCCAAGACAAGTAGGACACAAAAGCTGTCCTCCCACCTGCACCTGAGTGCTCTCCAACAGAGGGTGAGGTACGGGATGATTACACACTTAGGAAGGTGGAGCCGAATGAGTTGCTAAAATTGGTCTTGCTAGACCCAAGCTGCTTAGAAGCCACCACTAGGATTGGCACTGGGATGACCCTCAAGATGATGGTAGCTATACAACTCCTCCTCATGGAACATTGCGACGTCTTCGCTGGAGTCATGAGGATATGCTAAGAATGGACCCAACGATCATGCAACAACATCTGAGTGTAGACCCCACAGCCAAGGGGGTAAGGTAGAGACACAAAAGCTTTAGCATAGAAAAGAATGCTATCATTGCAGCAAGGGTCGACTGGTTGCTTGTGGTAGGCTTCATACAGGAGACACACTACTTGGATTGGCTATCCATTGTGGTTCTAGTAAAGAAGTCAAGCGGTAAGTGGAGGATGTGCTCAGACTTCACTGATTTAAACAATGCGTGTTGAAAGACAGCTTCTCACTCCCTCACATCAATGTGATTGTAGACTCAATAGCGGGCCACCGCATGCTGAACTTCATGGACTCCTATTTTGGGTATAACCAAATTTACATGAACCCAAACGATGAGGAGAAGACGTCATTCATCATAGACCGGGGGTTTTACTATTACTCAGCCATTCCTTTGGGGTTGAAGAATGTAGGGGCCATTTATTAGTGGTTGGTTAACCGCATGTTCAAGGACCAAATTGGAGAAATATGGAGGTCTACGTGGATGAAATGCTGGTCAAAAGTGGGAACCTCGTGTAGCACCTGGATGATCTTCGAGATGCCTTCGCGGTGATGAGGCAGTACTAGATGAAGCTGGACTTGGCAAAGTGTGCATTCGGCATGGGCTCTGGGAAGTTCCTAAGCTTCATGGTGTCAGAGCGATGAATCAAAACCAACCTAGAGAAGGTGGAAGCTATCCTCTATATGCCTACCGCTCAGAGCATAAACGATGCACAGAAGCTCACGGGCTTGGTGGTGGCCCTCAACCGTTTTGTATCAAGGTCCATTAACAAGTGCCTTCCCTTCTTCAAAGTACTACGGAAGGCCCAAAGTTGGAATGAAGAATGCAATGAGGTGTTTGCCACCCTAAAAAAATACCTCACTAGCCCCCAACCGCTCAGCCAACCCTGATGCAGGAAGGTCCTGATCTTGTACCTATCTGTCTCCTGTAGGTAGCCTTATCGGGCTTAGTATGAGACGACGACGGGGTCTAGCGGCCAGTATTCTACACCAGTAAAGCCTATAGAGGGGTGGAGGCCAGGTATCCCTATATTGAACAGCTCGCTTTTGCTTTAGTAGTAACCACTTGAAAGCTTCGACCCTATTTCCAAGCCCACCTTGTAAAAGTCCCCACCGAAACCCCTGAAGAAGATCCTACAAAGACAGGAAGCTTTGGGCCACCTCATGAACTAGGCCATGGAACTAAGTGAGTTTAACATCAAGTATGCCTCATGCATCTTGATAAAGGGACAAGTGCTGGTAGATTTCGTTGCAAAATTCACAGGCTTCCCCGAGGAAACTACCTATGCACAACCCATGAAGCCCTAACAAGTATTTGTCGATGTCTCGTCTTGCCGATCTGGAAGGAGAGTAGGAGTGCATATCATTAAGGACAAGGACGAGGAGGCTGAGCACGACTACGTTGTCAAGTTGGCATTCAAAACTAAGCGTAACGAGGCAGAATACAAAGCATTGTTATTTGGCCTAACGATCGCCAAGTCTCTAGGTGCCGAGGAGGTGGAGATTCGGGCTGACTCCCAAGTGGTAATTAGCCAAGTGTGAGGAGAGTTTGCGGTGAAAAGCGAGAAATTAAAAAAGTACCTAATGCTGGTAGAGGCCGAATGCACTTGCTTAAGTACTTACTGATACAACAAATCCTGAGAGTCGAGAATCACAAGGCAGACGGGTCAGCGAGAATGACATCTGGGCAAGAAAGTGCCTCGGTCCTAGAATCAACAATTTTCAAGATTGTCGAGATGGCAATCAAGCTGGGAGCACCAAATTGGGCTGCGAACATCATCAAATATGCGGACACCAACAAAGTACCTGACAATTGGTGAGGAGTTAGGAAGGTCAGGCGCCAATCGGCAAGATACACCATAGTTGATGGCATCCTATATTGGAGAGGATACATCACTCCTTTCTTGAGGTGCGTCTCGAACGAATAAACCCAACATGTATTAATAGATATACACGAGGGGATTTAAGGTGAACACTTTGGAGGGAGGGTGCTAGCAAGTAAAGCAATGCAGGTGGGATACAATTAGCCACACGCCCTGAAGGAGGCCGAGGAATACGTACGGAGGTGCAGAAAATGCTAAGAGTACCTTAAGGTGCCCCATCACCAACCGGAAGAGCTTATGTCGATCACCTCACCCTGGCCCTTTGCCCAATGAGGGGTTTGACTTGGTGGGCCCCTTCCCCCCGAGCAAAGATAGGGTGAAGTTCATGATGGTTGTGGTGGACAACTTTACCAAGTGCATGGAGGTCGAAGAGCTGGCAACAATCATAGTGAGTAACATCACTCGCTTCTTGTGGAAGAACGTCGTCAGTAGATTCGGCATCCACTGCAACATCATTTCAGACAATGGGAGGCAGTTCAACTTCGATCACTACTGGGACTGGTATCAGGACCTAGGAATTAGGTTCCTGTACCCCTCCCCGGGGCACCCTCAGTCTAACGGACAAGTGGAGGTGACCAACAAAACCCTGTTGATAATACTAAAAAAGAAGCTCAATGACCGTAAGGGAGCTTGGGCGGAGGATCTCCCCACGGTGCTTTGTGCGTATCGAGTTACAATGAGAACACCAACGGGGGAAACCCTGTTCACCCTCGCTTACGGCAACGAAGCCATGCCCCTAATTGAAGTTAAGATCCTCACTTACAGGGTACAAAACTTCAACCAAGGCTCCAATGAGAGACGACTTGAGGAGCAGCTTGACCTTTTTGAGGGAATCAGGGAAGAAGCAGAAGTGACGATGGCTGCTTCAAGAAAAGGGTGAAGTGTTGTTTCAACCGAAGGGTATGCCCGAGATCGTTCAAGGTCAGAGATCTCGTATTGAAGCAAACGAGGACCACTACTCGAGACAAAGGAAAGATGGGACCTCAGTGGGAAGGCCCCTACATGGCTGTCGCCAACAATCGCCCAGGTGTTTATTGGCTTTGAGACTCTCAAGGGAATGAGCTGCAACACCCGTGGAATGCCGAGCACTTGCAGATGTCCTATCAATAAAGGCTTTCTAATTTGTAAATTTTTAGCTTGCTTCACCATTTGTTGCATGCAATTTGTTAATAGAAAGTACGAATGTTTTAGGATTTGGATGTGTAAAAGTGGTATCTCCACCAATGTGTAAATTCCCTCCAACACAAAATCTTTGTTAAGGCACGTCTCCGCTAGCAGAATCTACAATGACAGCTTACGTCCCCGTGGGGCACCAAGGGGATAGATCACACCTAAGTGCTGCTCTATCCTCCCTGAGGAGGAGTGCGGGCCAACCCTCAGTCACCCAATAACTTACCTTTCTTGTAAGTGTTAACAGGTGGGAGCTGGTCTGGTCCCAACTTACTTTTCCCGTAAGCATTACCTTTCTCATAAGTATTTTTTGCTGGGTTTGTCTTTTGCTTAGAGGTGATTTATCCATCATGGCAGAAGAGCAAAAATAGAGAAAACTCAATAAGTAGAGTGCAAATCACTTTAGAGTTTGCTAAAGGTGTAGTTGATATTGCTTCATTGATTACAACAACAATAGTGTCACCAATTTGAACATATAGTTGAGAAAGAACTATGGTTTGAATCCTGTGGATATCTATTTTATTGTTCTTTCTACCAAGTCTTTGTATTTTATCAGTTTTATTTTATTTTATTTTATTTTATTTTCCATATCCATTTCTTTCTTAGCTCTCACCCTGTAGCCCATTTTTACAACTTGATTGAAGACCTTTTGATCTTTGAGTTTGGTATTGACTACATTAGTGGAGATGATTTTTGCAAATTGGACTTATAGAGTTAAGTTTTGAGAGAATTCTTCTGATTTAGTTGTTCTACTTTTATCTGAATTTGCAGGTGGTTTGGACTTAAATTGACTATTTCACACACACACACACACACTCAATATCTTAACTTTAGGTTGAAGTAAACGCCTAATTCTTGCTTGAGAAATTGCTAAATTTTTAATTGATTTTCCTGCTGTCTTTGATGTTAAAAGAGTAAGATACTAATGATGAAATTTAAATTCAGATTGTGACTTGGTGAGTGATGATACTTCTCTATGAGGTCTAATTGATATGTCTCTAGTGGTCTTTTATTTTATTTTATTTTTGTTTGTGGATAAACAAAGTTTTAAGTTTGGGAGTGTTTGATGACTTGCATATTTTAGCATATTTTATCACTTCTTAATTTTAAACTTTAGTCTAATTTTATTTATTTTTGTTGATTTTAGACTTCATGGTTGTTATTTAAATTTTATTTCAGATTTGAAAAAAATGAAGATCTAAATTTTAGAAGCCTATCTTATAAGGATTATCAGATTTAAGTGAAGATTTATTTGAATATAAAAGTTGATCACCAGTGCTATTTGGAAATAAAAATCAAGTTAAAATTTTGAAGATGCTAAAGATAGAAGAAGATTTTCAAATTTAAAAGGAAGAGACGCGTGCAAAGAGTAGTGATTTGAACCTACTCTATTGGTCTAACTTACCATCATAAGACGTGCATGGGAATACAGTACTTGGCTAAAGGTATGATGGTTTGACTTGGTCACTTGGTGCAAGACATATCTATTAGTTTGGATTTTCTTTTTGGCTGGCACAAATGTACGTAGGAGTGGAGGGGAAGTTTACGGAATAGGCCATTTGGATTTGGACGTAGCGAGATGTAAGGGCTTGACTTGTAGAGACGCACCCATGAGGGATCAAGACGGAATGGATGTGAATGCAGTAGATTTCATTTGATTTGTTTCGGTACGAGTCGTAGCTTGCGGGAGCAAAAGTAACATAGTAGTTCCTTCCATTTTGAGCGGGCACCAGCAGGTTTTGACTCTTGGGTTTTATGGAACAGACATGTAGAAGGAAATTTTTATTTTTGGCTAGGTTCTGGGACGCACAAACAGGGGAGAATGACAATAATTATTTTCCTTTTGTTTGAAGACGCTGCGACTGAGAGGCTGGGACGGCCACAGATATTTTTCAGTGTTCATTTTCCTCCATTCCTCTTAGAAAATTATGATGAATTCGTTTATATTGAATTTAATTTTTAGTATGAACTAAATTTTCTTTATTTTAGGAAAACGATATAATTTAGTTTCAAACTATACTTGCTTTTTCTATGTTAATTTAAAGTAATTCTCTTCTATGTTTGCCTGACTTATTCTGAGCTTATTGCTTCTAATTGATTGGCCATTAATTAGATGATTTTGATTCTATAATTTTCTATCGAAAGAGGGAATTATAAGATAGATCTTGAATATTTCAGCATAGGTAAATATAGAGATCAAAAGACTTGTACGATCCTACGTAGTATTAAAATCGTTGGTTTTAATGCTTTCTTACTTTATTAATTTGCTTATTCTTGTATAAAATGATGAATAAGAATATTTCTAATTGACTATCGAAAGAGGTTTTTTGATGAGTTGGAGATTTGCTAACAAACAGAGATAATTAAATTCAATTTGTTAGATGAGTAAAGCATAGTGAGGGATTAGATGAAATTGATTTCTTAGAAGTTTTCTTTCTCATTAATTTGATCTTCGAATAACAGCTTTCTTTTCATTTGAATATTTTCTTTGAACTGATTTTATTTTAAATTGTAATTACAAAAATCTTAGTGATTTTCCTAAATAAAGTTGAAATTAATATAATTTCAATATTTGTCAAAAGTAAGTTACCAATCCTCAAGAACGACACTCTTCTCATCACTTTACTGTAAAACTATGATATGCACTACTGATTAGTAGCCCCACAGCTGCTTGAACAACTTACCCCATTTTCGTTGTCTTCATCATAGTGAAGGGCTAATTACCTCACTCAGGGGGCCCAAGAGGAGCGTGTGGTTTAAAGCACCCCTACCCCTCCTCCGGCGGAATGCGGTTTAGTCCCACGACTACTCAACATAACTCTGGAAAGATTGTCTCCTCTAACGAAACGCCCACGGCTTTGGCCGCTCTCTAGCAAAATAGCTCAGGTTTGCAAATCTTGAAGACTGCTTACACTATCCTGGTTGGCTTCTGCACTGTACTTAGACATTTGACAAGAAGTAGGGTGAACTGGGCCTTTACATGCTGCTCAACTCTTTTCGCCGAGCGCGAGAGTCAACGAGGCAAGTTTAGATTTAACGTGCTGCTCGACCTTTGCCACAGTACCAGGGTAAGCTCAGCCTTTATATATCGTTCGGCCCCTTTTGCCAAGTTCGGGGGTCAACGGGGTGAGTTCAGCTTTAACGTACTATTCGACCTTCACCAAAGTACCAGGGCGAGCCCAACCTTTAGATGCCACTCGACCCCTCTCACTTGACAGGAAAACCATCAAGGTGGGGTCACTTACTCGCAAGGGAAAATAGGGGTCATACCTTTGGCAACAGTAGAGCCATCTTTGCCTAGTGCTTGACCTAGAATGAGTGAAGTGTACACGCAAAGTATAAGCAGATGGTAATAAAGGAAAGACAACAAAATAAAGGAACATGAGCAAAACGATAGAGAATGCTTATTCATTGATGATTGAAGTCTTTACAAGAGGAGATTACAACGTCTTTACAAGGAAACTTGCAAAAAGAGAGAACAAACGCATACATCTGAAAAAGGAAAGTACTTTGCCAACAAGCTTGGAGTCGGCAAGCAAATCACCTCCTGGTGAAAGTGGCAGACAGAGGCTCCTCCTTCATGATCATCACTGCTTTCAAGGATGTCAGCAAGGAGCGGGAACTCAGTAGGTCCCAAAAAGGACCCTCCTACATGGCATCTTTTCCTCCTCCTTGGTTGGAGGGCATTTGCCCTAACCTGAACAGTTCCATCGCAGGAGAAGCTCCTAGCACTTGCCAAGCCTAAGAAGGAAGCGCCTTCCCAACCCATTCAGTCGAATAGGTTGCGATGTCATAATAAAACATGGATTGCACAATGAGTCCTGAGATAGGAAAAATTGACGAACGATACGACCATGAAGCCTAGGCCATACCACTTATGGAGCACACTTCCAAGTAATAAGGAACAAAAAAACCTTTGACGAGGCTTCCTCAAGGCTCCAGGTGCCATCCTTAGTAAATGTACTCCTAAACTGACAATGCTCGACAACTTGGGTTTAGTCATCAACGCCCCCAATCAGTCTAAAGCCATTGCTAGATGCCATGAAGGGTTGTCAAACATCTGCTTTAGTGCAAACATATGGTGAGCCTTTATCCGAGAAGCCTCGCACATAGCTTGAAGGCTCATCAGACCCAGATTTCTCTAGAATAGAACCCACGCAAGAAAAACAAAAGATCCCTAAATGCTTGAAGGGTAGGAAGGGAGATGCAATGACTGCCAACTGAGAAGAGAGGACTTATATAGGCGTTCACGATGGTTCTTTCCCCAAGGTCTTCGAAACGTGTGCATCCAACGACCTCCATCAAATTTGGAGCAAATCTCATGGTAAGTGTTATATGAATCTCGCAGCACATGTTGCAAAGATCATTTTGCATCATTAATGTAATTAGGGCATAACAAGCAAGTGTTGATATCTAACTGCCTAAAGCTCGTGGGAACCCATGTGTGTCGCATCAGTTGGCAAATAGGCCCAACGAGGGAGCTCGAGAACGGACGTGTGGCAAGAGTGCAAAGTGCAAGTCACTGTTCTTCCTAGGAGGGAAATCTCAAACCATAGTGGACAAGGCGAGTGGAAAGTTCCGATGAATCAATCGGCAGGGAAAAGAAGAGACAAGAGAAGAATGAGGAAATGACCACAAAGCAAAGCACGTGGCAACAGAGAAGAAGACAAAGGAAATGCAAAGGCAAATGGATTCATTAATAATCAAGGTCCGCGCGAAAGAAAAACACAAAATAGGAGAACTTTATATTAAGTTGATGGTAAAGAGGAAATACAAAATCAGGCCAGGGAGGTGTCAGGGTCTTTCTCAGACTTGACAGGACCTGCCTGTAGAAAGTCCAAGTCCGCCACATGCCCTGTGGGATCATTCGAAAGAACACTTAGGATCAATTTCTCCCCTATGTGGGCTCCCTATTCTAGCACCGTAGGGCTAGGCTCAAAGGACTTGAGGTCCAGTAGCCGCAAGTCGCTCTCGAGGTTCGATAGCATGTGGTCTTTCAACCTCTTCAGGCCCTCAGAGTAGCCTTTGCACCATGCCTTGTTGTGGACCTGGTGGATGTGTGACAGCTTTTAGCATAACTGGTGGAGGGATGCGTCACTCATAGAGCCAGGCTCAAGGGACTTGAGGTCCTGCAGTCGCAAGTCACTCTCGGGGTTCGACAGCATGTGGTCCTTCAGTCTCTTCAGGCCCTTAGAGTAGCCTTTGCACCATGCCTCGTTGCGAACTTGGCGAACGTGCGACAGCTCCTAGCGCAATTGGTGGAGGGATGCGTTAGCTTTGGCTTTTGCGGACTACAACTTTTTTATCTCATTCTTGGTGGCTTTGAGAGACTCCGTTCTTCACACAAGAGATTTGGAAACCTCGTCAAACCTCTCCTTTATCCATTTGTGGGACTGTTTGGTAGTCACGTTGTTTGACTAGCTCCGAGTTCACGGCTTGAAGCCTTTCCAACTTCTCTAGATGGCAATCAAACTACTCTTGGAGGTTGTCTCTTGCCTTCAATAAGAGTGAGGCTTCAAGGCAATGTAAACCAGCCTCCTCCAGGGACCTCTCCAGATCAACCTCATACTGGTTCTCATGGCTGTGTAGGTTAGCGAGGGAGTCCTTTAACTCTTCCTTGTGCTCCATCTCCACTTTGGCATAGTGCATGATCAAACACGCCAAAGATCAGAGCTCCCGGTTCTTGGCCTCTAGCTTCTCCTGGCCGTCCATGATAAAGGCCACCAGCCACTCCACACACTGCCATGGAAAACCTTAGTTAGAACCGTAAGGAAGACACTAAAATCACTTAAAGAAGAAGGAGGCAAGCTATGAAGTAATGTTATGTGGATAACCTCAAAGAAGAACTCCCGTAGGCCTTGGGCTATTGTATGGACCCATCCAGAGCTATCCCCCTTGGTCTCTAGCCGTGTGACAGTCTCCTCCGTGGGAGGGCCCTGGATCACGATCACAACCCCCTGGCCCGACGCAGTCCTTGGACCCGTTCTTGGTCTGACAGCAGCTACTTCGACCCCAATGTACATTAGCGCCAAGGACGTAGTAACCACAGCAAGAAGAGCTGAGGAAGTATTGACAAACCCCCAGACACCAAGGCTTCCCTATCCACACTAACCCATGCATTGACCCCTGCTACTGCGGGGTCTGCACCAGTTATATTGACCACAAACTTCTCGGCCCATGACATGGCTGGCACAATCTCCTTCCTACTCTTATTTTCATCACCCAGAGCGGGCTCGAGAAGGTAGGTGATAGGAGAATTAGGGATGGACACCTAGCTGAAAAGATCCTCAGCCCTGGAGGGATGTCCCACGAGCATGGAAGAAGATGCGCCCTGCGATCTGGGGAAAGGATGGTCTCGGGAGGCACCAACGAATAGCGTTGCAAGGTGCTACTTGCAAGGTGAAAGCCCTGCAGCGCTGCCAACGCTAGGTGGGGTAGGAGGAGGAGTGCTTGGGGACACCCTTGATTGATTCAGGCTGGCTGTAAGGAATGTTGAGGACCCACTGAAGGAGGGCCGAGCCGCCTTGACCTCGGGGGACTGGGGGCAATGTGGCTTGGCCCATCAGCACAAAAACTGCCTCCCTCCTGGACGGAGGTGGTGCATGTCACTGGACAGACATCCCCTATGAGGATTGCTTTAGAGGGTGAATGATGTTGTCGTTGGAATCCGGCTTGACTAGTGAGCTCCTCCTAGGTTTCTTTCCCTTCCCCTTGACTGGCAGGCTAGGGGAACACTTACGGCCTTGCTGACCTACCTGCTCCATCGGAATGAATCATTCTGCATAGTGCAACCAAGTGTGAGAAGGCAAGTATCGTCGCAAGTTGTCATCAGTTAGCAAGGCATATGTAAAAACTTCGGCCTGGTGGGCGGCCACCCAAGCTTGTACAACCTCGAGGCATTCAACCTCTTGCTGGGTCATTTGGGTCTTCACAAGCTTATCTTCTCGTACAACCCCCCAATTGGCCCGAACAAGGAATTCCTACTGAACGACTTGCCTGGCGGGGTATTCCCACACAAAGAAGAACCACTTAGAACATAGGGATGGCTTACCATACTACAGCTCCAGGCCAACCAAGGCTCGAATAGAATTGAAGCTGCTAGTGTTCCCGCCCTGCTTCAAGAGATTGTGGGCGAGTAAATGTTCTCGGCCGGTAAGGTAAAGCCAGTCAGCCCTCGCCTTCTCTAGGGCACGCTGCCAAATGACACAACAGTTCATGAGGATCCTCTATGTGTTAGGATGAAGCTAAGTTGGAGCCATTCCTGCAAGGTCCATCACATCATGAATATGGCGGCAAAACGATAGCTACAAGCCACTGGAGAACATGGCGGGGTACAGTGCGACCTTGCATGAGTATCCCTCAGGGTCTACGGTACCCTCGTTCGCTGGTGGCACCTCAAAGTTAACAACGCTTGGAACATTAAACTCTGTCCTTAGCAATAATTCACTTGGAAGTGTAATTGTAAGGAAATAGATATCTAGTTTGTAGAGAAAAAGCAAGGTTTAGTCTAAAGGCTAAACATTATAGTACTACGAGTCTAGAAACCACATATATATTCTTTCAATATCCACAAGTCACTTCATTCGTACACCCAAATTAAGATAAATATGATCACCTGAATGTTAAAGATAAATACAACTCCCATAAGTGGATAAGTTTAAGATAGAAATAGGTCTACACGCCTATTGCTCGGGCTAGGTTGATTCTTCCTCCTTGGGTATCATTTTTGGATCTACTTCTGCATCAAAGTCTATGATTTCAAAATCAAAATCGTAGGTAGGTTAGATGGCTATGACAAGACTGCTAATAAGAAACAATACCTATGAATATGTAATGAATAGTTTCCTGCCAAAGCCGAGTTCCATGCTTGCACTTTAGGAGGTCGAGCTTGCCTCCCACCTTTCTCACCAAGTCGAGCTCCACACTCGAACCTAACACAGTCGAGTACACCTTTCGCTTATCTCACAAAGCTAAGCTTCACACTTGCACTCTACGTGGTTGAGCGTCTCCTGCTAGGGTTGAGCTCTGCGCTCGCACTCTACATGATCAAGCCCACTTGCCGCCAAAATTGAGCTCCGTGCTTACACTTTGCGTGATCAAGCTCACCTTCCACTTATCTCACCAAATCGAGCTCTACGTTTGCACCTAATGTAGTGGAGTACACCTCCCGCTTATCTTGCTAAGTCGAGCTCCATGCTCGCACTTTATGTAGTTGAGCATGTCTCCCGCTAAGTTGAGTTTCGAGCTTGCACCTTATGCGGTCGAGTACATCTCCCGCCTAAACTTGTTCTTAGAAATCTTTATCACTCAATGTATGTGAAATGGAAAACTGGGGACCTGCTCCCAAAATTTATTTTTGTACAGACTATCTTTGTCGCATATTTTATCTTAAAGATTCTCAAGGCCTTCTTTTAAAGCATGTCGATCTTAATAATCGAGGGCAATTGATGGAGATAAAATATCCTAGGCCCATAATAGCCTTCCAAGCCCAGCCCAGGAATGAGAGTCTCATTAGGAAGGAAGACAGAGAGAAGGAGAGGAGGGTATAAAAGGCTAAGGAAAAATAGTGTGTCAGGAGGAAAAAGAGGAGACGTGACATAAAAGAGAGGATATGTCACATAAAGGAATGATGGGTAGAGGATAAAGGGGGAAAGACTAGACGACTTCGAGTGGACTTTTTAACTTCTTTTCCGGCTTCTCCAACCTTGGGATGAGAGTTCCAAAAGGAAGATCTCCTCTAGAAATTAAATCCCAGATTTTTATTGTACATCAAGAATGAGAGACCATTAGAGACAATAAAACAATCATATTCTAGTGAATTTACCCTCCAAATGATCTGTGGACGTAGGCATTATGTCAAACCATATAAATCTATGTGTCTCAATTTCTTTTATTTTCCTTGCATTTATCTCCTATTCACTGCCATGGATATATATATGGATGCCATACACCTGCATCGAACTATCATCGGAGATCCAAACCACACTGATCGAGGCCTGAATCATCACACTGAGTCGGGAATAACTTTTTCTTCCCTTCGAGCCTATTGTACGATTTTTGACATTAACATTTGGCATCCTCTGTGGGACTTGACTAATTTTCTACACTAGAAGTGAGAGAATGACAAATTTTTAGCTTGTGAAATAATCTTCAAGTGAGCAGGTAAACATTTCTCTATATAAGTATTTCAGCTTCTCCACTCTTATTTGTATTGATAAATGCTATCTCAAAAATCGAGCGAGTGAACATTTCCCTGCCCATGTGGTAAGCGATATTGTGCACTTTAGTTTACTGTGCATAAAAAAACACAACCAATGGGCCAGGAAGATGAATTAACCGACCACTTGAGCTGTAAGTGCTCTGTGCACTTTAAGTATATTGTACACTTAAATGCACAATTTAAGAACTATGCACTTAAATTGTGCATGTGCACATATAACACTGGGTGAACACAGTGCACTTAAGTGCACAATGCCACATAATGCGTGTAGCATGTAATTGGCTGCGCATGGCATGTACAGTGTTGCATGTGATGGGTGCAGGTAATCGTGCACCTAACAGCTTGTGACAATAGGGTGGTTGCGTATTGCTCCTCACCAGTGACTCCGCCTGTCAGAGACTGCACCAATGGATGCAGAATGGAGTCGGTGAGGATTGACTCGCATGGCTCACGTCGTGCAAGGTTCATGGGTAAGGACCCGTCCCGCCAACCATAAGAGAGTTAGGGAAGCCACCAGCGACCACCATTGGGTTGTCGATGGTTTTTGTTTCTAGGGCAATATTCCCCCTTTCCAAATGGCCATAGAGGTTGGAGCACTCACATTTGGAGCATACAATGCATGAAAAGCGCATGGCGACGAGCATGTAAGGCCCGCCACCTCCCTCACGATGCACCGTGTAGTCCTACCCGTCGTACCGAACGTCCAGATGGAGCTGCAGGCAGCAATGCTTGGTTAGTTACTAGTTATCGAGCACGTGGAGGCTAGCGGGTTACAACCCGCCATCTACCAGTAAGCTAATAAGGCCACAACTGGGCACAAAGGCACCTTCTACTGCCAGCATGCTTGCCCTTGGTGACAGAGAACCCCAATAAGACCTTTGCCATTGGCCCCATCACTTTCCTCCTCTACCCTCCATCAACATGCAAGCCAAAAGCCATCTCAGCTGTTGCATCCCGACCACTTGCACCTCAGCCACCAGTAACCTGGCCATGCTAGTGGGCAGCGACCCACCAAGTAGATAGGACTGAGCACTGCTCAGCCTGAGCAATTGCTCATCCTAAAAGTGTGCAATTACTCGATTTCTGCTTAGACACAATTGTACTAGTGGGAATGTACTATTTAATCCAACAACAAATCGTGTTTTTGTGTCGTACTTGGACTAAAGTGATGAACAATTGGTTTTGTATAAAATTATTTGGGAAGTGAAAATGATTTGTAGATATTATTATTATTATTATTATTATTAATGAATGGACCTTTTATTGGTCTAGACCTCTTGTGTAATTTGTTTTTACTAATACTTATTCTACTTAGATATACACATATGTTTTTTTTATACATGCATTCCTTGTGAAAAGAATGAGCCCTATTTCCAACCTAAATCTGGAGTGTTGTCAATTGGCTAGCATCTCTATCACCAACGATCCTCGCCATGCTCCTTATTAAGGTATGGCGCGCCATACATGTGCCAAAGAGCTTTTGCGCATGGTTTGGTGCAGGACGCACATGTTGGTGGAGCCCATGATTGTCTCAAATTTGCGTTTGCTTCTCATAAAAATTCACCATTTGGTGGAACAAAGGTACCAAGTGAACACGTTGAATGCTCTTGAGCACTTGGTCAGATTCCACTAATTATCTTGGACTTGCTTGCTACCATGCATTGTTCGCTCTTTGACTTGCTCACTCCCATGCATTGCTTGCCCTTGAACTTGCTTGCAATCGCATATTGCTCGCCTCTTGGACTTGCTCACTACCGTGCATTGCTTGCCCTTGGACTTGCTCGCTATTGTGTACTGCTCTCCCTGAGACTTGCTCATTATCATGCATTGCTTGCTCTCGTGCATTTTTCACCTTTAGACTTGCTTGCTATCTTGCATTGCTCGGTCTTTGAGTTGCTCGCTTTCACGCATTGCTCATCCTTGGACGTGCTCACTATAGCGTATCGCTCGCCCTTGTCAATCCCATCTATCCTTGCTCACCTTAGTCATTTCTCACTCAAATATTATGTTCCCTTACTCTTGTTTGCCTAATGCCGTTCTCGCCTAAGTCTTTGTTCTTCCGTGGCTTTGCTCGCTTGGCTTGCTAGTATGACCTTCCCTTACACCTGAGATTATGAGCTTCTGTACAGTTATGTTGTTACTGCGTGGGGTGCTCCTATCTACATTGTATGCTATTCTCACACTCTAGATATGTAACACCCCGTTCCCAGAAGTTCGAAAAGTTAACTCTTATAACCGAATAAACACATAAAAAATTTCTAGTGTATCTTTCATATTCAAAATATATTTGAAAAGACTCCAAAATCAAACATAAATTCTTTTGATATAATTAACTACACATATCAATACATCAATTCCTCAATACAATAATCCAAATAAAATAACTTAACTTCTCCACATGTCTCTATTCACATAACGAACTGAATTAATACTTGAGTTTTCATAATCATTTAAACATATTAAAATCAAATTACTTAATAATTAAATCTTCCGACAACACTAGTACTCTCAAGTACTTAACCACCACTCTCAATTATTCCTGCCATATACTTTATTACTGATCCTTAGCTGTATCCTCAAAATCATCTGAAAAATATTATATAGATAAGTGGGTAAGTTATCAACAACTCAGTAAGTAAAGAAACTATACTAGCATGTAAACATGAACATTTACAAAATTGGGAATGTATAACAAAACTTTTACTTTCAAAATGCAGATTTAGAAACAATTTGCTTATAGAATGCAAAAATAAACATTTTCCAAAATTAACTGAGTGAAATTTTCAATAAAACTTACCTATTCCAAAAATAAACCTGTTGGCATTTTGTAAATTGAAATATCATCTTAATATTGCATCGGAGCATCATATCGGGACAGATACCATGATTAATCCCCGTGATAGGGTTATAAACTACCATTATACCCGTGGCTGGGCCGTATACCATATTTCACCCCCGTAGTAGGGTTTATTTATGAACCACCATTATACCTGTTGTGATGACCCGCTTTTGAGCGTATTTTCGCTGAAATATTTGTTTTTATTTTAATTAATATATCAGTTATTTATTTTAATTTATTTGCGTTTTAAAATTAGTTTTTAATTTATTTGATGTTGTGTTCTACTTCTTTTAGATGTTTTGTGGTTTTAATCCCTTTTCGGCGGTTCGTTTTGTTTTCCCGGAATGAGGATTGGACCTCATCCTTTCCCTGCAGCTCTTTCCTTTTTCTCTTCTTTTTCCTTTTTCTTTTTTCTTTTTCCTTCTTTCCTTCTTTTTCCTTCCTTTTTCTTTTTTTCTTTCTTTTCTTTTTTTTCTTCTCTCTTCCCGCTCGAGCCCCCCCGGTCTCTCTCTCTCTTCTCTCTCTCCCTCACGGCCGGAAACTTCAACAGCCCAGACCGCCGCCGTCCGGCCACCGTTTGGCTCGCCGCCGGTCCCGTTCGAACCCCCTCCCTCCGGTGCACCTTCCCACCAAATATCTTACCCTGCCGGCCGGCCGTTTGGCCGGAAAAGCCATTTGAAGCCCCACGGATTTTGCTCCGATCCGCCGTCATCGCTCCACCTCCGGCCACCATTTCTTCACCACTTCATCACCGGTCCCTTACCGTCCTAACCCACCCATTTCCGGCCTCCAACGACCACCGGAACAGCTCCTACGAGCTTAGTTTCCGATTTGCATTTTCCGGCCATTTCCGGCGATTCCGCCGCCACCCACGGCCGTTCATCACTTCCAATAGCTTCACAACCATCCCTAGACCATTCCCTATCAATTTCGTGTCCTAGTTTGTCCCCGTTCAAAAGTGGGTTTTTCAAACCCACGGCCGCAGTGAATTTTCACTGTGACGTTGCTTTTCCACCGTCGTTTGCAACGTCGCTTGTTTTCTAAAATTACCGTATAGCGCTGTAAGTATTTTCCAAACCCTATTTTCATATTTAAATATATATTGCTCTTTCAAATAATTTATCTGCTGGTTGGTTGATTCCGGACTGAGTCCGAGGAGTTCGGGGGTCGGATGGATGGAGGACGAAGTTACTTGTTTTATTGATTTATGCTGGTTGGTTATTTTATTATGCATTGATATGACATTTCATGGTGCATGCACGTGTGTTTTTGTTTATGTGTGAAAAGCCTGTGTATTGGCATAAGTGGTCTTACGGGTGCGTGTGTATCACGACCCCAAGCCGGGATGGGGTATTATCCCGGTGGAGCTCCTCTGGTCACTCGGGTGTGGAATAAACTGAGTGATGTCCCCTGAGTTGTCGCTAGACGACGGGAGCGGGGGCTAGGGGTTGCTTGGCTATGAACGCGCCGGGCGCGGAACCGAGCATCGCTTTACGCTCCGACTCCGTGGCCCTTCGCTGGTGAGGGCTAGAGGATGCTTGGCTACGAACGTGCGGGGCACGGAACTGGGCATCGCTCGTTAGGTGTCACATGCGTGGTGGTACTCTGTGGTGTGGCACTGAAGCCAGGGTGTGCGGATGACCCCTAGGGGAGGTCATGGTGCATACGGATAAAAAATGTGATTTTGGCGTGTGTGGAAAACTGTGTCTTTAGGTTTTGTGCATTGGGCATGGTTCATGCATATTGTTTGAGTTCTATATGTGTTATTATCTGGTAGTGTTTGGGTTTTACTTACCTGCGGTACCATTTTTGGTTCCGTAGCCTTTGGTGCAAGAGATGAGGATGAGGAGGAGGAGGCTGAGCCCGAGAATGCGGCTCCGCCGGGTTGCTGATGTTATGCTTTTCTTTATGGTTTTAAAACTGTATTTGTGTTTTGTAATATTTTATCTATGTACGTTTTAAACAGCTTGTATTACGTTAAGAAAAATTCTGGTACTTAGTTATGACTTTCGTTATCCGCTGCGTGTTCTTTCGTGCACATTTGTTGCCCTTGCACACACTCGGCACCCGTCGATAGGATGGTGACCCGGGTTGTCACCATCCGGACGTCTCGATTTCCCCGTGTGCGGGCGTGGGGATTTGGGGACGTCACAGGTGGTATCAGAGCGGTTTGGCTCTGGGTAAAACCACATGTCCCGTAGGCAGTACCAGAATGTTTTTTAAAGTTGTGTTTTAAAAATTATGTTAAGTATAGTTGTTTTATTTGTTTTATTTGTGTGAGCTTGTTTGCTTGTTTTTATTTCTTTGGTTATGTTTTTGCAAGCTGGTTTCTTTTGTTTCTTGCTGTGTGGTGTTGGTTTTGTTTTTGTTGGTTTTATGATGGTTTTATTTGTTTTCTTAAAGGAGGGTCAAGAGTGGTGTTGTGGCAGGATTATGGGGAGACCAAGGAAAAATACTCAGGAGTCACGGGACAATACCTCCAGGGACGATTCCATAGCCGAAGCAATTCGGCAGATGACGGAGTTTATGCAACAGAGTGCGAGGTCTCAACAGACAGGGCCTTGGCCACCACAAGGACCTTGGCCACCACAAGGGGGTCCTTGGCCACCATCAGGAGGGCCTTATCCACCGTCAGGAGAGCCTTGTCTGCAACAAGGAGGGTATTGGCCACAACCAGGAGGTCCTTGGCCATATCAGGGAGGGCCTTGGATGTATCCAGGAGGGTCCAGTAGCATGGTGCAAGCCGGATGCACCTATGAGCGCTTCCTGGCGCATAGGACTCCACACTTCACTGGAAATAAGGATCCACTTCAGGCTGGAAAATGGATCAAAGATCTGGAGAAAACTTTTGAGGTGTGTGGATGCACTGAGGCACAGCAAGTACTCTACGCCAGCTATCTCTTACAAGGTACCGCTTCTGATTGGTGGGATACCAAGAGGATGCTGCTGGAATCTGAACTGTGATCTTTCGCTGCGGTGACCTGGCAACGTTTCAAGAAGGAGTTCAATGACCGCTTCTTTCCCGCATCGGTAAGGAAGCAAAAGGTAAGAGAGTTCTCCAATCTGGTCCAAGGGGGCGCGACAGTGGAACAGTACGCCCGGAGGTTCATAGAACTTGAGCGGTTTGCTCCTCACCTTGTCGCCACTGAGGAGATGCGAGCAGATCATTTCCAGGAGGGGCTGTGTCATGACATACGCCGTATGGTGGTCAGCCATCGGATATCCACTTTTCAGGAATTAGTGGATGTGGCTACCCTTGTGGAGCGGGAAAATAATCTGAGTGTGGGTTCCCCTCCAGGGCATAAGAGGCGGAGTTTTTCTGGTGAAGGAAGTAGCTCAGGTTCGCCCCAGAAGTTTGTTCAGCGGACCGGAATTCGACCTCCTACATCCTCAGGTGTTCGTATGGGAGGACGGGTGCCTATTTGTGGAGCTTGTAATAGAGCTCATGAGGGCGAGTGTCGGATGAGTAGCGGATCCCAGTGTTACCGGTGCGGCCAAGTGGGACATATCGCTCGGGATTGCTACGTCAGAGTTCAAGGAAGCCGTGGAGGTAGACACGGTGGAAGAACCAACCCGAGACAAGCAGTGCAAGCCCGGGTTTATGCTGTCACACCCGGAGAGGTGGATGATGAGGCACCAGCGACCCATGATGCTGGAGTAATCACAGGTATGGATTAATTTAATTTTTAAGTTGGATTTAATTTTTGGTGCATTCGGTTTCTTCGTTGTTTTTTGGATTTCATGGGTTGTGTGTTTGGTTCAGGAAGAGTCCGTTTGTATGAGTTTTATGCTTGTACTTTATTTGATTCCGATGCTTCACGATCGTTTGTGTCTTCCACGTTTGCTCGGGTGTGTAACTTGGTCACGGAACCGTTGCCGAAGGCTATGGTAGTGGCTCTACCCGATGGTGAGATGGTGTGGTGTTCCAAGGTTGCTTTGGGATGCCCGTTAAATTTTGAGGGAAGATTCTTGGATGCGGATTTGGTGGTGTTCAAGCTGTTGGGCTTCGATATTATCCTCGGGATGGATTGGCTATACCGATATTCTGCGAGTATTAATTGTAGAAGTCGGATAATTAGCTTTCAGCTTCCAGATGGTGATTGTCTGGAATTTGCGGGGAGTAGATTAAAAGAAAAATCGATAATTATATCGGCGATTCAGGCAAGACGAGAGATTGCATGGGGAGCGGATGCATTCTTGGTGCAGATGGTGTCCAAGCCGTCTGAGAAGAAATCTTTGGCAGACATTCCAGTTGTGGAAGAGTTTCCCGATGTGTTTGTGGATGACTTGCCCGGACTACCCCCTGTTCGGGAGATGGAGTTTGTTATAGACTTGGAACCTGGAGCGGCTCCTGTGCATAAAGCTCCTTATCGCATGGCACTGGCTGAATTGAAAGAGTTGAAGACTCAGTTGCAATAACTGGTAGAGAAGGGATTTATTCAGCCTAGTACGTTGCCGTGGGGTGCACCAGTTTTATTTGTTAAGAAGAAAGATGGAACCCTCCGTATGTGCATTGACTATCGGGAATTGAACAAGGTGACCATCAAAAATAAATACCCTCTCCCGCGGATTGATGATTTGTTTGACCAGCTTCAAGGAGCAGCCGTGTTCTCTAAGATTGATCTGAGGTCGGGATACTACCAGCTGAGAATCAGAGACCAGGATGTGCCTAAAACTGCTTTCAGGTCGAGGTATGGGCATTATGAATTTAAGGTGATGCCGTTTGGGTTAGCTAATGCCCCTGCAGCGTTCATGGATTTGATGAATCGAGTGTTTCGACCTTATCTGGATTCCTTTGTGGTAGTATTTATTGATGATATACTGATTTATTCCCGAGATGTTGAAGAGCATGTGTATCATCTTAGTCTGGTACTTGAGAGATTGAGAGAACACCAGCTATACGCCAAGCTCAGCAAGTGTGAATTCTGGTTGGAAGAAGTTAAATTCCTTGGGCATGTAATTTCCCGGGGCGGAGTGGCAGTTGATCCTAGTAAGGTAGAAGCCATATTGTCATGGCAGCGCCCGACAACAGTGCGCGAGGTCAGGAGTTTGTTGGGGCTCGCCGGATACTACCGAAGATTTGTAGAGGGTTTTGCTCGCCTATCCGGACCTCTCACAGCTTTGACTCGGAAGAATACAGAATTTGTTTGGTCAGAGAAATGTGAGAGAAGCTTCCAGGAATTAAAGAACAGGTTGACAACGGCACCAGTGTTAGCACTCCCAGAACCGCATAAGCCATTCGTAGTCTTCAGTGATGCGTCTAAGTGCGGTTTGGGTTGTGTCCTTATGCAGGAAGGACGGGTTGTAGCCTATGCATCTCGTCAGCTAAAGGACCATGAAAAGAATTATCCGACGCACGATCTAGAATTGGCTGCGATTGTTTTTGCCCTTAAGATCTGGCGGCACTTCTTGTATGGGGAAGCTTGCGAGGTATTTACTGATCACAAGAGTTTGAAGCATTTGTTTTCCCAGAAAAATCTGAATATGAGGCAGAGGCGATGGCTGGAGCTAATCAATGACTATCAGTGTGAGATCAAATACCATCCGGGGAAGGCTAATATAGTTGCTGATGCTTTGAGCCGGAAGTCACATTTGGAAGATGAAGCCGAGCCGTCAGAATTGGAGTCGTTGCTTTGTGGGATGAGAAGGCTCCTTATAGAGAGTTCGCAGCAAGTAGAGATTTTGTCTTCAGTTCTTGATATTCGGGTAACTGATTTTGAAGAATTGAAAACTCTCCAAAGAAAGGATCCGAAGTTGCTGAACATCAGGAAAAGAGTCCGAAAATCTCGAGGACCGTTGCACTATAGCCTGGATAATGATGGGATACTTCGGTTCCGAGATCCCAGAGTGGTCCCAAAGGACTCAGATTTCAAAGAACGGATCATGGCGGAAGCTCATGCGGCCCCGTATTCAGTTCATCCCGGCAGTACAAAGATGTATCGAGACTTGAAGAAAAATTACTGGTGGGATGGAATGAAGAAGGACGTTGCCTTATATGTGGAGAAATGTCACACATGCCGTCAGGTAAAGGCCGAGCATCAGAGACCTGCAGGTATGTTCCAACCCCTCCCTATTCCTGAGTGGAAGTGGGATGACATCACGATGGACTTCGTAGTGGGTTTGCCGAGAACGCCTAGTGGGAAGAATTCTGTTTGGGTGATTGTGGACCGGTTAACGAAGAGTGCTCATTTTCTGCCTATGAATAACACCGACTCTTTGGGTAAGTTGACCCGTCTGTATGTCAAAGAGATAGTGCGGCTACACGGCGTACTAAAGAGTATAGTGTCGGATCGAGACCCGAGGTTTACGTCGCAGTTCTGGAAGAGTTTGCAGGCAGCTTTGGGTACTAAGTTGAAGTTCAGTACTGCTTATCACCCGCAGACAGACGGCCAGTCAGAGCGCACCATTCAGACTCTGGAAGACATGTTGCGAGCATGTGTCACGAAATTCCAAGGGAGTTGGGAAAATCATTTGTCGCTCATTGAGTTTGCCTACAATAACAGCTTCCATGCGACTATTCAGATGGCTCCCTATGAAACTCTTTATGGGAGGAAGTGCAGGTCGCCCTTGTGTTGGGATGAAGTTGGGGAGAGTATGATAATCGGACCCGAAATAATTCAAGAGATGCAAAGCCAAGTCCGGATCATTAGAGATAAAATGGCGGCAGCTCAGAGTCGCCAGAAAAGCTACGCTGATACCAGGAGGAGAGAATTGTCATTTGAAGTTGGTGATTGGGTTTATCTTAAAGTCTCTCCCATGAGAGGTGTTAAGCGTTTTGGTAAGAAAAGGAAGCTAGATCCGAGGTACGTCGGCCCTTTTCAGATTCTGGAGAGAGTAGGGTCCGTCGCCTATAGAGTTGCTTTGCCAGATTATTTTGGGGATGTTCATGATGTCTTCCACGTATCATCCCTGAAGAAGAGCTTTGGACAGCAAGAGCCACGCTTCGTCGACCCAGCGGGTATTCAGTTGCAACCGGATCTCACTTATGAAGTTGTTCTGTCGCAGATCATGGATTGGAAGGAGCAACAGTTGAAGTCCAAGACGATACCTTTAGTTAAAGTGGCTTGGGGAGATCCGTTAGCTCAAGACTTCTCTTGGGAGCGAGCAGCGGACATGAGGGAGCAGTACCCGTATTTGTTCGAATAAGGAAGGTATGTGTCTTAATCTTGATCACAGATGGTTTATGTGTTTTCTTGTGGCTTGTTTTGAGTTGGTGGTTAATCTGCAATTTCGACGACGAAATTGTTTTTAAGGAGGGGAGGATGTGATGACCCGCTTTTGAGCGTATTTTCGCTGAAATATTTATTTTTATTTTAATTAATATATCAGTTATTTATTTTAATTTATTTGCGTTTTAAAATTAGTTTTTAATTTATTTGTTGTGTTCTATTTCTTTTAGATGTTTTGTCGTTTTAATCCCTTTTCGACGATTCGTTTTGTTTTCCCGGAATGAGGATTGGACCTCATCCTTTCCCTGCAGCTCTTTCCTTTTTCTCTTCTTTTTCCTTTTTCTTTTTTCTTTTTCCTTCTTTCCTTTTTTTTTCCTTCCTTTTTCTTTTTTTCTTTTTTTTCTTTTTTTTCTTCTCTCTTCCCACTCGAGCCCCCCCGGTCTCTCTCTCTCTCTTCTCTCTCTCCCTCACGGCCGGAAACTTCAACAGCCCAGACCGTCGCCGTCCGGCCACCGTTTGGCTCGCCGCCGGTCCCGTTCGAACCCCCTCCCTCCGGTGCACCTTCCCACCAAATATCTTCCCCTGCCGGCGGGCCGTTTGGCCGGAAAACCCATTTGAAGCCCCACGGATTTTGCTTCGATCCGTCGCCGTCGCTCCACCTCCGGCCACCATTTCTTCACCACTTCATCACCGGTCCCTTACCGTCCTAACCCACCCATTTCCGGCCTCCAACGACCACCGGAACAGCTCCTACGAGCTTAGTTTCTGATTTGCGTTTTCCGGCCATTTCCGGCGATTCCGCCACCACCCACGGCCGTTCATCACTTCCAATAGCTTCACAACCATCCCTAGACCATTCCCTATCAATTTCGTGTCCTAGTTTGTCCCCGTTCAAAAGTGAGTTTTTCAAACCCACGGCCGCAGTGAATTTTCACTGTGACGTTGCTTTTCCGCCGCCATTTGCAACGTCGCTTGTTTTCTAAAATTACCGTATAGCGCTGTAAGTATTTTCCAAACCCTATTTTCAGATTTAAATATATATTGCTCTTTCAAATAATTTATCTGCTGGTTGGTTGATTCCGGACTGAGTCCGAGGAGTTCGGGGGTCGGATGGATGGAGGACGGAGTTACTTGTTTTATTGATTTATGCTGGTTGGTTATTTTATTATGCATTGATATGGCATTTCATGGTGCATGCACGTGTGTTTTTGTTTATGTGTGAAAAGCCTGTGTATTGGCATAAGTGGTCTTACGGGTGCGTGTGTATCACGATCCCAAGCCGGGATGGGGTATTATCCCGGTGGAGCTCCTCTGGTCAGTCGGGAGCGGAATAAATTGAGTGATGTCCCCTGAGTTGTCGTTAGACGACGGGAGCGGGGGCTAGGGGTTGCTTGGCTACGAACGCGCAGGGCGCGGAACCGAGCATCGCTCTACGCTCCGACTCCGTGGCCCTTCGCTGGTGAGGGCTAGAGGATGCTTGGCTACGAACGTGCGGGGCACGGAACTGGGCATCGCTCGTTAGGTGTCACATGCGTGGTGGTACTCTACGGTGTGGCACTGAAGCCAGGGTGTGCAGATGACCCCTAGGGGAGGTCATGGTGCATACGGATAAAATATGTGATTTTGGCGTGTGTGGAAAACTGTGTCTTTAGGTTTTGTGCATTGGGCATGGTTCATGCATATTGTTTGAATTCTATATGTG
Source organism: Carya illinoinensis (assembly GCF_018687715.1). Taxonomy (NCBI): domain Eukaryota; kingdom Viridiplantae; phylum Streptophyta; class Magnoliopsida; order Fagales; family Juglandaceae; genus Carya; species Carya illinoinensis. The sequence goes on along the minus strand of NC_056755.1, from coordinate 23,251,850 downwards.
TTATTATCTGGTAGTGTTTGGGTTTTACTTACCTGCGGTACCATTTTTGGTTCCGTAGCCTTTGGTGCAAGAGATGAGGATGAGGAGGAGGAGGCTGAGCCCGAGGATGCGGCTCCGCCGGGTTGCTGATGTTATGCTTTTCTTTATGGTTTTAAAACTGTATTTGTGTTTTGTAATATTTTATCTATGTACGTTTTAAACAGCTTGTATTACGTTAAGAAAAATTCTGGTACTTAGTTATGACTTTCGTTATCCGCTGCGTGTTCTTTCGTGCACATTTGTTGCCCTTGCACACACTCGGCACCCGTCGATAGGATGGTGACCCGGGTTGTCACCATCCGGACGTCTCGATTTCCCCGTGTTCGGGCGTGGGGATTTGGGGACGTCACACCTGTGGTTGGGCAGTATTCCATGTTTCACCTTTGTAGTAGGATTATGCTACATTATATATATGGTGAGGCCGTATGCCACTATTATACTCATGGCGGGGCCTTATGCCACTATTATACCCATGGTGGGAACTTAACAGAAACAAAATAGACATATCATTAGAAATAAATCATATTCAGATGCAAGATCATAAACTCATGCCAAGGTTTTTCAACTTACACATCCTATTAGAATAAAATACCAAGTAGCTTCAAATCATTTCATATTTTCAACAAAAGAAAATGAAAGTATCTTCATCTTAACCACACCAAAACTTTAAGAATCTTATTTTCGCTCTTTTTACAAAGTTCATAAATAATATGCAAAAATAAGCTCATGTTTACACCAGTCATAACAAAAGTACTTTCTCCTCCATACAGAGTTCGTGAATAATGTTGAAATAAATAATTGAGATTGTTTTTCACAATTCATTTTGAAAACAAAACATGCATATTTTAGAAGTCAACCTCGTTTTATTTTTTTTATGTAAAGTCTAATATAGGAATTCCGCTTATCTGACTTTTATGTATTATCAAAGCCTTGAGTCGGAACTCCAACAGTAACACCACCTAAACAAAACATATACCCAACATTTAAAACACCAATCCAGTAAGTTACTATTTATTGAGTAATAATCCAAAACAGCCCCCTTTTAACTCAGTATCTCTCGTAAAACTAAACCCGAACGGTCCCCTCCTCAAACCGTTAGCATTTAAACCCCAACACAGCCGCTCAAAATTTTCTCCCAACGGCCAAACTGTTACCATACAGCTACCTCTTACCAACACTAAACCAACAATAAATATCTCCAAAGCCAATAACGGCAACTTCTGCGTCTAAAACCTAATTCAAACAACCACATCAACTCCAACCTTCAATATAAAACTTCAGCACAACCACCATATATTTTTAATCATCCAACACTTAAATCCCGGGCATTTATGCCACTCATAACACATCCAACACAACTAGCTCAAACACACATCACACAAACAGTCAATAAACCACTCCGAGCAGCCACCAATCAACTCCATTTGCTGCACATCAACCCAAATCACTACACTTTAACAAAAATAATTAAAATAACTAAACTTATAAAAATCCCATAAGATCCCCCTTTTACTAGCGATGAACAAAACAGAAGAAGAGAGTAACGTGGGCTTACCCAATAAAGTCACAAACAGCTACGCACAACCTCGATTCAAAGAAACCCACAGAATCTAAGCCCAAAACTCATTGAAATCAAGTGAAAGAGATAGTGATCTGCACAAAGAGGGATTGAGTGGTCTAAGTGTGTACACGGTGAACTAAAATAGAGAGGGTGTGTGCGTGAAAATAAATAGAGGGTAAAAAAAAAAAAATAATAATGGACAGGGGGAAAAGAGATTTTTACCAACGTTAGGAGTTCCGATGAGGAAACTTGACGGCAACCCAAAATCTTGGTTTACTCCAGTGGCTGAAAGCTAGGTGCACCACTCCGAAATCGCATGAGAGGGAGAAACAGGGAGGTCTGCACTTTAGAGAGAAGAGAGTTCTAGAGCGTGCTACGGTGAAATAAACAAAAGCAGGAAATTTACACAAGTCTGAGGTAACTGCTGGAACGTGGAGGTGAGGAAGATTCGTTGATGAGAAGTGGGGAAAATAAAAACTGGAGGGAAAAAGAGGAAGGATCGGGAAGAAGAAACTGAAAGAAAGGGAAGAAGACTTACCCAACGATGCCGTTCCTGGTCTTCAGAGACTGAAAAAATTTTCATGGGCCTGGGCCCTGGGCCGAGTATTACAAGATACCTTTTTACAAATAGACTTTTATGTTGTTTATGCACTTATGCATCAATTTGAAAAGCTTATTCTAGAAACTTACAAAGACTCGATTAAAACTAACATGCATACAATATAGGTAAATTTGGTCATATGCTCCTCGGGATAGCCTCGTTTGTTTTTAAAGATATGAGATAGGTGAGTTGAGATAAAAATTAAATAAAATATTATTAAAATATATTTTTTAATATTATTTTTTTTTTAAATTTGAAAAAATTAAATTATTTATTTTATTTTATATAAAAATTTAAAAAAATTATAATGATTAGATGAAATATAAAAAATTTTTTTATGAAATTGAACGAGTTAGAATCCATACACTCCATCAATTTCTATCCATCATTATTTAATATTAATCGAAAATACATGGCTCAATCACAAGTTACAACACCTCGATCTCAATATTTTTAATGAAAAATAAAATTATTTACAAGAAATATAATCTGTTATAAAAGTAGTTTCTTATGTAGAAGCCGATTTATTTATTTATTTTTAAAATAAAAAATAGTCCGTTTAGTTATATAGATGAAATGAGATGAGATGTGATGTTTTAAATAATAATGAATAAAATATTAGTATAATATAATTTTATAATATTAATTTTATATTAAAATTTAAAAAATAAAATTATTTATTATATTTTATACGAAAATTTAAAAAAATTATAATAATAAATTAAGATGAAGTAAAATAAATTTTTTTTTTATTTTGTGTAATGAGCGTTAAAAGAATAACCATGGCCCGTCTTGGCAACCACCACAACCGTCCCCACCCGCTGACTTTCTTGGCCACAATGTCTTGAGTGGAAGATGTTGAAAATTTGGATGGTTTTGTTCAACATGAGCTATGCCTATATATTATATCTAATTGGGTCAAGATGGCGGCGTAATTATTTTAATAAGAGAAATGTTTATATCTCGATAAAGTGTGGCGATAATTTTTTTTTTTATTTAATGAGAATAAAAAAATATTTTTTTTAGTGATGTTATAATTTTTCTTAAAAACATATAAAAAATAAATACAAAAAATACAAAAAATAATATTTTTTTTTGCTCCTCTCATGATCCAGCTCGTCTGCTCTTTTAATAATTACTTGTCAACTAAATAACTATCTATGAAAGACTCGCATTATGAAAATTATTTATTGTTATAAAAATAATATTAATATTATTTAATAAAAATTATAATTACATTGTTATGATGTATATTTATTTAAAAAAAGAAAAAAATATGAAACTTGTATGAAATAAAATTAATTTTTTTTATAATAAATCTATTTATTTTTAAAATAACTGCACCTCAATTGTGGACTACTCAATTATATATAATATTACTCTTATTCATTTATTTTCTATTTTAAATAAAATTATAAATTAGTTTAAAAGTATTTATTGTGTGCTTCTTTATTTTCTTATCGTAAAAGCATTGCCCAAGGACGCATATTGGGAAGAATTCTAGTGCGCTGCTGACCCCGTTTAGCTCTGGCCCAAATCCGAATCCGCCAGGTCTAAAATCTCATTCACCACCTCGTTCAATTCAACGATCGAGCTGGCATCTTCAAGGCCTTTCTGCTGAGCCACCCTTGAACAAAGCACCACCATTCCTACGTCTTTCTCCGTGGCTTTCGGAAACAGACCAGAAACTTGCATAGTTTGTCCACCAGCATTCACGGTCCAAGAATCCCTCAGAAATTGTAAAAATTGATTTGGATTTCTGGTCACTATCGAATGAAATTAAAACATCCTGCTTATTGGTTTTGGACGAGAAGCAGAGGAGCGAGCTTGTAGAGGAAGGAATTGATTGCAATGAAGATGGAGTTATAGCGAGCGAGGTGAAGGAGGAGGGAAAGAGGGGCAATACATCTACAACTATTGCATTTTAATCGAAGCAAAAGGAGCAAACAAGGTCTATGCTATTGTTTGCAAAAGTAAAGGCAGCGGTAATCCATTTCCCATCCGTGAAGAATAAACTTCCACGCCCTGGTTAAGTTTATTTTCCAAGGTATCCAATCACATTAATTTAAATATTATTGCACCTTCATTTTCTTTTATTTTAAATAATTATATATATTTTTTTATGAGCCTTATTTCGAGTAATTGTAGATCTACCATAAAATCTTCTAACTTAAAATACCCATAAGCGGTTGAAGAAAGTAGAATAAAAAAGAAAAAAAGAAAAAAACTATAGTTTGAGAATTGAAACCCGGTTGGCTAGTTTTGGGTAGGCCATTCAGGTGTAAGGTTTAAATTCTTCTTAGAAATCATTTTTAGAAATAATCGGATTAGGAGAATTTCTTCTTAAATTATTTAAAGTATATTTACAGAAAACTCCTTATCGAGAAAATATGTATCTCATTGTTTCTGAAAATCTGATACCAATTAAAAAAAAAATATTTGAGAATTGAAATGAAAAATCTTGTTGGTTAGAGCTTAATTTGAAAAGAGTACATAATTAGTAAAAATAAATTTACAAATTAAAATAATTAAATATATTTTATAATAAAAATAATTTTATAATTTAATATATTAATGTCAATATGTAAATTTATTTTTATAAAATTATTTCATAGTTATTAAAAATAATTATTATAAAAATAGTACAATAAAAATGTTAAGTTCACTACTATTATTATTATTATTTTTATTGTTGTTGTTGTTATTGTTATTGTTGTCAATTGATGTAAATTTATTAATTGGTTTGATATATAGCCTAGTATCTCTCTTTCTTTGAACCAAAGGGATGCTACAAACAGCAGCAACCGGAAAACGACCAAATGTGTCGGCCTGACTTCCTACCTAACTCCTTAATCATTATTAATAGGCTATTTCTGCTGAATCCATTCTCGCGATACATAACTAACTATTACCAGATCGGATCTCTATTTCCCGTATTTTTCTCTCTATCTCTCTCTCTTCTCTGTATATTTCTTGACAATGTCTGCAACCTTTTCAGGTTAGTTTCACGTTCACGCTCCGGGTTATGCATTTTGGTGGTTTTATCAGATCGTGGTTTTGGTTTTCTTTTACTAGCTGTATGACATTCTTTTTATATGGGTGTAACTTCACGTTTTATGTGCGATCCAGTACTCTGTTTGGTTGCCGGGAAAATCCTCGACATAATGAATGAAAATGACTTTTGATTACTTATGATTTATGCTACTTTAGTTTTTAAGAAAAGTCTCAAGATACAAAAAGGCACTGCTTAGCTCAAGCAAATAGATATATCGAAGTTTGTTTGAGTTTGTATCTTTGAAAATGACATCAAGAAAATTAAAAAATCATCTGAGCGAAAATAGTGGGTACATAAATACACTCAGACGCACCTTTCAAATTTTAATTCCTGTATTGTGTCTGCACAACCTAATTGATCAGTATCGATGTTAGTCGAACTTGGATTTTGGAAATATTTTTGCTAGTTGTGATGGTTTTTTTTCCCTGAATTTGGCGATTTTAGAGTGACTTGATTTCATTAGAATGGCAAGTTAAGTGTTTCAGAACAGTTTCTTTGTAATTTTTTCTTATTGGAATTTACTTAATAAAACAAAAATTTTATTGGAATTTATTCACTCTGAGAATTTAAATAGCAAGGATCAATGGAACTTAGCTATGCGATTCTTAACTCATCTGGAGATATGTAAAGGTGTCTTCAGACCAGGCTGATTATCCCATGCTTGAAATGTTGCTTATATGCTAGTATGTAATCTACATGTTTTAGATAATACTTGTTGATTTGGTGGAAACTGAATGTTATCAGTGGTCATTGGTAGGTTGGAGTTTACGGATGGCTTTTAGTTAGGATAAGAAAGGAGATGGTAGAGAGTGATTTGGATACAGAAATTGCTGAATACACGGGAGTCAACCACGCTTTGAGTGGAAACCAAGATTCAGGCCTACGCAGGGAGCCCTCATTCTCAGGCTGGTGTGATGAAGATGGGAGAGTACATTTGGATCATCCATTAGGAAACAGAAATGAATGTGTAGAAGAAGACTCTGACTTTGAGTTGCCTTTGCTTCAACAGGGTGAGGTAGAAAACAATTATTTTGGCAGGGAGGACTGTGGCAAGTTGAAGGAGACAAGTATGCACTTAAATGGTAGTGAAACCATGGTTGATGTTCCTAATCATGCTGGGAGGAATGAAAGTGAGAAGTATGCACCTTTTGATATTGAAAATGGATCTGCAAGGGATAGAAATGGTGTTGATGTCTCCATGTCAATGGATAATCACGAAGCAACAACACCATATTCTGAGGAAACCATTTCTGTTGCCAATGTGTTGAAGACATTGTTTTTTATACTTGTATGGTACACTTGCAGTCTAGCTTTGACCGTGTAAGTTCTTTGTATACTCAGTCTATGATTGAATGCATTTAGCTTCAATTAATTTTCTTGTTGATGCCATGATAATTTTCTTTTTTTTCTTATCATGCGCTTGTTTGATTAGGTATAACAAAAGTCTGTTAGGAGAAGATTTGGGAAGGTTCCCAGCTCCTTTATTGATGAATACTTTTCATTTTACATTGCAAGCTGTTCTATCAAGGGCCATCACATGGTTTTGGTCTCATAGGTTTGAACCTAGAGTTTCCATGTCATGGAGGGATTACTTTGTGAGAGGTAAGATTTTCAGTTTAATTTTATTATTTCAGTTTTCTATTTGAGAGCTGATTAATTATTTGTTTTCTTCCCTTACATAGGAAGAGCTTATATCCTTCGCTTTGAAATTATTGTTTGTTTGGATTTCCAATGCACTGTGCTTACTAAGATAACCTAAAAACAATTTTCTTTTTTACTGATCTGAGGATTTTCCTTATTCTTGTGTTCTCTGCGCTGAAGATCCTGACTGTTTTTGTACCTAACAAAGTAGAAGTTTATACTAACTTTAACTCTGTTGTTTTTGTGTACTTGAAACTGACAAGATTTGGGTACTGTTTGGAATGGGATCCTCTGATTCTGAATGCACTAAAGCAATGTGTTCATTCATGGTTATCTTTCTTTCATGTTTTTGTTCTTTGGTAGTGTCTTCTTGGATTCTGTTATAGAGTTATATTAAAAAATGCTCGAGGAGTTAGGGCATGTTTGCTAAGTGAAAGTTTCTGTAATGTTTGAGAATTCTTGAAAAACTTTTTAGATGTGTTTTGTATTGGTTTTTGTGAATGTGTGGGCTACACCTTTTAATTAATAAAATTTTAATTTTACTACCAGAAAAACCTATCAAAAAACATTATGGTAGCCTTGGCAACAGAGTTTCTGTTGTCATGTTATGGATATGGGTGAGGGCTATCAGCTATCATGCATAGAGTAGTGTAGATAAGACAAAAGAAGAAATAACTTAGATAATGGATGGGGCATTTTGTATGCTTATCCCAAGATTACAATGACACAAAGATGAAGAAGCTTAAATTCTGATCAAGAAATGAAGAAAGGAAACTCTCCTTTGTTTTCCCTGAGTAATAAAATAGAAGGAGTTAGGAGTGGAAAAGAAAACATACAAGTGGGACTAGAAAACATAATAAAAAAGTCCCTTTGCTCTCATAGAGTACAAGGCTAACTGTTTGTTATGCAACTTTCGTTAGAGGCAAAATACTGATAGGGTCCATTGAGTTTGTGCTATAATTAATTGTACAATGTGCTTTGAAATTGTACACGAACACTTCCTTCCACTTCTTTCCAAACCCAACTGATTTTTGACAGAAGTGTAATGGGGTCCTAACTCCTTTCACGTCTTTTCACTTCCCATCCTTATATGATACGCAAATGTGTAAATCAATTTATTTAACGCACTTTACTCCCAATCCAAAATCAATTTATAACATACTATACTCTTGAACCAAACTTGCTCTTGTTATATGTATAGTTAACTTGATTTTTGTAGTAGTGATCACTACCTTCCTCATTCCTTGTACTACATTGTGGGCTGTTGACATATGGGTTATACGATTGGGTCACCATTGAATTGAAGATACTTGGGCAAATTTCAACAGGACTTCTTACGGAGTGGGATGGGTGATGAGCATAAATTTCATCTAGTAAATTGGCAAAGTTATGTACTCCAATCTGGGGGGAAGGGCTAGGAGTTCGTAACTTGTATGTTTTCAATTGAGCTCTATTGGGAAAATGGTTTGGGTGATCTCAACAAGATAGGGAAGCTATGTGGATGGCTGTAACAGTCTCAAAGTTTGGTGGGGTTGGTGTGGCTGTTGCTTGAATGAGGTGCATGAAATACATGGGGTGGGGTTTGGAAGCATATAAGAAGAAGATTGAGGGGTCTTGCTAGACACACTCAACTTGAGGTGGATAATGGGTCTAGAATAAAATTCTGGCAAAGCCAATGGTGTGGACTGTGGAGGTAAAGTTTTCAAGGAAGCTTTCCCACAAGTGTTTGGGATTGTTTGGGAGCATGAAACCTCAATAGCTGATCATTTGGAATTTTTTTGTGGTTCTTCTCAATGGAAATTTTTTTACAAAGCAGCACAAGACCGAGACGTTGATGCCTTCACAGAGTTTTTAATCTACTTCACTCTACAAAGGAGAGAGCAAGAGATGTAGATAAGGCCCTTTGGTGTCCTTCAAGAAAAGGAAGTTCACTGTCCGTTCATTCTATCAAGTTTTCATTATTCAAGATACTAACCCATTTCCTTGGAGGAACATTAAAAGACTATGGCATCTATCTCTAAAGGATATTATTTTGTTTGGATAGCTTCCTCGGGGAGGATTATTGTTGTAGACTGGTGGATCACATAAAGAATGGGAAAATTGTAGATCATCTACTGCACTGTGAGGTAGTCAAGTTCTTATTGAATGACTTCTTTGATAGGACTAGGTTTAGCATGGCTGATGTTTGGAAGGTCGGTTAATTTTCTAGCAAGCTGAAGGAGCTTACATGGAAATCCACAAATTGCAGCAACGTAGAAGCTTTGTATCTATCGTTCAAAGCTTTCTACATCTACAATTATTTAGAGAGAATCGAAATGGATAGAAGCTTTGAAGATCGTCGACAAAGCTTTCTTCATCTACAATTATTTCATTGGGCAATTGCGATAAACTCAAATGGATTGAGTGTCTATGACTTTCTTGTATTGTTAGTTAATTCCTCATAGGTGTCTCTTTTGTGTACATCCTGTGTTCATGGGCTATGCCTATTGTTTTCATTAATAAAAACCTGTATTACTTCAAAAAATGATTTATAAGAGCATGGTTGCGCTTTTATGTTGCTGCTCATCTTTGTTTAGGTCTATATTTGTATGAGTTACATTGATTGATCATCTTGGATTGCACCTTTTGTGCTTTTTAATGAAATCTTTATTGCTTATAAAAAAAAGAGTTACATTGATCAATTCGGGGATTTTGGGTTAGTGACAAATGGGAGCAAGGGTTGATAAAGAAGTGAGATGGACTGTTATAAATATATCAGTGATTTCTAAATTTTATCTGTCGAAGGGAAGATAAATTGATATTCAGACAATAAATTTTTATAATATTTTTTCAGTCTCTCAAATTTTATTGCTTGCGATTTGTCTTCATGTTTTATTACATGTCATTCTTCTATGCCCAGAGGTTAATGTTCTCCAATTACTAAGCTCTTACACATGTGGGTTTCTCAATGCAAAATTTCTATATTTCTTATTAAATTAACTTTTCTATCAACTAATGCTACAGATGGACTTTGCCTTTAACAGTTGTACCAACTGGGCTTGGAACAGCAATGGACATTAACCTGAGCAATGCATCGCTCGTGTTTATATCAGTAACATTTGCCACAATGGTAGGTTATCTTTTTATCATCATTATGTATTTATCATATCAATAAAAGTTTTTAATATTCATTAAATCTGCATACTATCATCATTAATCTTTTTTTTTGGTGCAGTGTAAATCTGCTTCTCCTATATTTCTCCTTTTATTTGCTTTTGCTTTCAGGTAAATCTGTTGCCAATCAATATGTTTTATCTATCTCATTCATATATCCTGCACGTTTTGGAGTCAGTGAGCCATCATCTATTTTTTTTTTATAAGTAAGAAAGATTTTATTGATCCACGTAATTAGGCAAAATCCGAGTACACAAGGAGTATACAAAAGAGAGCCTAATTACAAACTACGTGCTACAGAAAATAGCGTAAAAGTCATTAAAACTCGTTCCATTCAAAACAATGGAAGAAGCCAAAAGCAACAATGTATGAAAGAAAACGTCCCTAAAACTCTCCGGAGAGGAGAGCTTTCCCTATTTTCGAAACAGTGACCATTTCATTCATTCCATATGCACCACATTACGCATAGAGGCACTATCTACCAAACAGTTGCAATGTGGCGATTACCCTGTATCCCTTTCCAGTGTGACAATAAGTCTATAACCTTCCTAGGCATTACCCGTGCAAGACCAAGCCTAGTGAAGATTTCATCCCATAAAGCCTTGATTGCTTCGCAATGAAGAAGTAGGTGATTTGCTGATTCACGATCGTGTTTGCACATAGAGGACCAATCTATTAAGTAGAGACCACGCTTTCTCAACTTGTCAATAGTTAGAATTTTCCCATGGGAAGCGAACCAATCGAAAAATGCAGCCTTGAGGGGAACATTGCTCCTCCAAATGCACTTCCAAGGGAAGGCATTGAAGGAGTGAGTCGTTAATGCCTTGTAATAAGAACGGACTTAAAATTTCTTGTTCCTTGCAGGTGGCCAAAGTAGTTTGTCCTCCCCTCCTACCTGGTTTTTCAGTGCATGAAGCACACTGTAAAAATCAACAATGTCTCCCACCTCCCAATCCTGTACAGCTCCTAAATCGCACAGACCATTGCAGTGAATCAGTGGAAATGGTCATATTGTCAGCCACCGAGGCATCCTTATCTGCTGCAATTCTATAAAGAGTGGGGAAAGTGTTTTTCAAAGCCACGTCACCACACCAAATATCGTGCCAAAATCTGATTCATGTGCCCCTCCCCACCTCTAGTCTGAAATTACCGTGTAAGTATTCCCATCCCTTCCGAATGGATTTCCAAACTCCCACACCAGACGCCCCTCTTACCTCATTAGAGCACCAGCCACCCCACAAGCTCCTGTATTTAACATCTATGATATTCCTCCAAAGGGCATCCCTTTCTTGATGATACCGCCATAGCCATTTTCTAAGAAGGGCCTTATTGAAAGTTCTCAATTTTCTGACCCCCAACCCGCCAAAGGACAATGGAGTGCATACTTTGTCCCATTTAATCAAATGGAATTTGTTCTCTTCTTCTAACCCTCCCCACAAGAAGTCACGAAAAAGTTTCTCCAATCTATTCGTCACTCCTGCTGGCAAAGGAAATAATGATAAAAGGTACGTTGGAAGGTTAGATAATGTACTCTTGATAAGTGTGATTCGTCCTTCTTTAGATAAATACATCCTCTTCCAACCCACTAGTTTTCTTTCGATTTTCTCAACAATCCCATCCCACATTGCTTTGGATTTGTGCGGAGCCCCCAATGGAAGGCCCAAGTACTTCATAGGTAAGGAGGGGACACCTTGCAGCTCATGATATCAGCCACTTTGCTTAAATTATTGACCGACCCAACTGGAACTATTTCAGACTTTGAAAGATTAACCTTAAGACCAGAGCCATCATCTATTGTTCTTCATGTTGGGCTTCCAGTGTCTTGAGCACCTCATAGTCCTTACATTTGATATGCAGTTCCATATTAAAGGCAGTACATATGATTCGAACACTGGATATAGCAACCCTTTCTCCACCCGGGTTTTTTAGCCCGCCGGTGACGGCTAACTATATATTATATGAAAAAAGGGGACTGTCTTTGCTCTTATTTGGTGATTATGTTTTGTTGCTCCTTTGTTTCCTTCCTTTTTTCTTCATGAGCTCCTAGATTTGGTTTTGTTTTCTTAATGCCTATGCTATAGAATAAACCCTGATATTTTTAACTTCCTACCTAAATTCATTCATCTTGAACCCATGATTCTCCATATTTTTACTTAGAAAGACGAGCAAACTTTGAAAAGTTTAACCCATGTCAATAATTATTGAAAAGCATGCCCAGTTCCTCTCTTCAAATGCTAGGTAGGAGGTTTGTCATGTGAAGAGAAGATTAGTGATTGCAAATGTAAGGAGGAGCCGAGTTATTTTGTTTCGCTTATGCACAATTGGAAGGCTCAAAAGCATACATGTTGAAGACATCAAACTGTGGAAAATTACTGGTCTAGGAATTATCAAATAATGTAGCCATAGATGGGAGTTTTATATATTGCATTCAAGAAAGCTCTGTGGTTTTGAGTTCTCTAATTTTCTTGCCATATTCCATAATCATGTTGTGAGCTTCAATTCACCATCATCCACTACAAATGCTTCTCAATTTCAAACCTAAAACGTTTATGAACTCTTCGTAAGTACATCTCTTAACTTTGTAGAAGTCAACCCATTTTTTCCTTCTCTTCTTCTTCTTCTTCATCTTGATTATTCTCTCTCTCTCTCTGTAATGGTATATTGTTAAAATGTCATGTGCCTTCTTCTATTATATGCCATGCATATTATAATCTAGATATCTAGTAATCTTTTAAGTATTTAACACTTGACTTTATTTGGCAGGTTGGAGTCTCCAAGCGTTAAACTCTCTGGCATAATTTTAATCATCTCAGTTGGAATACTTTTGACAGGTATATCATCAGTAGTTGCATTTATTCTCCAATAGTTTTTGACTTTTATATGCATTTGTTTGCTTCTAAAACAGATAGCACAGTCAGTGTTAGGATGTACTAACTGTTTTACCACTTGGGAGAATGTGAGTTTCCTATAGGGTGATAGTGTGTAGATGTCCATTGTTAGTTGTGTGATGCAACAGGTGTACCCACCTAGTCAAATCCCTTACTGGTTATGTTGACCTGGGATTTGAAATGGATGACATAGTTTCTGGTTTTATTGACCTAAAAGGTTATTCAATTAAGAAAATGAAAATGATGTGAAAGCCTTCTCTTTTCCCTTGCATCCATTGTGATGCCTTCAAATTCTGCTTGAGATTTGATGAAGCTTGAAGCGTCGAGACACGCAACACAAGGTTACATGCCCCTATTCGTGACAGTTAAAGATGCAACGCACCTAGCCTGCATCTAACAATATGCTATATTCATAGTGGATAATTTTTTTCTATGAGTAATACACAAAGTACCAGAATGCTAATCCCAAACTTAACTACTTGTCCATAACTATTCACATAAACCAAAATCACATAGACCATTCAGAGGCTAGGTTAAACCATACATGAACAAACGTAGAGTCCCTACTACGTGGGCCCTCTCAAACCTTAAAAGAGAAGTACTTAGTATAGATTGTAATATCCCAGTCCTAATCCCGTACTTCCTAAAATTTCTACAATCTTCTCCAATAACTTTGAATTGACTTCCATGAAGTGATTAGCTAACACGAAGTGATTCTCAAGAGTGAGAAACTCTTCACAAAAAGGTGGCCATAGGGGCTCAGGATTACCGTCCAAAATTCTTGTGATACGTTCACTAGTAGTATAGTGATATTCGTGTAGCAGGCTATCAGTTGGAAGCAATCGTCTATAGTAAACTCAGTGCTATTCAGTTCTGGCCATGCCAGCCTTAACCTAGTCTAGTTTGGTTCCATCGTTTTCTGTCATAGCTTCTACCATTCTACCATTCTGGGGGAATTGTAGTTAGGACTACCAAGTGATATTTGATTACTAATCTCAGCAAGTTGCAAAAACTACCATCCAATTTGCAATCATCCCGTCAAGATGCCAAAAATTTGCAACATACCCCATCCATAAATAATTGACATAAATAACCTTGATAAAAAGAATTAAATTAATTATTTTTATGAAATTATAAAAAGTAAAAAAAAAAAAAACATATATATATAGATTGAAGAATTAATTTTTTCTGAAGCAAAGCATGATTCTTTTTTAAATACGAAAGTGAAAAGTTTTTATCGTGAGAAGCTGTTTTTGATAGAAAATTTTTTATTTAAAAACTTATTGTTTTTGTAATTAATAAGGGTATTTGTTTATTTTTTTTGATAAGAAAATAAAGATAAATAAGGGTATTTGTTTTTTTTTTTTAAGGGGGAAATGGAGTACATGGCAATGCTTTGGTAGTTTGGGGTGGGGGGAGTGATTGCTAGTTAGATGGTAGTTTGATGAGTGGTTTTTGTATTTTCCCTTATTTTCAATTTTCTTTCTCTGCTTAGTTTTAGATTTAAACATTTGGTATTACTCTTGCAGTCTCTCTGTACATGCTTTTTGCTTTTATTTTCTTATTAACTTATAAAAAATAAAAAGATAATGAAATAGAAAAAAAAAATTCAAATTTTACTTATAAAAAATAAAATAAAATTTGAAGGTGTTGTACTTGTATCAATTTTTATGTTTTCATCTTTTTAATGGCAGTTGCGAAAGAGTCCGAATTTGAGTTTTGGGGTTTTGTTTTGGTTATGCTTGCTGCTGTAATGTCTGGCTTCCGCTGGTCTATGACTCAAATTCTTCTACAGGTAGGCTTTCTTGGTGTTTCTTATATATTTTCTATTTGCATGGTATATGGATTCTGACAATTTTTTCCAGTATTCAACATTGTTTATCTTCTTTATTATTGTTATTATTATTTTTATTTTATGACGGTGTACTTACTTAATTCTTGTTGTTGGGACCCTATTTTTCATTCTGTTAAACGCGCCTCGATGCCAAAATCAACATCTAGAAAGAATCCTATGGTAAGTGCTGTGTTGCTTTCTTGAATCCTAATTTTAGCAAAGTTTCATTGCTACAAGGTGTACATGTGTCCATATGATTGCGTTTGGACTATGATGATTAGGTACCATCATTGTAAGTCTGACACACACACTCTTGCTAGTCGAACTGTCAGTATTATACGTGAAGAAGGGCACCCTTATACTTTTAATATCCATATCTATAGAGAGAAGCAATCTCTCTCTGGTCGTGTCTCACAATGTTTTCATGTTCTTTCTATCTCTAGCTGACAGCAGCACACACATTACCAGACTTTCGTTTGTTTTAAAGGTCTTGCATTTTAATCCTAGGAAACCCCTCTTGTTTAATTTTCATTTCCAGTATGCCTGATATACATTACAGGCCCACCTCTTCAAAGCTCAGGCTTTTTAGATAAATTGTGTCCAGCAACAACTTTATTGAGTTCCCATGTCAATTGTCAAGTGGTTCTTTCTTGTTGACAAGTGACGCAAGTGCTGTCACTTAAAAGGATGGAAAACAATTTTAACTACAAAAATTGGTAGGCTCCTGCTCATAGAAGAGTGTATAAATCATAAGCTAGCATATTTTAGAATAGGAAAATGCTACTTTGCCCCATGATTTTGTCCCCTCATTTTGACCACTCGTGTGTTTTATTTTATTTATTTATTTGTTTAGGAAGACTATTAATTAATTGGTGTATTTTTTTAAAAAAATGTTTAAAGATGTCTAAAAAATGTTTGAAAGAAAGAGGGAAAAAAAGTGCAAATGCACTGGGGTTCACGACCAGCAGTACATGCTGGGCAGCTGAGTAGCATCGTCCTTTAGAATATATTAATTTCCAAGTTTGTGCAGCCCATCCTTTAGTAGTCTTAAAAGCATTGTGACTTGTAATTTATCTTGCTTTATTTTATATTCCTATGTAGAGAGATGTGTAATTCAAGATTTGGGGATTGTGCTTGTTGAAAGTAGTTGTTGATCATTTCTAGCATCAAAGTTAAAGCTCAAATTATACTCTATGATTATAATAATGGAACAATATTTTCAAAAGAGCATTTTGTTCGTTTTAGAGTTATTCTCATGTGAATTTTCTACAAGATACTTCACATGGGGGTGGAGTTACAAGAAGCTCATAATGTTCCATGGCATACCCAAAGGTCTTTTGTTTGAAGCCATGCCATAAGACTTATTCTCCAAACGGGACGGGGCCAAGCCTTTAGGTTGTTTAAGGTTGGGTGACAGATCAGCCATAGGACTACTCCGGGATATAAACCAGGGCTACCAATTTTGAGCATACGACGATGCCGCCTGTTTTCATTTCGTGGAAGTCCTAGGGACTTCAAATTGTTTCAGTTTTCATTTCCGGTATACTTGAGTTTACATTGTAAACTACTTTTTGAAAGCTCAGGCTTTCAGAATAGATGGTGTCCAACAACTGTAGGGTTCCCATGGCAAGTGATCCTATGTTATTGACAAATGACACAGGCCCCATCACTTTACATGAAGATGATAGAAATGTAGTTGAGTGCTAAAAGTTGTAAAATTCAGCTCATAGAAGAGGATAAAGTCAGAACCATGTGTATTTTAGAATTTCAAAGCTTCTCACTTTTCGTAGGACGTGCTTTAAGTAATCTAAAAGTATTGCATTTTTTTCTTAATGTAAATTTCTAATTGGAGATGTATAATTCAAGATTCAGGATGGTGTTCATAGGAGTTTGTCGCCCATCCTTTTGAACTAACAAAGCCAATGTTGAATGTGTACTCCATCTGCTTTATGTGACAAACTCCCGACCCCAAAGTCAAAAATTCTAGCTCAAAGCTAGGGAACTCATTATTGTGAAAACCCTAGACTAGCTTGGATTACAATAGATCAGTCTATATATTGTTATGAACTCCCAAGTTTCCTGTCAAACACAGTTAAATAGAAATGTACTACTTGGTAGGGCTTAATATAAAATCAGTGCCTCATATGCAATGGATTATGTTCTGCCTTTGTACATGAAAGCACATACTTTTTTTAACAAATCAATCTCATAAAGACTGTCAATTATGTTACTATAATTCCTTTTTCGTTTTCTCTTGAAATTTAGAGAAAACAATGCTGTTAGTTTTTATCAAAATCATTCTAAGATGCTTCTACAGGTTTGAAGAATCCACTTACCTTGATGAGCTATGTGACTCCAGTGATGGCAGTGGCAACTGCCCTTTTTTCTCTCCTGTTAGATCCTTGGCATGAATTTAAAACAAGCAACTACTTTAACAGTCCATGGCATGTCACCAGAAGTTGCTTGCTAATGCTTTTCGGTGGAGCACTTGCCTTTTTTATGGTAAGAATGTAGGTGGTACTTATTTTTGTTCCAGCATACATTCTTATTTTTTTCCCTTTAGTTTCCCGTTTTGTCCAGTGATTTCCCTCCACTGGAATTGGTTGGATTTTAGCTAATTACAAATGTAGACCAATCAAGTTGTTTTGCTTCTCATGCTGCTCTTCCCAGATATTTTTCCTTGAGTTATATATCTATCAATTTGAGTTATTGCTTTTAAAGTCTTATCCCATTTATGTTGCTGCAGGTATTAACAGAATACATTCTTGTCTCAATAACTAGTGCCGTCTCAGTAACAATAGCAGGTGTTGTCAAGGAGGCTATCACTATATTGGTATAATTGCTCTTGAGATGTTTCTCCCCTTTTTAATTTATCATCAATTAAGCTAGCCCCTCTGCTAGTTTTATGGTTCAGTCTGATTTATATGTACTTCAGGATATCATGTTGTAAATTTCTGTAGCCATGCACTATTTATTTTCTTAATCGTCTCACATATATTCTGCTATGACAATCAGTTGTTAGCTTTACAAAACAGGTGCTCGTATAACAACTTCTAGTTCATTTATGTGCATGATAGAAGCTTTCCCTTAGATGTAGGATCAGTCAGTAACTTTTTCTTTTGCATAACATTGTGAGCTATGTGCAGATATTTTAATGATTTGTCATTGGACATTCCATTATTTTGAAGCTGACTAGATTAGACTGACTGAGAGACTCTGAGTGAATTCACTTTGACGTAGCTTGTGCCTCTTTTGGCTTCTTTTATATGAGTTGAACTGCTATAGCCTTCCTATCTGTTGGGCAAATTATCATCAAATCCATGTCCACTGAATTCCGCATCATCCCCAAAAGCATCATTCCCCCATCTGTTTCACCCGATTCTGTTTTGTTTTGCATCATTCACCTGATGTATCTCTTCTGTATCTCTAGATGTCAGCAATGCACAGTGCCTTTCTACCTCACATGGTGCCCTCTGAAATGTTTGCTATTTTTGCTCTCACTCACTCAATTTATCATTGAAACTTCCTTTTAATTTTGGTTAGCTTAACTTTTAGGGTCTTGGATAATTCTGCACAGAGAGTTCAATGAAGAAAATGGACAGGTTCTGGCTTTGTTGAAGGGAGTTGAGGGACAGTACATGGTTTATAAGATATAATCTCTTCCCCTCTGTATCCTTAAGGAACAAATAGTTCCAAATGCACCAATCGTCATTGAGAATAATATAGGTCTTGCCATTCTACATGGTTGGCTTGCACTTGACTGGATACTTCAACTAGTTTCAGTTGAAAACTACTAAGTGTTTTTCGAATCCATTCCTATCAAGTAGATATGGCTGCTCTTTCCTAGAAGAAGTGGATCTGATTGTAATTCAATTTTGTGTCTGCATTTTAGGAATTCATAACAAGCTCTTAGGGAGGAGCAACCGATAAGAGGATTAGTAGTGCAATGACCTGTTATGCCCTTAATTCTAGAAGTAAACAAAATGGGGGGCTGGGGATTTTTCTCTCTTAGTGTGATGATGCAACTGTCTATACGTACTTCGATCAACTTCGGCCATTTCCGTTTTTAAGATTCTAGCATTTTCTCCTATCAAAGATTGTAAGGGCATTTCACAGTATTGTAATTTTGTGTTTCCATAAATTACTGAGTGCTTATAAAAATATGTTGATATGCTGTCTACACCGATTCCAACTTCGAAAAAGGCAAACATGTTTTTCCCGCACTATGTGCTTCTGTAATTGCTTATTCTCAGCTTACATAAATTTTTGCAGCACTATTGTCATGTGGCCCTCTATAAATGGTGATTTGTGCTTACACTGACATGGTTAATCTCTATATATTGGCTTTCTAGCCTTGGATTTGAATTGAGAACAGTTGGAAAAAAATACACTGTTTATTTTCATTGAACTGACAATCGTGATTGCCATTATTATTTTTATGATGTTGATTAATTTCCTCTGCTGGTTAAAAAAAGTTCACGTGGAGCCTTTTGATGCCTACAACTTACTTTCTGATCTGTCGCCATGCTTCTTTAGTTTGCAGTCTTCTACTTCCACGATGAATTTACATGGTTGAAAGGTGTTGGTCTCTTGACAATCATAGTCGGCGTTGGTTTATTCAATTGGTACAAGTAAGTCATCAGTTTCAAGCACAATATTATGGTCTCTGTAAAATATTTTTTGGTTATTTTTCGTATCTTAGACTGAAGCAAATAGTTTAAAAGGCCATCATGAAATATGTAGTTTTTTCTTGTCTTGTTCGTTTTCATTTGTTTTCTTTGTTCATATGGGATTGAGGCTTTTGAACATTCATTATTTGGTAACCTATCCTTAGGACGTTTGGGAATGGGATATATTTTTGTAGCTTATGTCTTGGTTGATGATTAACATGCCACTCTCGTTTGCATTTCATGTTAGCATGCATTTGATGATAAAGTTCCTCAGCTTCAACTGAACTGCCTGTTCCTCCGGAGATGAATTTCACCTCAATTAGAAGGATAATATTTTTGTAAGCATAAATATAGTAAGGGCTATAGGGGGTGGGCTGCAAGGTTTATTGGAGACTTTTACGCATTAACTGAAGTTTACATACTAAGGATGGAATGGGCTTTCACTCCAAGGCTGTCTTATGTATCTTTGAGCATCTCCCCTCACTTTGTTTGTTGATGTTTTCATAAAATAGGGACGTTATGCTTACCTTGTACGTCAAATTTAGACTTGTGGAGGTTGTATTTAATTTCATCTATAGCGTTTAGAGTGCATTTAGAGAAGAAATGTTTTCACAATTCGAGTGTGAATGACGGGGATCAAAATCCAGGGCGTCACTATCCTATATAGTAAAGGTGTTACAAGGATAATTTAGGTATATATATATATCTAGCTGTATATAGCAGACAATAAGGCTGTAGATAACGTGGGAATACTTAACGTATGGGCTCTAGTTAACGTAAGAAATACTTTACGTGTACAGAATACTTAACGTATGGGCTGTAGTTAACGTAAGAAATACTTTACGTGTACAGAAAATTCTGCAGCAACATATATGTAACTCTTTCTATAAATAATGAAAGGAACCCAAGGGAAAAGGGATTCAGACCAAACTTGACAAAAGGTGCCTTTCTAGATGACTGTTTTTTAAATTAAGAATTTACTTGGGTTGTTGCAAAATGGGCATGCACCAAAGTACAAATCTTTATGATTTTCTGTAAATATAGCCCTAGCATTATAATGCTGCAAGACCTGAGAATAAGCAAACACGCAATCCTTCACATATGGATGGGAGGTCCTTCTGTGGGATCCCCAACTACTGAATTCCTTGAAGAAACGGTAGTCGCCGACTCTTTAGCTAAATATCTTAAACCACACCTGATGCTGCACATATAAATTCCTTTGGTGATATTTGAACCCTGCCAAAGTAGGAACCATGGCATATATGTTTGGAATAGATATCATTTTGAGAGATTTGAAGAAGCACTATCTCATTACTGATAAAAGTTCGCATTGTACTGGATGTAATTTTATTGTTGAGTTTGTACTGATCAGAAGGGGGTGGTATGCTCTCAGTTGTGGCACCAGGATGCTGTTTCTTAGGGAGTTGTGCAATTCTCATAAAACTTTTTCAATCTTTGGTAATGTGATGCCTATCCAATATGAAACTTGTCACTGAGGAGTGCCTCTAGTTTTTCTCTAGAATGCGCTCTTTTAAGAAATATTTCTTCAATTGAAGTAGTCAAAGACAAAACATACTTTGAGAGAGCTCTAGCTGATAAATTATTGAAAAGATATTTGGCAGTGAATGTTCAATTGGAATATCATTTGTGTTATACCAAATTAATTCGTTTGTACGGCTGAGCCGATTATAAAATGCTTGCTCTTCAGTTTCCCCATTGACAATTGTTTCTTGATGTTTGATTCCAGGCATTCTTACACCTCTTTCATTCTTTTTCCAACTTGACATCTGTCTCCTGATTTATTAAATCTACGAGCTTATTCAGATAATCCCATTGCAAAACATAGAAATAGCTGAACTTTATATCAGCTCATTTTTTTTTGGAAAGTGATATCAACTAATGAACAGTAAATACCAGAGCATGTGCCTGGTATTTACAATAGTTACAAATTTATCATATGCCTTCTATTCTAGTCATCCTATGTGATCTTCTGTGTTGATAAATATACTTTATCATTTTAGATACCAAAAACTAAAGAAGGGTCCAACAAGTGAAGATCACAATGCACTTGAGAAAAATGTGGCTGCCAAGTATGTGATTCTTGAGGAGATGGACGAGCAAGATGATGATGGTGCTTGAAAACCATACTAATCACATCACCTGAATTCTAAGTAAGCATCTCACTTCATCCTCATTTAAAATGATTATAATTAAAAATTAGTCTATGCATGGTTCGTATACATTTTTGCTTTGCATACATTTTATATATGTCACATGTTGCAAAATGTATTTAGTTGTGGTAATGATGGCTTTGAATTGATTCTTTTATTTCTAATATTCCCAGAAAAATGGATCAGAAAATGTTGTACTTCTAACTTCTAGCTGTCCCTACCTTTTATTGTTTTGGTTAAACATAATCTGAGAATATACCTTGGCTATGGGGAATCTAATCTTATTTGGAGAGGTGCACAAATAAAGCAACTTTGAAGGTATTCTTTTCTATATTTTATTTGTCATTAGTCCTTAACATTATGAACCTATGGCATCTTTCCCAATCAGGGTCTTTGTTTGGATTTTGATTTTAACTGTTAAAAGGACATAAATTTTGTGATAGCTGGCATAACTGGGACGAACATTAAGCACTTTGATTGAAATTACTGGCCATTTGGCTGCAATGTGTATCAAGCATTATATAAGGGGAATCAGGTACTAGTGGTAGGGCTTGTTGGACGAGATACATTGTCATCACCTACTGATGATCCTCACTGCTATGTACCACCAGGATGATAAGTAGACTATAATAAATAATTGTTGCGTGTTCTATGGGTGGACATTTAATCATACTTTTTTTTTTTGTTGATAGTAAAACATTGTTCATTCATTCATAAAAGGGACATTATAACTCTGACCTGAGAATTACAAGCCAATTACTGCTTTTCAAGCTCCCCAGGGGCCAGTACACAAATTCCTTTGTGACTGACCTGGTCTTATCCAGTGCTGCAAAACCTCTCCAGACAAACCATTTGAGAGAGAGTACTCTGTCTTAGAACACTGTCTAAGACAGCACCAAACCCCACACTTCTTTTTCAAATTATTGGTATTCATGGTATTGTACAATAAATATTATTTTGATTTTAAGCAAAATCATATGGTGGCCTCTACTTCTGTGTCGTAATTTACCTGCAAGCATATATTGAGAAGATGTGCTATTTTGTTGATTTAAATAGACATCTCAATGTGTGGTAAATTTACTCAGGGAAAGTCGATAAGTAGTGGAGTTCTCTTTTTGGCGAAGCTTGTGATAATTGATGCTTTGGCTAGTCTCAGCTTCCGCAATTTCTGAATTTCCTCTCCTCTTCAAGCTTTCCTCTTGTATGTATGCCCATGCTTCCCCTTTTGGCTGGTGGGAGAAACTGGAAGTGCTTCTACATTAATACTAGCCAAGCAAACAATTATTCAACGTTTATTGCCTACTAGCAGTCAGCAGAAGAGCCTTTTTGGTACACAAGTTTCCACAAGCTTCCAGTTAGTAGGAATATTTGGCTGTGCATGGAAATATGCTTTTGGATGTTAAGTTAGCTTTTCTCATGTCGATTGCAACAGCATGTTATCGTAATAGAATATTTTTTCTTCAATTGCCCATCGTGTCGGATGGGGTTATTCCATTGTCCATCGTGTTGGATGTAACTTACAATTGCACTGAACTATTGTTTATCCCACAAGAAGTAATTTTCTTGAGAGCATTATTCCAATGTGCATTCCAGTGTCAAATTTTACAATGCCGCACTTAAAATCAGTAGTCTCAAACACCAAGAAGTATCCATTCTTAGCCCAAAGAAACCGCCGGCATCATTGCTGTTGATGAGAACGAAAAGAAACTTCTGTATCGGTAGGAACAAGCAGTCTATGACTGCTGCATTTTCTCTTTTGGATGGGGAAGAGTTCGTTTCACCAAAAGTATTACTGAGAACTGGATGTTAGTCCCGGAACACTAGTAGTTAAAACTCAAGGAAAGTAAGAGGCCTAAAAGCCCCATTAATATCGTATCAAACCTTTTACCTGCCCAATTAATCAAACACTTAATGGGGGTAAATTGAGGTATCAAACCTTGGAGGGATCCTAGGCCTCCCAATTAACAAAGTAAGTTTGCTAACAAAATTGATTCAAAGTTTGATGCCTTTATTATCAACAAAAACAGCCTTACAAAAAGCTTACAAAAGAGATTTAGGCTATGAAAGTTTTTCATCTCATCTTATCTCAAATTTTTTAAATTTTTACATAAAATATAATAAACAATTCAACTTTTTTAAATCTCAAAATAATATTATAATAATATTTTATTCAACTTTTAATTTTTATTTCATCTCAAATTATTATCCAAACGGCATCTAGATAAAATCAAACACTCAATATTTATCTACTTCTTTATTCATTGAGAACTGCTACAGATATGAAGAAATTATACAAATTAAACCTATAAACTGACATGTCTTCGTAAAATCCATTAGATTTATTTTATAATAAAAATAACTGGCTTAATCTGACGTATCACATTAAGCCACATCAGTTTGTGGGTTTATGTTTGTATAATATCTCTTTGTGGCTAAAGTATTTTCCTTATTCAAATAATAGACAATTATCCATCACTTGTGTTCGAAACAAAACCATAATTGAGTTTATTTTTGTACATATATATATATATAGTTAAGGTTTTTTATTCGTTTACAGGATTTTGCCTACGTAGTTAGTTTGACAAAAGATAGTTTAATTTGTAGAAAATCTTGACAAGATGTTTACTCTTTTGCAACACAAACTTTTTAAAAAAAATTGCAAATGGATTGTAAGAACAAGATTCTTTCCGTGGTTTCGTTAAAACTTTTCACGGGTAAGCAGCAACCACAAGATAAAGGAATCTATAAATAGGCAAAGAATTCTCCTTTGCATAAGAATACAAAAATAAAGAGCAGTAAAGCAGCAACAAAGAACAATATACAGTATATATTCTCCAGGTGAATGACTTTCCAAACAGAAAAGCGAATAAAGCCTATATATAATTCGTAAAGACAAAAAAATTGAGGAACTAAAATATAATCTTGTTAGCCGGAAGGACAAGCAAATCATGAGCAGCGGTGCCAACAATTCCTGGCCGTTGCTCTGGACTCGGCAGCCTCAACTGGACTATGGTGCCTATGCTGCTGACCATATTGAGCCAAGCCGGGTGCGCCCTATTCCCACGTTTCCAAGGTCCCCGACCTTCCAAGTTACTCCTGTAAGTTATAATGTTACCTCATTTCCTGATAAAAACAGCCATGAAACTGAAAACTTGTTAGGGTAAATAGAATCTGTATTTTATATGATTGAGGACTATGAGAAGCTGGACTGAGAACATCTAGCTGTACATGCTATAAAATATATATATTTTTAATTTTTGGTTGTACGTGATCAGGATGTCAGAGCCGGCGCGCGGCCTCCCTCGCAATCATTTGAGGATAGAAGGATTACAGGACCGTCTGGAATGTCTAGGTGAGTGATATATTGGTTACATCAATATGTTGAAGAAAAGATCATATTTTATATGACAAAGATTCAATAAATATTGCTCCTTATCTTAACCCCCAAACATTAATATTTTGGGTTGAATATGATCATTCACTAAAATTGGATGTTCTTATATTTGTTGAGTGCTCGTGAGTTTAAACGTGTTCAGTTTGAAATATGCTGCTTGAGAAATGCTTTAGCTACAAACAAATCTCGTAAAAATAAATTCATAAACTGACGTGATTTGATATAATATGTTAAATTATAAAATTACTTTTATTGTAAAGTAGATCTAGCACTTTATATACTACAAGAAAAATGATTTTTTACGTCATCTAAATTCGTTGCAAAAAACACAAAACAATCGAGATTTATTAACGACGCATTTTTTGCAACGAATTTAGATGATGCAAAACATCATTTTTCTTGTAGATATATATATATATGAAGTCATGTCAGTTTACAGGTTTACTTTTGTGAGATCTATTTATGACTTTAGCACTTCTTTGCTTGCTTTGAAAAGTCTAAACACATACATGATTATGATTCATAATCCATTAACTTTAGGCAATCGATCTTCGATCTAATAGAAGTTGAAAAACTCTAATCTACTGTTCACACACCCAAAATACATCACTAATGCACGGTACGGCTTTTCGAAATTGAAGATGCCACGAAGGCAACAAATCAATTGAAATGATCACATGTATCTTTTGATATTCATACGTACACTCCCCTTCTTTAGGAATAAAATACTCCAATAATTAGCTCTAACCTTATCTCAAAACTCATTACTTTGTGGCTTGTATTGTCTTTCCCTTAAGATAATGTCTTTGCCGATTCTTCCTTTGCAGCTTTCCCGCACCAACTCTCTCTTCAATGCAAATTGTAGTCCTAGACAACAACATGACAAGGGAAGCAAACCCCAGGCGGAGCCAAATCATCCAGGATCGCCTTTCAAGATATACAGGACAACAAAATCGGCCAGTATTTCCAACACTGGCAGACGACTCCAGGTTGACCCAAGATGAGCAAAACAAGGCATTGAAAATGCTCAAGAAAGAAACTTACAATCCTACTGCGAAGGCAATATCAAAGAGATTGAACTTTTATTACAAAAATAATGACAAAGGTAGTCCTTCGAAGGAGTTGGAAAAGTTGAAAGATGAAGATGCTAAGAGCTGTACTATTTGCCTGGATGATTTTGAGCCAAGAGAAGAGGTGGCGATAACCCCATGCAACCACATGTTCCATGAGGACTGCATCTTGCCGTGGTTGAAGAGCCATGGCCAGTGCCCCGTTTGTCGCTATGCCTTCTGCGAGAGAATGGAAAGTACCACTGCACGCAACTTGAACAATACTAACATTGCAAATGTGGGTGCAGCCAATGATCTTTTTGCAGGAGAGTTGCTATCGATAATAAGGGCACTAGAAGATGTCTTTGAATGGGGCAATCCTACTGCCCGCTAATTAATATGCCAACTTGGCCTTTGTTAAGAACCATTAATGTTTAATGGTTATGTACGTTTTTCTAGTGTACGTTATTTATCACTGCCACCTGATCATTCGATTTCCTTTTTGCCTATTTATATGCTCATGACATATAATGCGGAGGTTAATAGTAGTACTCCTAAAGTTGAATATATATATATGTTTTTATTTTTCATGGGAAGTGCATACATCTATGTTGCCTGCCATAGCGGTATTGCTCACTTCGCTTTCGAATTTCGGGGTTTTGTGCTCATTATATGGTTTCATTTTAATTATATTTTATAAAGGCAAATGATTAAGGGAAAAACTTTCTTTATTATGCTGTTTTAAATGGAGGACCTTTTTTAAAAAAAAAAAAAAGAAAAAAAGAAATTATAATACTCTTATAATTATTTGTTTTATAAAAAGGTCTTAATTTAAAAATAAAATTGTAAAAAAAAGTTGTACTCTGTATTATTACTCATGTATAAAACATATGCATATAAGAAATTCTAAAAAGGGCCTTTACATTATTATTTTCAAGATTTTCTAATATCCACATTTATCCGTCAACAGGAGACTATGTATGTGTAGCATAAAAGAAGGAATAAAAATGTGGCATACAAATTGATTTGCATTCGGCCAAAAGAATAAAGTGGATGTTTGGAAAAAGTTTTTATCGCATCTCGTCTTATCTCATCTTATTTCGTTCCAAAATGTCATTCAAATATAAACACTTTCAAATTATTCATTACAACTTTTCCAAACTTTTAAAATAAAAATAATATTAAAAAAATAATATCATAACAATATTTTAACTTTATAATATTTTTTATTCAACTTTTTTTCTCTCTCTTTTTCTAAAACCCAATAAATACTTAACTCAAACTATCTTATACTATTCACAAACCATTTTACTACTATTTACAAAATTCTTATATCATCTCATTCCCCAAGCATCCCCTAAAGCAATTTATTTTTTACGCTTCCAAATGGAATTTAGAGTAGAAGAAAAACAACCCACCGAAAAAAAAAAAAAAAAAAAAAGGATTGGCTAAAAACTCACAAGGATCAACAACATTGTTATCTTCAAGATTTTCTAACCACATTTATCCATTAACAGGAGGCCATGTATGTGTAGCTATGTGATTGTGTTATAAGAAGAGCACGTAAATAGTGAAACTCTTTATATAGAAGTAGTATAATGAACTCCACATAAACTAGTGTCAAATTTTTTTTTCTTTGAATTTTTTTGGGTTTGTTTTTTAAGGCAAAATTAATGATGATACGGAACAAAGGAATGAAATAAATATAACTAGCAAATGATAACGACTTAAAATAGAATAAGTCCCCCGACCTAAACTGAACATTGTCCTCAATGTGAAGATTATATGCTCAAATTTACGTTTTCAATGTGCAAAACTAAAATATGGTAGAAATATGAGAATTCAGAATGATGAAAGTGGGCGAGGAGAGAATTACCTGAGCATGATAATATCTATATCCAACAAAAAGAAAAAAGGACAAAGAAAAAAAAAAGAAAACTAGGTACTAAAACAAATATCAATTGAAAATAAAAAGAGACGGAAAAAAATGCAAACTATAGTTTTTTAATGCACTACTCTATAACAAAATTGCATATTAATCCTGATAAACAAGATCCTCTAATGACACTTCTTCAACTTCTCAGATCTTAATTTTTTAAAATGGTTTCAAACGTTGACCATTAACTTTAAAAATATCACAATTTTTCAAATTTTCAATCTCAATTGCCCCATGTGGATATATTGTGCGCACTATGAACAACCAAGTCCCTCTATATCATGGTTTTCTAGGGAAAGGATGTAAATGAGAATTATGTAGGAGAACATTTTGACCTGGCTTAAAAGATTTTCTCAATATGTTTAAATCTTGAACTATCTTCATTCGTTCCTTTTTTGATTTGGCAATATCAAAACTGCACCCAAAATGAGTACGAAAAGCTTCTAGAGAGCTCTCACAACTTGCTTGTATCAAAGTGTCCTTGAAAAGACTCTCAATCATATTAACGTCATAGACATTTTCATCATCTAACTTTGGTTACTTATGTGGAAAATGTTAAGCTCAACAGTTATGTTTCCAAAATAAATTTTCATCATACCACTTCGACAATTAATTTAAGCATTAGATGTGACTAAGAAAGGCACTAACATTTTGAGTGGGCTCAGTGTATAGTACCACAAAATCCACTAGAAAATAGATTGTGTTGACTTTTATCAATACATCATTGACTTAACAAACTTATTAGCTAATTAAAGCATCATTTGAGTGGGTTTTAGCTCCCCTAATCCTAACTGCAAATATACAAAATATGGTAGTAGATCCGCACTTGCCCCAAAATCTAACAAAGCTTTCTCAGTGTGATGATTTTTTATCTTACGTGAGATTGCAGGAGATCTAGGATCCTTAGATTTGACTAGATATTTACTCTAAATAATAAAACTAGCATGCTCAGTCAAAAATGCCTTTTTTGAAACATTAGTTTTCCTTTTTAATATAACAAGATCTTTCAGAAACTTTACATATGCAAGTACTTGCTAAATTGCATAAATGAATGGTATGTTAATTTATACTTGCTTAAACACCTCTAAAATATCATCAAATTTAGCATTTTTCTGAGGATTTTCTAACTGCTAAGGAAATGAGGCTCTAGAAACAAATTTCTTAATAGGCATAAAATGATTAGAATCATGAACTTTGAGGGACGTTGGGTTGGCATTTTTTTTTTCTCTTTGGACTCAAACTCCTTAACTTTTGGTACTTTAACTTGATTGTCAACTTATCTACCTGACCTGAGAGTGGTAATGGATTGAACATGTTCCTGCCCCTAAGTAGAACTGGATGCATTATTGGGGGGCATACTGTCCTTTTGGATTGGGTATAGGCTGACTTGAAAATTTTTCTCTCTCCCTCTCATCAACATGGGTTGCTATTTGGCCATTTGACTCTCTAATTTTGAAATTGTTTGAGTATTCTTCTGAATCAAATTCTTCATCTCCTGAGTAGTCTGATTAGTGTATTGCATGAATGCCCTATGAGAATCCTCCAAAGATGATTGTTGTCATGGTGATGCCACAAATGGAGGAGTAGATGGAGGAATAAGAGAATAAATTGGGTTAGGTGGTCGGGATTGACTTTATTGCTGCATTTGTGGTCCACCTAATTCATTGGAGGTTGATTCTATCTCCAAAAAAAAAAATTAGGATGGCTTTGTCAATTAGGATTGAATATCTCTGAGCAAGTACTAGAAAATGGCTTCTGGAAATTATTTAGTGCATTTACTTGCTCGGCATAGCACTCTGAGTAGGCCTGTGTGGAAGGACACGTTTGTGTCATATGCATGAGACTAGCATAGAGAGAACATATTTTATCTTAAACTTGACTGACAGAATTCATGATTATACTTAAAGTCAAAACTTCTACCTTACGAGTGAGATTATATAATCTAACCTTAATATTATGTCTTCACTTATCTCATACAAACCTCATTTCTTAACTATCTGATATGATCTTTCTTTACAATTAGAAAAATCATATTGCTGGGAGTTTTATGATAAATTTTAAAAAACTTTATATACCCCATCATCTGTTAAACTCAAAAGTCCACCACCATTTATTGACTCAATAATACTGCAATTTGTTTGAGTTAATTCTTTATAAAAACATTGAACATATTTCCATGTCTCAAGACTATGGTGAAGACACTTCAAAATCAGGTCCTTAAATCTTTCCCAAATCTCATAGAATTTTTCATTATCTTTGTTAATGTCACGTTTTGTAGCCCAAGCAGTACCACGATGGCCGAATATCAAAGCCTGCAACAAAGAAGAAGGATGGGGTCTAGGGTCCCTTTGATGCCAAAGTCAGATAGAGCTTCTATAAGTAATGAAGAGAGACTAAGAGAGTAAGTAGAAGAAGTGTTCAGAGAGTTTTCCCCTTGGTGGGATTGGTGGTGGGATTAGTGTATTTAGTCTAGGTTTGATTGTCGAGAGAGATCGTGGAGTGTCTGCTTGGGCCAGACTTGCCACCTGCATCCCTGCTAGGTGGTGATGTGTTAAGCCGAGGTTGTGCCGTCCTACGGTACCTTAGGCAGCATATCGTTGAGTGCGCCGCCTCCCTAACAAGCATTGAATACAGCGTGGTCTTAGGTGATGGCGTACCCTCCTCCATGTTCCATTTACTGCGATGTGCCTCTAGCTAGGCATGTCCATCCCTGGACGTACCCGGCTGCTTGAGCTCTAGAGCAGGCATCTGTCTCACCCCCTTCTCATAGTACTCGATTGGCCACTTGGGCCCCACGTGGTCCCTGCCTATGGCGGACTCCCCAACTAGGTCGGGCTCGGCACTTGGATCTTTCCAAATGGGTTAACGTGTCATGGGCTTGGTACTCGAGCTTCCTGCTTTGAACCCCTGGCATGGCCCAATGGACCCAGGGACTTTTGTGCCCCACAGCTAGATCCTGCCTAGGGCCCAGGCCCTCATTAGGGAGAAGTCACCTCACAATTTTCTTGATAAAAATTAACAATCTCTTTCTTTAAAGTATTAGCTTTTTACATTAGAAAAATTTTAGAGAGAAATTTTGTGATAAAAATATCCCTAGAAGTGATAATTCTAGAAGGTGGAGAGTTAAGCCATGCTTTTGCCTTACTTTTTAAAGAAAATGGAAATAAGCATAGGTGAACTGGCTCATGAGTGAAGTTTTAGAACTTAAAGGTAGCACAAATTTCAAGAAAATCCTTTATATACATGTAGAATCTTCTCTTTCAAAACCATAAAAAGTAGGAAGTAGTTGAATTATTTGTGGCTTTAACTCAAAGTGTGCCACAGTAGTTGTCGGCAACACTAAACATAATGAAGGGTTGGTGGTAATGGATGAAAAGAATTCCTTAAGAGTTTTGTATCCTCAAAGTTTTCCCCTATTATAGACAAGGAATCTGAATCTAGACTAACAAGATGACGTGTATGATCATGTATCCACACTTCCACTATATTGCAATTTGTTTTCTAATTTTTGAATTTTTTATTTTTGTTTTTTTATAATAAAAAAAACTAACTAAAACTAGTAGAAGAATAAATTTAGTTAATATTTAATGTGTTTTTCTAACCAAGTCCCTGGCAACGGCTCCAAAAACTTGTTATGAGATTTTAATTATAGTCGCAAGTGCATGAATAGTACCGAAATATAGTTTAGCAAGAATGATGTCGAATCCAAGACTTGTAAAAACATAGGAAACCAATCAATTATAAGCTAAATAAATTCTAATCTAGTTTTAAAAAAAGAAAAGAGTTTTAAAATAAAATATGAATTTAAGAACTAAACAATTGATGAATGAAAGCAAGAAATATTTAATTTAATAAACTAATCACAATAAAAGTACTAAAATAATTAAAAGATGCAAATTAATCTAAATAATGAATAAACTACTAATGGCGAATGAACTAAGGTTTTAGAATCTACCTCATTAGTTCATAATAATATATTTATGATAATTAGTTTTTCACGAGCATCTATATGATAATATAGTAATCAATCTTGTTATCATGAAAAATATCATCGTTGAAACCTCTTTTTTTTTTTAAAAAATAACTCAAGTATGTTCTTCTATGCTCAAAGATATAAAATCAAATCATCATTTATATCTATTAAAAAAATCACAAAAAATATAAGATTTTATTTTTAAAAAATTATAAATTAGGCTTTCAACTTATTAAGATTATTCTAGATCATGATAAAAACATGATTGAACTCATATAAAGAATTCTATCTCTTCCAATTGATATGGCGTAAGAACAATAGATTGTTGAATATTCAAATTATTGGGATGAAAAATAAACTCATAAATAATATTAGTAATCTTCATCGAGGTTTCAACCTCAACCTTAATTGAAAATTTAGCTAGACATATTCATAAAATTAAACTCCAAAAACTGGACGTAAACAAACATTAACACAATATTTAAAAGAAACTGAAAAAAATTAAAAATTACAATGCTTTAAAAAATTAAACATAATTGCAGTATTTTCTTTCTTCTTTCTTCCCTGCTGCGGCACTGAGTACTTTCATTTCTCTCCGTTGATTTCGCCCTCTTCATGCTCGTCTCTCATGGTCTATTTATACACTCGATATTGAGGTAAAAATTGATTAGGATTAGATAATTATATGATAAGGTCAGGATATAGTGGGAATTTCACTCGGGAAGCCTTATTTCCTTTTCTGTCTGTGTCGACGTTGCTTTTTTTTATTAGTATTTTCTTTCTTTCATGTTAAACATCTGCTTCTTATTTCTGTGTGAACAGTACCCTTTTTACCTTATGCGTCCAGACCTTTCTTTCACGTATTAGCTTCCATTGCTATTATTTTTTTTCTTTTATTTTATTTTTTATTTTTTATTTTTATTTTTATTATCAACTCATTTTACATTCAAAACTTCTATTCTTTGCTACTTCTATTTTCAATAGAAGCCAACCTTCTGACACAGCTCAACATCATATTAAATCTTGGAATACAATTTTCCTCACTTCAATTCTTAATCAAGTTAAAATTCAAAGTAAAGTGAGAAAAATAAATAAATATATCCTATTAATAAAAATAAAAGGATTAAAATTGCATAATAAATTAGTAAAATTATTCACAATTCAGTCATTATCAATAAGTGTATTAAAATCATGTACCTCAATGACACTATAAACAAGCACATAATAGTGGTAGGATCCGATTGAAAATAGCAGTCTAAAGACAACAACAATAGCAGTGTTGCAATTTCTTAGCTTTAACCAATTTCCAGTTGCATTGTTATATTATTTTGGTTTTTTTATGCCTAGTACTTATTTCCTTACCTTCCATTTGTTTCCTTTATTCGATTTGCACTTTAGCATTACTAAGTGATGATAAAAACCAAAAGTTATTGGCCATGACAATAAATAACATCCAAGTAGTGCAGCAACAACTACAATAGCAGTAGAAAATAACAGCAGTAGCTATTTATCCAGCCCTTCACCACTCAATTTCTCTTCTATTAGTTAGATGCTCCACCCATGGTACTTTATAAAGGCACCATTCAACTACAATTTATGCTTTAAGTAGGCATAAAACTAGCCCAAATCAATATCTGTGTAACCTATGGGTTTAAAGTACATGTTTTGCTTAGGTTATGTAATGGAAAATGAATGGGACAGATTTGAGCTTCAATTGAAATGGTTTTCTAGTAATTCATAAGTGGTGTTTAAGTATTTAAAACTAGTTTGTAATTGCATATTTATGCTTGGTTTGGATTAAATGGAAGTGTTGGATTGAATTACATATGAATGGAGGATTAATGGAATGATGGAGTTGATAGGATTGGTGCTTTGGACTTTAAAGTGAGGTATAAAGATTCACTTTAAAGTAAAGGCCATGAAGTTGGATGAAAGAAGTAGTAAGGTGACCTCAATTGGGTCATAAGCTATGATCTTGAGATAAGAAAAGGGTAGTAAATGAATATATGGAGGATGCCTTTAGATCATAGAATATGTCTAAGTGAAGGAAGTTAAGTAAATGGTAGTTTTATGCAAGTTTTAAGTTTAAGTTGCATATGCACTTGAAAAAGAAATGACCTTAAGTTATGAATGTATGCAGGTTGCCATCTGAAACATATTTGAATGGAATGCATGAAATGAAAATGGCATGGAGTCCGGGTAAGTATTATATTCGTACGCGTCTAAAGTTTTCTAAATGATACGAAGATGTAAATGAAAAGTTTTTATGAAAAATGTTCTTTTTATGCAATGAAAGAAAATGAAAACTTGGTTTATGAAAATATGCTAAAGTATTAATGTTTTAAGATATATATGTAATAGCCTTCTTTGGCGGCTCCTTTTTATGCACTTCAAGAATAATTGTATGCATGTGAAATGAAATGCAATGATGATATTTATGATCAACACTATGAAATGATGTTTATATGAGGCTATGGAATAAGGTTTAAATGATGTTATGAAATGATGATTAAACCATGCTATGGAATGATGATGTTTATGCTTATGCTATGAAATGATGTTTTATGAAATAAAATGGACTGGTTAATGAAATGAATGAAAATGAAAGGAAAGGAAATGTAAAAAAAAATATTTTAATGTACGAAATTACGTAACAACCATGAGGAAATGAATGATGGTACCAAGAGGAAAGGCTTATATTGTAATGCCAGATTGGTTCCATTGGTTGTGCAGCCAGTAATTCCGTCCCAATATAAAGTAATTCCTAACCTGTGGTCACAAGCAAAGTCTAAGTCTAAAAGACTACTAATCTTAATATATAGAGCAAAACTGTTAAACATGTAGTTGGCACCATTGGCGTTGGGTAATTGACTTCAGTCTAGTAATAAGTTATTTAGGTCTCATTTGAAGCATGTTGATTGTAGTTCGTTAATCTAAGAAATTTTACGTCCAATCTAAACATTCCAGTGTGGACAGAGGAGTTCCACTAGGATAATTCATAATTCTAACACTTGGGGTCATGATAAAATGGAGAACTCATGCATAACTTAGACATATTTCATGACATATCCATGTAATAGATGACATGACATTTGTGACATATAACAAATAAATATGTAATAGATGACATAGCATGTTATATTATAACAATTACAATAAGTACAAGTGAATCAGTGATATGAATATAAATAGTATAACTCTTACCACTATACATACATAAATATACCAAAAGTAGTTAGAAGCTAACTTACAAAATTGTAGTATAATGTAAAGCGAGTGTAGAAAAGCGTGATTTTAAAACTAATCAAAACTATGCCAACTCTCTCTTGGTCGATTCATCCTTATGCAAAAAACATGATTTTGTTGTTTCTTGGCATCCAACATACTAATATGTTTAAACCAAATTTAGCATTTCTAAAAAATCATATCCTCAATTTTAAAATCATGCTAAGACACCAATTTACCCATTTCATTGAAACTTAAACTCACTATATTATAGAAAATGCCCAAACATCAATATAAGGTCAAATAGAACAAACTTTTGATGTTCTTGATCTAATACTTTCAAACCAACTCCTAGGACTTCAAAAAGTCCACAAATACTCTCCTAACATATTCATTATTTAAACCTAAGTGATATCATGCTTGAATAAACAACTATAAATCATAAAATTCAAATTAGAACAATCGGTTTGCATAAAAATAAAGTGACTAAATACAACTTAGAACAATTGGTTTGTATAAAGTATAACATACTTTAGGCTTGAAACTCCTTGATTTTTTTGCAATAAATATGCAAATAGCATAACCATTTAGATGTTTCTTGTTGTATCTTCCCTAAGAGGAGACAAGCATACTGAAGAGGAGGAAATGGTCTGCTCTTGACTTGTTGACAATATGAATAGGGGATCATCTAAATTAGGCTCTTTGAAGTAGTATCTTACAACTAGCATTGAACCTACAACTAGATAGTACCTCACATTCAAGTTCTAACTTGATCTAAGCATTAAAGCTTGCATGTCATGACAAAACTTTCATCAAAGCATATGATCAA
Source organism: Carya illinoinensis (assembly GCF_018687715.1). Taxonomy (NCBI): domain Eukaryota; kingdom Viridiplantae; phylum Streptophyta; class Magnoliopsida; order Fagales; family Juglandaceae; genus Carya; species Carya illinoinensis. The sequence goes on along the minus strand of NC_056755.1, from coordinate 23,215,831 downwards.
ACCTGAGAGCCTCTAGATTGAACTTAAAACAAATCATGCATATTTACCATCATTCCAACAACCCAATGACGTGATGTAATGTAACGTGACATGTACATAAGATGAATGATATGGCACAACATAAAACATATATATATATATATATATATATTGTGACATGAAGTAACATGTAATAGATAACATTTCTTGATATGACATATAACATATAATAGATAAATATTTCGTGACATAATATAATGTATAACGGAAAAACATTTTGTAACATAATATGATATGTGACAAATATACATTTTTTTACATAATATAATGTATAGCAGATATACATTTCATGACATAGTAAAGTGTGTAACAGATATACATTTTGTTGGCATATCATGACATATATAAGAACATAAGAATATGAACAACTGTTCTCTTACCAATAAACATACACAATATTTTGACAGAAAGTTAGAAGCTAACTTACAGTGAGTTAGCATAATAAATAAAATGTGTGAATAAATGAGAACTGTAAGGAGATATTTCTAAATGTTAAAAAATCCTCACTAACAACTTAAAAACATAAAAATACTGACTTAGAGCAAAATAACCATTTTACCTCTTTACATGTAGGATAATGATCATTTTACCCATAATTTAAAGATTTCACATTCTTAACTCCAAAACTCACAAAAATTTACATGAGGGTTTACATTCCTCATGTAATTTTTGTCTTAAATCCAAATATCTAATTAAAAAAAATTAAAACACAACCCAACTAGGTTAAACGTGCATAGGCCGAAATATGTATAGGCTAAAACTCTTTATTTTTGTTGCAATTCTTTCAAACCTCCTTTCTCATGCTAAAACCAAAATATGCAATATACAAAAATCACATCCTATGCTCAAATAACATAATAGAACAAATAAAAAAATTTTAAATCAAAAAAATTACAAATTTCTCAATATGAAATTTCCAATATTTATCCTTAAGAACAATCCTTGATGTTCAAGATTTTATCTCTTTTTAAAACAACTCCAGGAACTCCAAAAGTTCAATAACATACTCTCAATACATTTATAACATATTTTTAAAAATATCATGTCTTGAATCATCAAGCCAAAATCACAAAAATTCACAAAATCAAATTTAACATAATCGATTTTCACCCTTTCACTAAAACCAAAAGCTATGTGATTTAGTTTTGATCAAATCATTAGATTTGAAACCTTTCATGAAATAAATCATAAATGAACAACATCATATGCTTAATAATCAAGTCCTAGAATATATCTAAACATTAAACCTAAGATCACATGGCAAAATTTGCATTAAAACATAGATCCATCTGGAAACCTCAAATACAAGACCTATCAGAATCTTTGCATACATAAAAATTATATCTTTCAAATAAATATCATAAATCCTCAAAATAATATTCTAACATATAGATCAAATTCCTAGGAACATCATAGGTGAGTATCAAAGCCATTAGAGCATACTTTCACGATAAAAGAGTTAAGCTTATTCAAAACAAAGTCTATTTTCATACTCTTGGTTTTCAACTTTTTAGGTCTATGCAAAACTCATATAAAAAACTTATAACATGCAACTAAGCTTCATAAAACTTGTATATTAGCATGTTAAATATAAACCATAAAAATATCAAACCAAGATCTTGCAATAGCTTAGTGAAAAAAAAATCAAAGAATCATACACCATCCAGACTATTGCCCAAAATGATCTCTTCATGATTAAATAAAATTTTCACCCATCAAATGACCATGAGAATTTACACAAAAGATAAAAATAGAAACTAAACTCAAAGATGAACAATCTATGTGAATGGTACTTTGTGAAAAAACACTTACAACGACTGTCTAAGAGTTCTTCTAGTTTTCTCTTCAAAAAAAGGCTTCAAAATGATCAAAGGCTAATGAAATAGACAGGGATAAAACTTATACATTTGAAGGGGTGATAGGAGATGTGTGAAAGGCACTTTGGGTGATGTGGTGTTAGCCAAAACTAGATACAAAACCAAGTGCCACAATCTATGGTTTTTAACCTTGCTGCTACTGAGTGAGAGGGAAGTGGTGAGATGACTTTTAGCCTTCCCATTAAACACTATTTGGGGCTGGCTTGTGCGATGAAAGGACACTCTTGGTAGAGGAAAACTTTCTCCACAAGCCTTGCCTTGGTGGTGCAATTTCCTGGATCTTAATCGAATGATTTTGTGTTTCAATAGGATTTTGTTGGGGTTTGAGTTTTTATCAAACCCCAAATCCAATTTGTCTTGGCATAATAAAATTATCATGGTTTAAAAGAATAAATAAGGTTGTAATGACATAAATTTGAGTGTTAATAGTATATGGAAGTGATTTAATCAAGTGATTAAATACTAAGCTACAAGCGGTTTCAATTAAGGTTTAGAGGCAAACTTTTGGGGTTTGGGAAAACTATTTGGGGTTTCAATTTTCAACAAGATTCAAGGGTTTCAATTGGATTCTAAGTGTTTAGAGTTTTTCTTTGGTTTGATACAAATTGGATGGTTGGATGGAATAAGATTTTGCTTAGGTGGTATGATCACAAAACTTGATCTTCTTGTCAAGTGTCTCGATAAAACTTCTCTAACCCAATTTAGATATTTCATATTGTGTTTTTGAAAACAAAAAACTGAGTGTAGCATGACGTTTACACTGGGGTCACTATTCACTCTGAAAAATTATGAAAATAACTTTACGTCATAAAGTCCTAAATATTCATATCAAACTAGGAGCATACTTCATTTCACAAAATTCAACTCTTAAGTGCCTTGAACAATTCACGCTATAAAATCATAAATATTCATCTTAGACCAATGGCTCAAACCGTTTCTCATTCTCACACTCTTAAGTACCTCAAATAAATAAAATTATGTTTTGGCTATATAGTGAGTAGTAAAAATGACTATGCTAATAGATTAAAGTCTATGTGATTGATTAATTCATGAAACTTCCAAAATTTCCATGAGGTTCCTGATTTTTGGCGGGCTATGTTATATATATGTATATATATCATGTATAAAATATAAATTTATTGACCAGTCTCAATAAAAATATAATATAAATCTAAATAGTTTCAATGAATATGTAATTTATGTATTTAAACCCAATAGTTGATATTTTATTTGCCTCATATACGAAAAATATAAAGACATTAAGTTATAAACACATGAAAAATGTTGTATTTTATGCACAACCATAGATTTAATATAAAATACTTATTCATCTCATTAATTTTTTGTTCAAGTAAAAAAAAATAAAGAACTATATGTTTTATCTTTCAATTTTTCTTCAATTCTTATTAATACAATGCTGACAAATTTAATATATATATATATATATATTTAGATTTATCGCATTTTTGTGCTAAAAATTTAAAGAAAAACAAAGTTGTTAGATAACTTAAAAATAAATACAGTTTTGAATCACTTCAAATCGGTTTAAAATAGGTTAACATCGATCTAAATTAGTCGATTAAAGCACTTCAATAAATGATTTCAAAATGTTCACTAAAACTGATTCAATTTTAATTAGCTTGAATCGAATATTTTTTTCTTAGCCTTGCTCCTAAGTACCTTATTTAAATAGAAATGAACCTCTGTCATCATAGTGGATTGGGGTCCAATTATACTAACAGACTAAAACCTAATCGATCACTCAATTTGTGATATTTCTAAAGTCTAAATAAATTCATTTATTGAATTTCTTTTGGGTCATTAAATAGTGGAAGTTCAAAAAGAAGGGTCCTAAAACAAGTCATTTTGAATATTCACAAAACATTATAGTAAGATAAATATGAAAATATTAAACTTAGTCTTAAAATCATTTTACATTTTCCTTTTCTATTTCCCCCCTAATAAAGTGAAATCAATATATAGTAAAAACTACATTGCTATAGCTCATTCTTCCTCATATAGTTACCCCACTATCCTACTGAGCCTTCTATCACGGTCATATTCTGCTTTAAAGTCATTCCTTTAGTTATTTTTCATTACTAGTGGCATCTATTATATTAATGGAAGGGGTCACGTTCAACAACTCAATAAGTGAAAGATCCAATGCGGGTAATATGTACAAATGAGCATATATTAGTGCTCAAATAACATTTATCCGATAATAATGGATGTGCAATGATGAACAAATAAACATTTGATATGTATAAATGAGCATTGATCCAAACATAGGTATAATACTACTAAATGCAACAATTATTAATGGAGCTATAGCAAAAATTGAATATTTATAATTGAACTATTATCACATAAAGAGAATACCAAATTATGCAAAACCAAATTCCAAAGCAAAATTTGATAAGTAACAAACAACAAATGGGAAGTCATTTATCAATATATTTTTCTTCTATTTAGCCTTATCTCAAATTTCTCACATTTATTATTATTCACTGTTCACGATGTCCTCTAACCTGCATGCTTGGTTTCTCTCCAAGTGGGTTGTGCACCCTTTACTTCCCTTCACTATTTAGGGTTGTCTTTAGGGCTGTATTGTAGCCAAGCCAAGCCAATTTTTTAATTGTCGAGCTTGAATCGACTAAAAAAACTCGAACTCAAGCTCTAAATTTTAATTTTTTTTTTCTACTTGAGCTTAACTCAATAAGTCAAGCTTCCAGATCGAGCTTAAGCTCGAGCTTGATCTTTAACACAAAAATGAGCATGAGCCAAGTTGGCTAAACTCGAATTGTGTTTTTTTAATTTTTATTTATATAAATTAATAAATTAAAGTATTAGAGAAAAAAAAATGCAAGTAAGATAACATTTTTTTTTTCATTGTATCCATTTACAATTTAAAGAATCAATAAACGAGCTAATGTTAGTAATTTAGCAATATACAAAAGGACGTTCAAAGAAAACCACAAAAGAAAAATATTTATTCACATTAAGAAAAATGAAAAAAAGAAGAGAAAAAATTGATATAAGAAATCTAATTAGATTAGGGATAAGAGTGCATGTTAAATAGAATATTTGGAATTATTGTTTTATAGTATCTCTATCAGCATCAATGGTTAAAAAAATTATTTCAAATAAACAAAATACATGTAAAGAGACTTCAAAGTCTAAACTACATCAAACTTTGAAATCTCACAAATTCTAAATACATAAAAGAACTAGTCATATATTTTTACTTGCTTGCATTTTTTTATCAAAATTATTTAACCATAACAAATATGTCCAATGAGGTTTGACAAATAGCACATTTTATAGAAATCAATTTTGATAAACTCCAGTTCATACTATCATGTTTCGATCATGTTCATAACTTTGCTAAAAGTCAGTTCACAATATCATGTTTCAAAATATTAATTATAATAAGAAAGGACCCTGCATATATGCTCAAAAAATATTTATAAAGTATATTTACTCCCATACATACACAAGCTTGAATTATGCATAATTCTATAAAAGAATTGCATTGCATAGCATCCATCCATAAATTTCAATTATGGCAATTCAATTTCAGCCAATTCCAACTCCTACAAAACAAAAAATAAAAATAATCACATACCTATATACTTTAGAAAATAATTAAAGTGTTCATGAAAGTGATACTTACTTTTAGTTCTTTCTTAACTCCATGGTGTGCTCTAAGCCAATCTGCTCCACATAGTAGTATTTGAACCGTTTTATTTGATAAAAATGCTCGATATGGATCGATAACTCTACCACTAACACTAAATGTGGACTCTGAAGTAACTGTGCTTATAGGAATTGCTAATATGTCACGTGCCATCTTAGACAAGATTTTATACTTGAGATTATTGACTTCTACCATTCTAAAGTATCAAACTTTGCATCAGTACATTTCTTACATATGTAAACATCCTCTTCCAAATATACATCCAAGTTTGACTTAATAGGCTGAAAAGTATCAATACTTCTAATGAAATATTGGAACATTGGCCGCCCACTTGGCATGGTTCATGCAAAAATATTGGTGGAGTTGCTTGAAGAACCTACATTAATATTTTCTATGTAGTTTGGCCCATAGCTATTGAATTGTGAACTTGGATATACTTATCATATAACTCATGCAAAACTTTAAAAACAAGATCAATATTCTAAGAGGCTTCAACCTCAGGATAAATTAAAGGAAAATAGAACTTTATCAACACCATTTCGTATCTTGGATCCAATACCGCAGCTGTTGCCATTAATAAATTACATTCACTCTAATATTTCTCAAATTTTTTATTCATCTCTTTTGCCATTGCATGAATATATTCATTTCTATCAACACTATTCGCAGACAATACTTCTTTTATCCTCCATACCTCAAGAAAAAACAAATTAGAAGTTGGATAGACGCTTCCAGATACAATGTTGGCCACTTCATTGAAAACTTTTATAATATCACAAATATTTTAAACTTTCATCCAAATCTTCAATAGTAAGCACCAGCTGAAAATTTTGATTCCTATTTTGAGATCTAGGGAACACTTTTTTGAATTCCATAACAGCCACCAACATCAATCAAGTACTATGCTATCAAGTGGGAACACCCAATATCAATTTTTTAGAAGGTAATTGTAATTGTTTTCTAATTTCACTGAATTGTCTCAATCTCCTATCGGATTCTATCAAATACTCGATTCATTCTCTAACACAATCAATTATATTTTCAATTTGGTCAAGCCCATCCTACTCCAACAAATTTGTTACATGGGGGACAACATCGTACATGAAATAATTTACCCCTAATAGTTAAGAGTTTTCTCGATCAAAAATCATCTTTGAGAATTCTAACAACAACATCATTAGCTTTGGCATTATCGACTATCACTGTAAATATATTTTTTTCAATACCCCAATCAACAAAATACTTTTGCAAAGTATCAGTAATAATAAAATCACTATGTGGAGGTGGCACATTACAAAAGTTCGAGACTCATTTTTGAAGAAGCCAATCTGGATCCACAAAGTGACAAATCACCACTATATATGAAACCTTTTGGCCAGAAGTCCTCATATCAATAGTGATGTTAACTTTATTAACACCACTTAATCATTTTTTCAACTTTCTCTAATCATTATGATATGTGTCTATACAATCCCTTTTAGTAGTTGCATGAGTTATTTTTTGCCAATGAGGTGTATTTGCCTTCATAAACTTTGTTGAATAGTACATGCTCCACTATATTAAAAGGGTACTCATGGTAAAGAATGATATGAGAAAGAAGTTCACGTACCTTCTTATGATTGTACGTCAAGTTTCCAATAGTGATGACATCTACATTCTCCTTAGATTCAATACTCAAAATCTTTTGCTTCTTATTAGATACAACACGTGCAAGACATGTATTTCTATGCCTATGCATAGTACTAGTAGAACTTGACCTCGACATGATGAGTAACGTCTTACATCACTTGCACTGTAACTTCTTCTCACTATTAGGTAACTCTATTATTGAGAAGTCTTTCCAAACAACTGAAGTCTTTTTCCTTGTCTTCTTTTCATATGCATAGTCAAGGGGATCCTTAGAAGTCATACTAGTTGCACCTGCTATAGGTAGAGAGTGTAGGGTTTTCAAGCAAATTAATATCTACTAACTCATTTTCATTTTCTATATATTGACTTGGATTCTCCATAGCAATATAATTTGTTCTAAAACATAACATTGAAAACAAAATATTTATAAGTATAAAAACTCATTTGTTGTTAATTAAGAATGCATAAAACTCTCGAAAATGCACACATTATAAAAATAATAACAAATATTGTATAACATTTAATCTATTTTTATTTTATTTTATTTCCTTCAAAAGAATTAAGTGCTTGGTTGTTTATATGCTACCCGCATGTATGTGTAAAGTACTCTTAAAGTTATTATCTTTCATACAATTTACAAAACCTAAATAAATATTTTATTGGATCTAATGAGAGATCCAGATTTCATAATAAGTTTTACTAAAAATAAAAAATAAAATTGTATACAAAATGATTTATACAAACTAAAAAAAAAAAGTAAACATAACAATAGTAGAACTAATTATATACGTGTGTCATGAATTATATTAGCATTGCAAAATGCAAACCAATCATCAAACCAATTCCTCAACAAATATATATATTAAAGTTGCTTTGAAAATTCATAAAATTACAAACAATAACACAAATTCATAAAATATATAAATACATACTTATAGTGGTGAGATAAAAGGGAATCTTTGTCTTGTGGTCCAGATTCTATGGAGCCAAGAGAATGAAACTCAAAGGCTGAAATAGAACCCAAGAGATAAATTACAAATTGAAAAAGTTAATTTTTTATTCATTTATATGTAGAATAAGGAAAAATATTACTTTTATCGAAAGCAAGAAGATCTGAGTCTTTGACACTCTAAAATGGAGAAATTGCACTGAATTGTTAGTGGTTGTGAGTAGTGCGTAGAGGAAAGATGGGAAAGAGAAAACTTTACTGTCATTTGAAGGGTCTTTGGGTCTAACTTGTTAAAATAAATTCAATAAAATAAAGATTAAAAGAGAGTTAAGAAGTTTAGAAGAGAATTTAAAAGTTATACTCGATGATAGCTAAAGCAATCAGTGTATGTAATCTTAACATATATAAAAGAAATTGAATTTAGCTCTTTACCCACATGGCTTCAAAACTGCATATACCAAAAAGCACTAAAAGAAATCATATTCATAAAAGACAAAACATTAAACAATGTCAAAAAAACAAAACTTCCAAAATGTTGCCTTTTCTAACAATTAAGCATAAACGAAAGTACATTATAAAAGTATAATAAGTAATATAATTTTTTTAATATATTATGAGTTAATAATTTTAAAAAAATAGTTATATAACTAAACTTATTAAATACATCCCAAATAGAATTAATAATATTTAACTATGGGCTATAGACTATGTCATAAACATTTTATACAAGATACAATTATAACATAACTAATTTTTAATGTCTGTAAACATATAATTTATAGTTATTATGAATAAATGTTAACTAGTTACATATACACATATATATATATATATATATATATATATATATATATGTATGTATGTATTAGCATTATGGTATCATGTGTTTCATATAACATATGTTACATAATAATATATAGTAACATATCCTATATGAAATTATTAAGTCATACCGATTAATTACTGTACAAATTATAATTTAATGACTTAAGAAGTCTTAAGTGTGCTAAAATAAATAATATATATATATATATATAGTATGTTCAATGTATATGCATAGGTGAATAGGTATAAGTAATTAGGTTACATATTATATATTTAAGTATAATAGTTGATATATATACACACACACACAAACATATGTATGAACGAGCTTTAATCGAGTTAAGCAAACGAGTCAAGTCAGGTATAAACGAGCGAGCCTTAACAAACTTTAACCGAGTCGAGTTGAATTTAATCAAATATGTTTCATTTAAAAATCGAGCAAGCATTTGCTTTCACGATCAAACATTTTTTTTTTCACAAGTTGAGTTCGATTCGAGTTTAACTTAACGAATATCGGGTGGTCTTTTGAACAGACTAATTCATTTACAGCCCTAATTGTCCTCTCATAGGACTTAATGGTCTTTTGCCATTGGGAATGCATCCCCCAATTAAGGACTACATCTTCCATTAAATGCAGTGGAATGCTCCATAATCAGATTTGATACCAATCTCATAATCGAAACATCTTTTGTTGAGTATTTTATTACAGGATGACCAATTGTGTTCATAATTCCGTCTGTCTATTATAAGGACGTACTAAAAAATAATGTTATCTATGTTAATATGCTCAACTTTTGATGAGTGATGGGAAAAGAACACAAGTTATATCATTTCACTTATCTTCAAATAATTGAATAAAAGCATATAAATACAAGTATGATAACTTGCATTAAATATCAATAAGAACCGAACATGAGACCATATCAAAATAAAACAAAATGATAACCCATGGTCAGGCTAATTAGATCATAAAAATAAGGCTAGGAGTAAGACAAAATGGAATAACATTTTGATTAGCCAATATTAGTAAAATAAACTAAATAATAGTTATGAAACAATAATTAATAAATAATCCACAAATTGGTCAAAGGATTGGCAGAGTTTCCACTTACACTGATAACTGTATTTTTCATGTATTCTTTTTCTTCTTCATTTTTCTTTCCTTTTCTCCATTTATTTACCCTATGTATATTCCTTCCCTCTTTCTTTCTTTCTCTCATTTCTTTTATTTTCTTCTCTTTCTTCTTCTTCCTTTCTTTCTCTTACCCAAATTCTCAGTGAAATCCCTCATTTCCTTATATTTTTAATTAGTTATTTTACTAATTATTTTATTGTTTCATTTATTTTTACTATTATTATTATAGTATTCTTATTATTATAGTAATTTATCGTTATTACTGCTTAAGTTGTATAATTTATTTTATTGTACTTTTCTTGTTATTAATTATTGTCTATTATTTAGTGGCTCTTAATTTCAAATAATTTTTATTGTATGGTTTTACTATTTTATTTTTACTTAGCTACTGTGTTTTTACATTAAATATTTGTTTGAATTCTTTTCGTTGAATTAGTTTTAAGACCCCAAGACGAAGGGCTTAGATCTAATTTCCTTTCATTTTTCTTATTCTCTTTTTCCTTTTCTTCATTTTTCTTTTTCCTTTCTTCCTTTTTCCCTCTCTCCTCTTCCCCCCCCCCCCCCCAGCTTGTGTGAGAGCCCGCTTCCCCTCCCAACTTGTGTGCTTCCCTAAACCCAGCAATGCCGTCGTGCATCCACCCATCCACATCGACCACGACCACCGACTTCCCCTCACATTGGCAACCTCACCCTCACCAGCCACCACCCTCACGACTCTCTCTCTCTCTCTCTCTCTCTCTTTCTCTCTCTCTCTCTCCCCACAGCTTTGTAACCCATTCGGGTTCTTCCCCCTTGCACCACTGTGCGCCACTTTGTGGTGTCACTATCCTCCACGGTAGTTTCCCCTCACGCAGACCAACACTCTCAACCAATTCCAGCCCCTCAATGCAGCTCCTTCTCCTCCATCGAGCACCCAACCCGAAATGAGTTTCCCTTCTTCTCACAGCTAGATCTCCACCATGCACAGCCACCCACAACCACCACCATCCACTCCATAGACCACCATAAGCTCCTCCATGCCTAGTTCAAGCCTCTCTTAGCTCATTCTTCAATTTTCTAGCTTAGTGACCCATGGCCAGTCTTTGTAAAAATACTGTTTTTTCACCGCTTTGCCACTTTTGGCATCATCCTTGATCTTCCAAATTTTCATTCTGTTATTGTAAGTAATTTTTTAAAGAATTTATTGAGATTTAAATATATTTTTACATTAACGCACTGGGCGGAGGTTAGAGGATACTTGGTCACAAACGCACTGGGGGTAAAACTGGGTATCGCTCGATACGAAGTCACATGTACAGTCATTACCCGTGGTGTGATGAAGAGAGCATGTGGATGATCGCTAGGTGAAACAATGGTGCATGCGCAATAAATGGATATATATATATATATATGGACTATTTTCTGTAAAAATGGTGGATTTATGATTGGGCTATTTTATGAAAAAATGACAAATGAAAATAAATAGACATGTTTTGGGCCAAATTGGATTTTTGGCGTGCGTTGGAAAAAAGGTCATTGTTGGGAAAAATGATAGTTTTGGTCTCATGCATATTTTATCATGTGCACACATACTTGTTAGTTGTATTGATGTGTTTTTATTTCTTGGGTTGTTTGGTTGGTTATTTACTAAGATTCATAATCTCATTGTGGTAATCTTACCCTATGGTTCCGTTTTATGGAATCATAAATTTTGATGCATAGGAGGACGTTGAGCCTAAGACTTCAGCTCCATCGAAGGAGTGACTCGTGGTCACTTTTGGATCATAGGATTTGTTTTCCTTTTTGGTCATGCAATTTCGGCTTTTATTTTATTTTTTGGATAATTGTATAACATTTTTGAAAGGCTTTTATTTTAGTGAATCTGTATTTAAAATTTTGATACTTAATTTACTATCTTTTATTTATCTGCCACGATATTTACTGTACACTTTTTGCATATACACACACTTAGCACTTGTTGTTTGGGATGTGTGACCCGTGTTGTTATCATCTCAATATCACAATTCCCGCCGTTTAATAGGTGGAAGTCGAAGGCGCCACATCTTCACATTCTCTCATTTTCTCTTCACACTTTACGAATGCTCCCCGTTTCTAAATAACATCACTCTGCTTCAATTTATAGAAGACGACTTAACCGCCTAAACTCTTAGATTTCTCAAATATTTTCTATTATATATTTATTTATATTTGTTTTCTTAGTGCTTAAGTTTGTTGCGTCAAGGAAATATTATCATCTAGCAAGTACAACACATTCTACTGGATAGGATGGACGGTTATTTTGGTTGCCCAATTTCTTTTTCTTTTTCTCAAATCGGTTGTGTCAGGAACCTTATCCCTGGCACTCTTACAACATTTTGGCCACCCACGTAATAAAATCTTCAAAAATAAAAATATTTGTGTATAAATATAAAACTAATAAATAAAAATGAGCTCTATTTCATTTTGATAAAAGAACATGCATCGCCCATTACTAATTTGAACCACCTGTAATAAAATATAACAAAGACTACTTTAACCATTAATAGAGGATAATTAATCAAATATTGGTCTATTATAAATTCTAATTTCGGGAGTACTACTTAAAAAAAAAAGAGTGATTAACCATCTGGATATTACAAGCACCATCTAGGAAAATTCGCCATCTCAACAAGCAACAATGGAAGAAAAAGTGTTCCTACCAGCATGAGTACCGCGAAAAACAAAGTGCTTGCGACCAATGTGAGCATATTGGGAGACAAAGTGCTCTTGACCTATGGGAGCACCTTCAGAGGTAAAGTGCTCGTACCATGGTGAGCACCTATGGAGGAAGAGTGCTTGGATCCTATGGAATCAAAGTGCTCGCACCCCATCCTATTGTATTTTTACATTCTATACTCATTTGTCATTTTTCTGCCCTATCTTTAATTTTTCCTTCTATTACATTTGTCTATCCTATCTTCATTTTTCTATTCTATTTCATACATTCTAACTATGGGAATACTACTTAAACTACAAAATAGGTATTTACCATTTTAGGTATTACAAAAATATGCGATATGATACAATTGTTATTGTAAACTATTAGTGAAGCTGCAAATTGCCCCTTTTTAGTATTTTGAAGATGCAATATTTTAATTTTGGACAACGTTAAGGTGCACACTAAATGTGTACTCCAAATATGCAAACCAGTGCAAATGAGTTTTTTATTTTTATTTTTGTTTTTTTTACTTAAATATTTTTAAACATCCTTAGCCATTAAGAAAAAAAAAATACAAAATCACTAATAGTCATTTTCTTAACTATTAAAAAAATTAAAAAAAATAAAATACACGACTACGCATATTTGAGAGTCATACTATCATTTTCCTTTAATTTTTATTATTGAAATCTAGTGTATAAACTCCTTTAATGTAAAGGGAATACGTAAATAATTTTTTTTTTTTTTGTTTTGCTCTAAAGTTCAATACAGGGGCCAAGATGCTTGTAATTATGAGTGGGTTTTTTTTATATAAGTGACTCTGATATGAAGCAATGGCAAGACAATATTCTCCCCACCATTTTTTGCCATTTTGATATTGAACTCATAAGGGTCATTCCAATCAATATTGGTGGTAGAGAAGATCAGTCAGTTTGGTCATGCACATAGAATGAAGTTTTTTTAGTCAAGAGTGCATATCATCTACAACAAGAACTGCTTACTCATAAGAATGGGGAATCATCCCAAGGAAGAATGCAGAGTGACATATGGAAGTCAATTTGGAATCTGAAAGTGCCAAATGTTATATGGATGTTTATGTGGAAAGCCTGTCAAGATGCCTTACCAACCCTCTCAAATCTATGGAAAAGGAAAGTAATAAAAGAGATGGAATGCCCTAAATGCAAACAAAGTCCTAAAACTTTTGTACATGTTCTATGGAATTGTGAAACTGCTAAGGATGTGTGGAGCTAGGGCTGTATGAAGATTCAAAAGATGTTTGGTCACATAAGTTCTTTTGTAGAGGTTTGGAGCCATATGATCAAGATTCTATAGACTAAGAAATTAGATGAAGCTACTGTTACTGCTCGATTGATTTGGTTTAGGAGGAACAACCCGATTCATGGTAAAGGCTTCTCCCCTCTAGGCTCTCTCATCCAAACTGCTAAAGAGGAAGTCCAATATTTCAAACAAAGTAACGAGAAGCATTAGATGAGCACTATGGTAGTGGAACAATCTGTTCGTTCTTGGCAAAAATCACCTGAGAGTATCTACAAACTGAATTGGGATGCTACTATTGATAGTACAACATGTAGAATTAGAATAGGTACTATAACTAGGGACTCTAATGGTAATGTGATTGGCACACTTAGAGCCCCATGATCATTACTTACCGATCATTTCACTGTAGCATCCTATGCCTTGATGCTAGCTGCAATTTATTTATTTATTTATTTATTTTTTCAGTCAAAAATGAGAATCTCAATTATTATTATGGAAGGTGATACTCTTCAAGTGGTTAACAGACTTAAAAAGGTTTCATAAGACTGAAGTCAAGGATGAATGCTTATTAATGATGGTAGAAATATTCTCAACTCTGTTGCTATTTTGTCAGCCAACCATATCAAAAGTGAGGGTAATTAAGCTAACCATTAGTTAGCTCTGAATTCACTATTGGTGCATACTTATATAATTTAGAAGAAATTCCTAATTATATTCTGTCCACTCATATAAGTGAGATGATGCAAGTCTTTTAACTATCAATAATAAACTTTTTAGTTTTTTAAAAAATTATTCAATTACTAGCAGCGCTTTTAAGTGGGCTTTTCATTCCTTAATTTTAAAAAATATCAAGTTAGTCCATCCTTTAGAAAATCTAGCAAAACGTTGTTAATGCAACATTGGCAGCACTGACAGTTTGCCACGTCATTTGCCAGACCACATTTGTGCCACGTATATAAAACATTACAAGTTTTTTAAAACTAGATTTAATATAAAAAAAATAAGAGAGAGCGTAAAGAATAAGAAGTTTATAAAAAGAAAAAGAAACTTAAAAATAGAAAAAATAAACCATGGTTGGCAGGTAAATGATTGGCTGATATAGGTACGCCCCTAATAGAACCACGAGATGACTGCATAGCCACAAAACTATTTTTTTCAAACTTTTCTTTTGTTTTGTTTTTGTCGTAGAATTGATGTGGTGTCACATGTAGTGCATTTTAATAGTTTTCAGGTAATATATGTATAATTTGATTAATAACATTTAAATTTGTAAATTTATATTTTAAAATTAAATTATATTACCTAAATTACTTATGGTATAAAAAAATTTAAATACAATTATTTATTTATCAATAAAATCTTTTTTTTAAAAGACGAATGAATCTTTCTCAAAAGATTAAAAATATAATTAAAAATCATGGGGAGTAACATAATTATAGAAAAAATCATTTAATTTATATCATCTCATCTCATTTTATTTTATAATATTTTTTAACTCATCTGATTATTAAAATTTTTTAAAATATTTATACAAAATAAAATAAATAATATAATTTTTTAAATATTAAAATAAAAATAATATTAAAAAATATATTCTAATAATATTTTATTTAATTTTTAATTTTTATCTAATTCATCAAACTTTAGGAATATTTTTGTATTTATTTGTCCTACATGGTATGAAACCACTTTTGATGTCTACACAAGAATAACGTGGATGAAGCATTTCCTTGCAAATGCTAGGCCAAGGCTTGTTCCCGAAGAAAAATCCTACAATTTTAGTGCTCGAGAAAACGAGGAAAACAAAAAAAAGACAATTCTCACCAAGGCTAGGCAGCCATCATAAATGCGCCACGTGTAACTCTCGCTAGCCACATCCACTCTTCCTAGTCCAGGTTGCTGTGTGTCCAAATAGCCCAGAGCTTAACTTATTATCTAGCGCACAGACGCATATACACACGCTACCTTCGTTCCCAGTTCATCTAAAGAAACACTCTGTCTTCGAGGTACTCCCTTCTTCTTTTTCTCCTCTCGTTCGTCAATTTTTATTGGTATCAGAAATGGTTTTTGCATTCAGGTTGTTTCAGCTTCACATCTGCGAGACAGGAGTTGATTTTTGTTGTTTATTGGTTCAATTTTCGTAAAGTGACATTTTGGGGTGGGAAATGGAGAAGTATTTTTAAGACTTTGTTTTTGTTTCGGTTCAGTTTGGGTTTGGTTCTGGGAATGTTTTCCCCGTGCTACGCAGATTTCAAATTTCAAGCTTTTCCTGTGGGTAAAGGCTAAAGTGCTTCTATTGATTTCAATATATGAGAATGAAATCAAATGAAATTACAAATATAAGTCAATTACATGCAGTAAGAAATCTACGCTGGTAAGAAAAAGATTGCGAAATAATCAAATTAATAAAAACGGAAAAAATTATGAGTGATTCCAAGTTTTTCTCTCTTTTATTTATATATCTATTGGTGCTCGATTAATTTTGTTTTTCACGCGTTAATATTTTTTTGTATTTCTTTTGAAGAAAAAATAGCCCTTTCGGGATAATGGAAAATGATAATTTCAATTTTTATATTGTTGTCTGAAGATGAGTTTTCTTTCAATCTCGGGTCAATCACTTGAGAAATGCCAACTATTGTACATGTAAGAGCTAACTTTTAAATAAAATTAATTTCCCACCCGGTTTCCACCCTCTCCACGAAAAGAATAACCAATGGCATTCATTGGTCTTGTTCAATCTAGCATGTGATCTCTCTCTCTCTCTCTCTCTCTCTCTCTCTCTGTTTATTTTTATTTTTTATTTTTTTATTTTTATTGAAAAGTTTGAACTTGCTCAACCACTAGTGTGGATGAACATGCTCAACCTGTCCCTTTATTCTGTATCGAATCTTGCTCTCTTATTAAAAGGAATGCTTCATTCTTTAGCTGTTTACCACCTATTAGTATTGGATGACTTCCTTAAAGTGCTCATGTTTCTTAAGATATTAACCTAAGCTCATTCCACTTTGCATCGTTTTTCTTGGATTCTATGTTTGTGCTCTTGCACAGCTATGAAAAAAAAAAAATGTTTTGACATTCACTGGACCACTTTGTTTTAATATAAATTTATCTTGCAGATTTCATGTTTATATATAGCACTCTTTTAAATCATTCCAGTGTTACAGGGATGGCAGCATCATCCGCATGTCTTGTGGGTAATGGTTTATCTACACACAGTGCCAAACGAAGTTTGAGCAAGGACTTCTATAGGAGGTTTCTTTTGCCTCCTACAAACCTTCGAGCCTTTGATAAGGCAAAGAAATCAGTTTTTGTTAAGGCATCTTTGGGCCAAAATGAAGAGAGAAGAGACTTTTTAAAGTTATTGCTTGGAAATGTTGCAGTCGGTGTGCCTGCTTTATTGGGGAGTGGGAATGCTAAGGCTGATGACCAAGGGGTTTCTAACTCCAGGATGTCTTATTCTAGGTTTCTGGAGTATTTGGACAATGACAGGGTGAAAAAGGTAGATTTGTTTGAGAATGGAACCATAGCTATCGTTGAGGCTGTTTCTCCTGAACTTGGTAATCGGGTACAACGAGTTCGTGTGCAACTTCCAGGACTCAGCCAAGAACTCCTTCAGAAGTTCAGGGAAAAGAGCATTGACTTTGCAGCACATAATGCTCAAGAAGACTCAGGTTCTCTATTATTCAACTTGATTGGGAATCTGGCTTTCCCTCTAATCTTAATTGGGGGACTGTTTTTACTCTCAAGGCGTTCATCTGGAGGCATGGGTGGTCCAGGGGGACCTGGGTTCCCCCTTTCCTTTGGTCAATCTAAAGCAAAGTTCCAAATGGAACCAAACACTGGTGTGACGTTTGATGATGTTGCCGGTGTAGATGAAGCTAAGCAGGATTTCATGGAAGTGGTGGAGTTTCTGAAAAAGCCTGAGAGGTTTACTGCAGTTGGGGCTCGCATTCCAAAAGGGGTTCTTCTTATTGGTCCTCCTGGAACTGGGAAGACTTTGCTAGCCAAGGCGATTGCTGGTGAAGCTGGTGTTCCATTTTTCTCCATCTCAGGCTCAGAGTTTGTTGAGATGTTTGTTGGTGTTGGTGCCTCCCGAGTTCGTGATCTTTTCAAAAAGGCCAAGGAGAATGCTCCTTGCATCGTATTTGTTGATGAAATTGATGCTGTTGGACGACAAAGAGGAACTGGAATTGGTGGAGGGAATGATGAAAGAGAACAAACTCTTAACCAGCTTTTGACGGAAATGGATGGTTTTGAAGGTAATACTGGTATCATTGTGGTTGCAGCAACTAACAGGGCAGACATTCTCGACTCTGCGTTACTTAGGCCTGGACGGTTTGACAGACAGGTGCGGGTTTTTCATCAAATGATTCTTGCTCTTATTAGTGTGTAAAGTACTCAGATTGTGTTTCTTTGACAGGTATCTGTTGATGTTCCGGATATACGTGGAAGAACAGAGATCTTAAAGGTTCATGGTAGCAACAAAAAGTTTGATTCAGATGTTTCTCTTGACGTTATAGCCATGAGAACGCCTGGTTTTAGTGGAGCAGATCTTGCAAACCTCTTAAATGAGGCAGCTATATTGGCTGGTAGGCGTGGGAGGACTGCAATTTCATCGAAAGAGATTGACGATTCAATTGATAGGATTGTAGCTGGAATGGAAGGAACAGTAATGACAGATGGGAAAAGCAAAAGTCTGGTGGCATATCATGAAGTCGGGCATGCCATTTGTGGGTAAGTGTGGTTATGGCTTTTGCGTATTTTAGATATTTGCAATAGAACAATTTGTAGAAGGTCATGTTCAAATGTTAACATTATTTAATCTATTCACTATTCCCATGTACATTATTCCCCTTAAGTTACTAGCACGTTATATTGGGAGCTGTTTGGGCTCTTTTTTTTTTTTTAATAATATGGAGCCTCACCACCTTACCACACTTGGGGAGTAAACCCCATAGACAAAATTCTACCCACTAAGTACCTTGTATCCAGTAACTTGTAAAAAAAAAAAAAAACAAATACCTTGTATCAAGTAATGTGGGGAAGTTCTGGTGCAGACTTGAACACAGTGTCTGAGACTACAGCTCATCCCAAGCTCGCCCTTTGACCACTAGGCTACTCCCTAAAACCCAGTTATTCTATTATATTGAGAGACATCATTATGAAAAGGTCTCATTAATGTGCATCAAGAATTTCATTTCTCATCACCTACAATACAGAATAATATCGTTTCTAATTGTTTATTTAAAGACTTCTTCTGTACCAAAATTTGCTTTGATTACATGAAAGATCATTTGTTTATTCCTTATATATGTCTCTCAATAGTCTAGTGTGCATGTGTGTATGTAGACTTGTATATATTTTAAGAAACTTTGGCTGCATTTCCCTACTTTGACAGCTAATGTGTAGTGCAAACCATGTTGTTACATTTACTATGGATATATGTTATATTTATTAATTTGATATATGAGATTTAATTGTGGGTGTTATATTAAGTGCAATATTTGTTGTTTATGAGGTAAAATTAGGCTTTGTAAGAGATACTTGGAGTCTCTATTAATCATCTTGGAGAATCAGGCATGTGATTAATTTACTTGGGTAGTGTTGAATACTACTAAGGTCAATCTGGTACTGTGGTGATCAGGCGTGGAAGAGAGAGGAGGGGGGGGGGGGGGGGGGGGGGGGGCGGGCAATTGACGTAGAAAGAGCATGTAGATTCATGTGATCTCCCTTTGTATGATTATGCTCACATTACTAGTGTTCTATTCAAAATCCTTAAGTAAAAATTCATTACCGAATTCATTCAAAGTTGATCAAATTAATAAAAAAACCCAGCAATGTTTCACAAATTCATCGTAATGCACAAGTGAAGATAAAAATTAAGAAAACAAAAAATATATTTCCTTTTTGAATGTTGTGATTAAATGTTATAAAGCCTATATAATATAGATTGGGAATAGCCATGTTAGCCACGGGAGATTTGTTGCTACACTCGATCTGTTAATTTAATGGTGGTACAGATGTAACTAACTAAACTGGTACAAAATAAGCTGACTTGAAAGGAAAAATGTAAAACAAGTTGGGGAAATGACATTGTAAATTTACCAGATAGTTTTTTCT
Organism: Carya illinoinensis; assembly: GCF_018687715.1. NCBI lineage: Eukaryota > Viridiplantae > Streptophyta > Magnoliopsida > Fagales > Juglandaceae > Carya > Carya illinoinensis. The sequence continues at coordinate 23,195,605 of NC_056755.1, read as the reverse complement.
TCTTCAAAATGTATCTACTTGCATAGGCACCAAAGAAAAAGAATAAAAAAAAAATTGTAAAGAGAATTTGAAGTTTTATTAATGACAAAAAAATAGGAGCAAGTATGGGAAAATTGTTGAGGAAACAAAAGAAACCTTACAAACCTGAAAAAATAAATGATAAATGAAAAACAAAGAAAGGGCACAGAAAATTTGTTAACAAACAAAAATATTTCAAAATGAGATTAATGTGCTGAGGTTTCTTGGCGGGGCCAAATAATCATATTTCCTTCAAAATAATTAAGTACATGGTAAGGTTTTTAAAAAACTTTTGTGGGGGGCCACGGCGCCCCCAACCATCTATGTGGTTCCACCCTTGTGATTCAGTTGCAGTGCAACCTAATGTGGGAACTGATGAGAATGTAGGAATTTGAATGGAGGAGATTGTGATACTACACAAGACTAGATTTAATTATGGAAGTGGAACTGAACTTTCCAAGTCCTTGCAGGAAACACTAATGTTATCTAGTCTTTATTGAGTACCTCACTGATTTGAGTAGAGCATCACTGGTTTGTTACAGTTAATCAAGCAGCTAGGACAGGCAAACAGATCATTGCTTTCCAATACTTCCAACAAGTAGAGCAGTTATTTATCATTTGTTTCAAAATGGAAATAAGTTCCATTATCCTGTCTAGTGGAAGTAGAGGTGCACATTCTGAATCCTCCAAGAAATCTGGATCATGCAGTAATTCCCAAGCTCTTAGTTTGCCTACTCAGAAATACCATTTCAGACTGAGGCCTCATTCTGCTTGTGGCATATATATGCTCACCCCGCTTCTTTGTTGTTTGCACAGTCCTGTTGTGGTTCAGTAAATTGTAGCTAAGCTGGACCAAGCGCCCCCCCCCCCCCCCCCCCCCCCTTCTTCTCTCTCTCTCAAGCCGCCTCTCTCCCTCCCTCCTCTCATGCGTCAACACTTGCTTGGACCCACACACACTCTCACGACGCAGGCATATCTAGAATGTGACAGATGCAGACCATTTGAATTGGATGTACGCACTTTTAATCTGGTGCTCACTGCAGAATTAATCACATATGCCAGTATTGTTTTCTTCTTGCATTGGGTGTCCCAAACAAAGTCCCCGACTAATCTTATTTTTTGCTAATTCTTTCTCTCCCCTTCATAGCTATTGTTGGTCTCTTTACTGCACCCCCAAGTAATTTCTGATTTCATTTATTTTTATTTTTATTTTTTTCTTTTGTGAAGGACTTTGACTCCAGGGCACGATCCTGTTCAAAAGGTGACCCTAGTTCCACGTGGTCAAGCACGAGGTCTTACCTGGTTTATTCCAGCAGATGACCCTACCCTGATCTCCAAGCAGCAGCTGTTTGCACGAATTGTTGGTGGACTTGGTGGCAGAGCTGCAGAAGAAGTGATCTTTGGTGAGCCAGAGGTGACAACAGGTGCAGCTGGTGATTTGCAGCAGATTACTGGTTTGGCGAAACAGGTAATTCAGCATTTACATATGCTCCAAGCATTGTGCAATGCCAAATTACCATTAGTTTTGATCTTTTATTTCTTTTGTGGTTTAGTTGGGTTGGGGGGTGGGAGTTGGCAGGCGAGGTCGTTGGATGGATGTTTCAAGTATGAATTTAAAGTACAAATTTTTCGTTTTTAGGCTTTTTTGTTTTCTTTAAACAGGGTCCATTTGGTGTATGTTAGAATTGGCCGATGATCAGAATTACATAATGTAGCTTGGTTCTTAGTTTAGGCATGGTTTCCCGCACCACTTTTGCCAATGTCTAATGCCATTCCTACTTACATTTTGTGTCCAACCATCAGCTCTAAAAACTAACCCTAGTTTCCTTGTTTTTTCCCATAAAAAGTTAATGGAGGGATTTGATTGATCTGTTTGCAGATGGTAACCACATTTGGAATGTCCGAAATTGGCCCATGGTCGCTTATGGACGCAGCTCAGAGTGGTGATGTCATCATGAGAATGATGGCCAGGAACTCAATGTCCGAAAAGCTTGCTGAAGATATTGATGCTGCCATAAAGAGGATATCAGACAAAGCTTATGAAATTGCATTGAGCCACATAAAAAACAACCGTGAGGCCATTGACAAGATTGTGGAAGTCCTCCTCGAGAAGGAAACAATGAGTGGAGATGAATTCCGGGCAATTCTCTCGGAGTTTGCCGAAATCCCGTCTGAAAATCGGGTCCCTTCTTCATCACCCTCACCAGTTACTGTTTAAATTGCATGATCATCCAATTGTCAATGACTCTTAATCATACGCCTTTGTAGTGGTTACATGTATTATATTATAATCGAAGTCGAAAGAATAGCTCAAATTATTTGTAATCTTTGCTTTTAGATCAGAGGAAATGCACTCTAACCTGAATTCACGGTTACAATATACATATCTTCTCACGCACGCACGCATATATTATATAAAAAATTCTATTCATTCCCACACAACACCCAACTTTTTTTTTTTTATTTTATTCTTTTTAAACTAATTGAATTCTTCTATTTATCATTCATATACCACATATTTGGTAAGAGAAAAAAAAAAAAGTATGGTGTGGTGTGTGAGGATGAATAGTAACAAAACTCATATTATATATATATATACTGCTTGGGTGTATGTACTCATAAGAGGAATTTTAATACCCATCAGCAGTCTTAACGAGAAAAGCCTTGGACTTGTGGGTATGGTCTCCCTAGGTCTAAAAACCGGGTGTAAACAATCTCTAAGAGTTATCGAATTGAAAGATTTTCTTCTTGAATTATTTAAGGTACACTTGCGGGAAATTTTCTGCCGATGATCTATGCACATTAGGGATTAGTTGAGACATTATTCTCAGACATCCTGTGCCAATAAAAAAAATAATAATAATAACCCCATGGCTTCAATTCATCCTTTTCAACATGCATGCTGCCGTGCCATGCTCTGCTCAAAAACTATGTCATGCTTCTTTAATAAGCCTGTGTCCTGGATTGGAAAATTGGACTACACAGACTATTTAAGAAACTATGTCATGCTTCTTTAATAAGCCTGTGTCCTGGATTGGAAAATTGGACTACACAGACTATTTAAGTGTTGGAATTGTCATCTGGAGAAATTAAATATTATTTCGTGAAAAAGTATTTTGAAATCTTATTAGATGAAAATAAATATGGATTAGTCATATTTACAATCTCTAGTTTTAAAAAAATGGTGTCATATGGCAGCCACGTGTCACTCACGTAGCACCTTCGAGAATACCACTTGGCAGTGGCAAAACACCTCTAGAACATTTTTTGAGTGGGATCTACACCATCGGTCGGAAGTAAACCTAGGAATAACGTAATACCCACACAAATACACGTGATGATTGAAATTGTGAAAAGATAATAAATATAAAAAATAAAAATAAAAATTAATAAAAATAAATAGTTGAAAATAAATGAACAAATAAATATAAAACAAAAAAACAAAACAAAACAGAATCTTTTGAAAAATTCATAAAGGTACCTAGAAATTAAATTAATAAAAAAGAACAGTGAATTAGTCTTAATTTGAATATTTAGAATTTACAAAAAACAAAAAAGCCTGATAAGAAAGGGAAGGCACGTGAAAGCTCTTGTACATGCCACATGGCAGCTCATGGACTTTGTTTTAAGCAGCAGAAATCATGGGTTACATATGGTTTCTAATCATAGTTTCGAATTCTGATTGGTTAATTCCGATCCACTATGAAAGTCATTATATAAATTTAATTTTTTTGCAACCTTAAATGTTTCCTCATTCTCCTTTTTTTTTTTTTAATGAACTTTTTAGTTCTTTTAATTTTTTTCTTCGTTTATTTTGAATGTCTCAATTCAAATTTGTGAATTTTTAATACATAATCAATCATATCACTGGAGTACACAAAAAAATCTGCAAAAATGACTGCACATATAATTTGTGAATTTTAAAAAAATATCTTTTAAGACCAATATCTCTCCTTTTTCTTATGTTTTCAATTAATTTTCTAAATATTCAATTCTACTATATATATATATATATATGTATAGCTAAATGCTAATCCCAAAATAGTACATTAAAATGTATGGATGTCGAAATATTCAGTATTTAAACCGTAATGATCATGGGAATGAAATTTAAAGCATTGTTTGTGACTCAAGCTAGCCCACTCTCTCACATGGACGCATGTCCAAGTTCTATAGTCAAATGTTCTTCCATTTACATTTCCTTTCTTTTAATGCGTAGCCCATTCTTCTTCTTCTTCTTCTTCTTGTTCTTCTTTTTTATTTTCTGCTCCATTTCTTTGATAGCCTTTCTATAGCCGAAACCTAAACTAAGAATACTAATAGTGGCCTCAACAAACTTTGATCAAAATTTGACTAAAAAATTAACTTTTACAAATTTTAATTAGTTACTTTTCACAACACCAAATAATAAACTAAACAAATCTATCACTATTCTATTAAAGTATTAATTTTGAACTTTTCATTATTTTAATTCTATTGAACATTATCAACTAAAATTATTTATTATTTTTTGTTTAGTTTCTTAAGCACTGCTAAGAAATTAATTTAATAGAAGGTAGAGTTGCACATCATTTATGTTTGGGCAGGTGGATTGGGTTGATTTTTCAATTGTTAGATTTTCTTTATAATGTATATAAGAATTGAAATAAAAGTAGTGAAATGAAACAAGTTGGCTCTACATTGGTCCCAGTAGCCTCAATGCAACATTTCTTTCTTTTGCAATCTTTAAGCACATCCAGAAACCCAAACCTAGAAATTTCTTTCGTTTTTTTTTCTTGCGTGGGAGAGCATAGGTAGTGAGAGATGAATTATTTTAGTTTGAAAATAATATTTAACCAGCTCAAGGGGTTGTCCAAATAACCTTAGGCTATAATTACTGTTCATTTGTTGAGTCCATTACAGTGATTTATTGTGTACCTTAGCTAAACTTTGGCCAAATTTTAACTTTGTTGAGTTCACTACTAATACTCTAAACACCTTTCGAGCATCTTAAGTGAAATCTCACCAAAATTACACCAAAACTCACCATACAACACATAGCTATCAACCTGTAAACAATCCCATAGCCTAAAAACCATCAAATTAGTATTTTTGCTTAAGCTTTGAGGGGCTAGTTTTGTAAGTTTCTATACCTCTAGACTTATGTAATTTTATAGTGTTACCATTGATTATAGATGAATATTTGTGATTAAATGTTGAAAGTTGTATTTTGTTAGGAAACCTCAGTTTTGGTATATAAATTAGTGTTGTTAGGGTAAACACAAAAAATACAACGGAATATTTACATAAATTAAATTGGCAATCTAGTAAAACTAAACTCATAAATAGAATAAAGAAAATCAAGCAACCTAGAATCAAGACACCAAGATTTTTACGTAAAAACCCTCCAATGCAAGGGGAAAAACTACGAGATCTGGTCCAATTAAAACTTTCACTATCAACAATAATGAGTTTACAAATTGTCTTCTCTAGAGAAATCTATATAGGATATCAGTCAAAGTTTTAAATTCCGTTTCAGTTGAGATAGTACTAGAAGGAAATATTTTGAGTACTGATACGTTTCGGTATATCGTTTCGAGATAGTGATCATTATTTTAAGATATTCACACCTATTTATTTTGAGAAAAAAAAAAAGACATTGGCAAGACTATTAATATCAATCAAGACACTGGCATCCAACGGATTTGAATCAAATTGAAAAAAAGAAGCTCAATATGAAACAATGCTCAAGCTCATAGTCTGTTTTTTTTTTTTTTTTGAATAAATGATAATTTCATTAAAGCAATCAATTGATAACTGATTGGTCAAACTAGACAAAACTTCTTGGGGACCATCCTCAATCCATACAGACTAATTTTCTAAACACATGCCAAGTTTTTTAGCAACATGAGTAGTCTGGTTGCCACCTCTTATAACATAGCATAATTTCCATCCAGCATGGGTAGAAATTAAATGCTGTATATCATCAATCAATTGACCCTTCCAAGAGAAATCATCACTGCTCCCATAACCCCATCAATCACTTGTTTAGCATCACCCTCAAAGAGCACTTGATTTAGATTCATCTCTTGGCATAGGTGAATACCCCTAATGAGAGCATAACACTATGCTGAGAATGCAGAACAGACATGCAACCTTGAAGCAAACACCACAATTTCAACCTCCCCCCTACTATTCCTTAGCACAATATCAATGCCCATAAGCCTCTTCTTAGCATCATAAGCAGCATCAAAATTAAGTTTGCAGAAGGGATCGGTTGGTGGACTCCATCTCATATTAAATACCTGTTGAGGAATATTGTCATCATTAGATATTGAGCACCAATGAATATCATGAAAAACCTCCATATCAGTTAATGCAGATCTAAGTGTAGTAGACGGGGCATGAAATTTGTTGTTAAAAACAAAGCAGTTCCTTCTAGTCCATAGTTTGTGAAATATAGTAGCAGTCTGTTCTAAAATCACTCCATCTAAGCTGCTAAATGAACAATCTCAAAGCTATTTAAAAAAAAGAAAAGAAATAAGAAATAGAATTCCATTTCCTTAGAGAACTATCCTGATCTCTCCAGACATCCATCGATGCAGGACAGTTCCAAAGAACATGAATGATAGACTCATCAACCCTCATACAAGCTGGACACAGTTCATCCTCAACTATCAATTTTTTCTTCAACACCTGCCTTGTAGGTAAAATTTTATTGAGTGCCTTCTAGATAAACTATTTAAGTTTCTCTGGGACCTGTAGCAGCCATAATTGCCTCCACACCAATTCAATAACCTCTTTATTTCATGACTCTCCTTGAGTCTGCTTTGACAATACACAATCTAAGAGATGAGCACTTTTAACTGAGAAGATCCCCTTTGCATTTCTTACCCAAATCAGCCTATCACTAATATCCCTTATATTGAGAGGAATACTGCAAATGATCTTCTCCTCCTCTGAGTTGAAAACTTCTTCAACTAAATTAGTCTTCCATCTACATGTAGCACCACCAATTAACTCAGCAACTATAAAATCCCCATGCAACTGATTAATAGGAGTATGGACTTTATAAGAAATAGATTGTGGGAGACCTATCATGCCAAACTTTTATGTTGTGTGCATTTCGTACTCTCCAACTACACCTGCTTTCACCAAGTTGATAGAGGGCCATAGACTTCTCCATATATGAGAAGGAGAGGATCCTATATTTGACTCCAAGATACCACATTTTTAAAAATATTTACTTTTAAAAATCTAAGACACCAAGGAATTTGGGTGTTGAATTAATCTCCAAACTTGTTTAGCGAGTAGAGCTCTATTAAAGCTAGTTAAATTTCTGAAACCAAGACCACATTTGCTCCTAACCTCCCATAATCTTGTCCAACTCCTCCAATGAATGTTGTTTACATCTCTCTTATGACTCCACCAAAAATGAGAAAACATGGCTTTAATTTCCTTAATCAAAATAGATGGTAATTTGAAGACACATATGGTGTATGCAGGGATGGCTTGCAATACACTCTTGATTAGAATTTCCTTTCCACCAGATGATAGCATCTTAGATTTCAAACTACTAATTCTTTTCCAAACTTTCTCCTTAAGGTGTCTGAATGTATTGAACTTTGATCTCCCAATCATAGTAGGCAAACCTAAGTGCCTACTATAGTTCCCACAAAGCACTCCATTGGTGGATTCAGTAATCAACTCTCTTTCTTCTAGATTTTTGTTGGGGCTGAAAATAATAGAAGTTTTTCGTTGATTCAATGTTTGAGTAGAAGCACATTCATATAAACATAAGATCTATTCCACTAAACACTATTCTTCTTGTTTTGCTCTATAGAAAATGACACAATCGTCTGCAAGTAAAAGGTGGTTAATGGACATCCCACCCCTTGAGGCAACAACACCTTTAATAAGTTCATTCCTCTCAGCTTGTTGAAATAGAGAAGTGGCCCTTCAACACAAAGAAGAAATAAATAAGGGGACAAGGGATCACCTTATCTTAGGCCTCTTGAAGGAAAGAAAATATTTCCTTAGATACCATTCACTTTAACCGAATATGACACAGTTTTGACACATAGCATAATCAGCTTAATCAAATTCTCATCAAAACCCACCCAGCTTCAACATAATGGCCTCTAGAAAATCCCATTAAACCCTATCATATGCTTTAGACATATCTAGTTTAATTGTCATACTTCCTAACTTGCACTTTTATCTTGCTTGCATTGTGTGTAAGAGTTCATAGGCTACTAAAACATTGTCTATAATGAGCCTACCTGGAATAAAAGTACTTTGGTTCCAAGAAATTACCAAAGCCAACACCTTTTTAGATCTAGCCTGAAATGGACTTTCTTGGAAAAACAAATACCTATGGCATGGAGTAGGCACCAAGTAAGATTTAATCTCCAATTAGCTCTGAGTAAGATTTAATTTCCGACTGGTTGACACTCCTGTCACCGCAGATCTCACGAAACTCTTTACCGAGGAACAAGGGAGCCACAACTTGGTATCAGAGCTTTTCACGGCTTTAGCTAAATCCATAAATGTCATCTAGGAATGGTACCAAAGTAATAGGATTTGATTGTTATTATTATAGGGCCTTGAATTTTAGTTACGGTAGGCTTGATCTATAGTGAGTGGGCGAGAGTTAATCTAGAAAGTAATAGATTTGAATTGTGTGGTAGAATTTTATTATGACGTGATTGAGAGTTTGTCAAATGGATAACCCATGGGTGGTCGTGAGGGAGATCAATCTCTTGGTGAAGGGGACAGTGAAGTAGCATGAGCTATTAACTGTATAATGGATGTATTATAGTAGCAACAATACTTTTTCCAATGTCAGATGCAAATACATCACGTCAAGCACCCACATGATGAGCAGCAAGGGTGTACGTATGAACAATTTTTGGCTTATTCGTACATAGGATTCTTTAGAAATGAAGGACCGATGAAGGCTAAAAGGTGGGTTATGGAGACCGAAAGAACTTTTGAAGTATGCGGTTGCACGTAGGGTCAAAAGGTGTTATATGGGAGCTATCTGCTCCAAGGGTAAGTGTCAATTTGGTGGAGTGTTGAGAGGTAGTTGCTTGTTATGGACTCATGGAAGCCATTAATTAGAATAGGTTTAAGAAAAAGTTTGACGATCGATACTCCCCCACCATTATGAGACAATAGAAATCAAAGTTTTTCAGTAATCTGGTCCAGGGTAGCATGACGGTCAAGTAGTATGTTGCTAAGTTCATGGAGTTGGGAAGGTTTGCCCCTCTCATCTCTACAGAGGAGATACATGCTGAATGGTTTCAAGATGGATTACAGTTGCATATATGGACACAAGTGGCCTGTCATTAGATACAATGTTTTCAAATATTAGTGAATGTGGCATCAATTGTGGAGTGTGAATATCGCAATTTAGTGGCCATTTGCGTCAGGCCAAAAGCGAAGAACATTTAAAGGAGAATGAAGCAGTTTTGGGACACCATAGAAGTTTGTAAAAAGGATAGGGGTACGCCCACAAACTACTCACAGAGTATGTTGAGGAGGCAGAGCACCAGTGTGTGGTCAATGCCATAGGTCTCATGAGGAGAGATTTCAAGAAAATCTTAGTAAGTTATATAAAAAACAAATGTAGAGATAACATAAGCTTGTATAAGGCAAACCATGGGTATAAATGCATGAGCATGATTCATGAATGGGTATTTTCACAAAAACACTTTTTTTTATCCCATCTAGATTCTTTTTTCAAAACACTGATCTTGTAACCATATAACAAAGTAATGATGTAAGAAAATATCAAAGTTCCATTTCTTATTAACCACTTGTAATCTTATTCATATAACAATGTGGGTGAACACCTCATGGCTATGTTTAGAAACCATGGGCCCCCTGCTACTTACAGCATCACATTGTCGTCCCTTGACTAGGTGTGCGTATGTCTAATTCAATATGATACAATAATTCACAATTTTCCTTCATTTTATTTTCAAATATATGTTGCACCCATTGAACATTGCATGAATATACAAAGATGTCAACCAACCATAGCATGCAACATTTGAGCATAATCTTTCATTATTCAATATAAACAACAAGATGAAAAGTTTACATAGAGACACAAGTATATTTTCCAAGGGTAAGTTAGAGGATAACTTATAAAACTCTAAAAAGATTTTCCAACTATCAAGCAAGCTGAAAGTGTATGTTTTAACTATTAGATTTGTGAAATAAAAGTTAATAAGCAAGCATGATTCCGTGTACTCGGATTTAGACTTCCTAACCCTAATTAGTCATGAGCCCCTTCTTGTGATTTTCATAAAGATGTACAGACATGTCATGATAAACCCTAGGGCCAAATGATGTCAACCCTCTATATCTTTATGTGAAACACTAGTAGCCGAGTATGTGGGTGTGTATTGACATGTGTGGTTTTAATCTAATCAAACCTTAGTGGCCGAAAAGTGCATGGCACTCAAGATTGTGCTTCTTCAAATAGTGACTAGGTAAAACTCTTCATGAAACCCTAGTTATCGTTAAACAACATCTAAGAGGTTCCTCCTTGCTTATTTTGCATCAAAGACTCGGTTTGAAGAAAAAATCTAGGGGCTAACCATATTCAAATCTGGACTTTGAGCATGGTTCATCCTTCCATGGCCGAACCTACCACTCAGTCATCTCTTTGGTGCTTCTTACAAAACACAAAACCATCCTTGGTCTTTGCAAACCAAAACCTTTCTCACCCTCCTTTGGCATTTGCGTGTGTGATTGCGTGAAAGAAGATGATGATTTTGAATTCCTTACAATGCCAAGCTTTACCAAGAAAGTATCTTTGAATCTTCCTTCTTTGCTTGCAGGAAGTGGGTCTCGCTGACTATAAATGACCTTATTTATAGGTCTTCCATGCTTCTACTCACACACACACACACACACACACACACACTCTCTCTCTCTCTCTCATCACTATTTTGTTGCAAAATCTGAAGAGTTTATTGACTTATTTCATGCATGGACATGCACCAAGTGGCATTGATTTGTTGCCCTAGCCACACTCCCCTTCTTCTTCCTCATCATTGCCCTATCTTGGAAACTTAAAAGGGCTCTTGTGCATGGGGGATAAGTGGCGCCTCCCTTGATGTGGCTGAAACCTTAATTCTTCCTCATTGTCAGATTCTTCTAGAAACCCTAAAATAACATGCACGCTTGCCAAGTGGCTTGGTCAAAAATCATACTCCCTTCTCTTCATCATTGAACTCTTCTAGAAGCTTGAAACTATTTTGCATGAGGGACAAGTGGCATGTCACTTGGGAAGCCAAACCCTATCTTCATCTCGCTCATAATTATATTTCTAGAAACTCTAAGCACTTTATGCATAAGTGACAAGTAGCAAAAATGGAAGATGGCTTCCATGAGGGTGGTGTGTGCCACTCCTTGTTTGAATCCAAAATCCTAAATGGCTTTCCTAATTGATTGCTTCTCTTTGGGAAATCCAAAAGTCCAAGTGGCACTTCCTTCCTCATGGTAAAAAATGGTCTTTCTTCTAGAAACCCTAATGTCTCGTGTTTACCAAGTGGTGTTTCCCTTGGCAAAATCGAAACATCATTTCTTCGTGCCTAATTATTGTCTCCTAAAGACCAAAAGGTTCCCCGTCTTGCTTGGCACCAAGTGGCACCTTCTTCTTATTCTTAAAACTCTAATGGGCCATTTTCAAGCCCTAATTAATATAGTAGTTAAAAATTACTAGACGTAGGGCCTCTTCTTGGGCTTGGGAACCTATTCCACTATCAAAGGATGAGATCCACTTCATTTTACATGATTATAATTCCAGCAATCTCTTGGGCTTAAGTCCATTTATAACGAAACAAAAATTAAGTCTCAGCCTCAAAACCTAGCTTGGATTGGGATATCACAATAATACTCCATAGTCAAGACAAAACTAAATGAAAAGACAATTTTATCTTTTGACTTTAACCATTTATTTGAGATGAACGGGTAAAATCTTTATTATTTAATAAATCTGTATAGATATTAATGATATTATTGAAGGAAATTCTATATATAAGTCAATATGTAGAACACACTTATCAAATTGCTTACTTTGCATAATTTGGCTAAAACATTTCTCTTTTTACATTTTGCATAATACAAATCATATTTTAAAATATAAGTCATGTGAATGATGTGTTCTATACACTGACTTACAATTAGAATAACTCAACTCATCATATATATAACTTGTAAATTGAAAAAATGCCACACTCGACCACACTGCCATGTCAAAACGCATATTTTCATTTAATTCTAAAACGCACAACTTCATTAAAACCATCAATTACCTTTGCAAAGTTGAAAACACACCTAACAGTTTAGACCTAAGACCCCAAATTCACCCATCTATTGAGTATATATTACGCAGAGCAAGATGTTAAATTTAACCATGAAGGCCAAAGCTCACTGGATGGGAGGAAGATCTAAGACTCCATCTACGTTACTGGTGTGCTCAGGCGTGGTTATAGTTAAACTTCAGTATAGAATGACTCTTTTACTAATAGTAAATTTTTCTTTTTCAGTCCTACTAATTAAAGAGATGAAGATTCTTATTTCTATCATGTTTTATTTTTCTTTGAATTAAGTATATAATCAATTTTTAGGTTTCCCACTATTAACTAACTTTTACCCCCAGATATTGTTCAATCCTCTAATTTGTAATTTGTTTTTCTTGAGATAACACCCTCTTATTATCTTATAATTTTTTTTTTTATGTACGTAGGATGAGAGCACCCCCGCGTTATTCGATGAGTTTAGAATGAGCTAATTCCGTTATAAATTTCATCCATCCTATTTAACGGAAGACAAGTCTCATGACCTGCGCGCGAGGGTATGTGTCATGTATTTCAATTTTTCTCTTACTTTTAGAAAATCCAAATAACAACAAAAGATCAAATTATAGTAATTTGAAGTTTAAAAAATGAAAGTTAAATTAAAAAGTTCATAATAATTCCATCCACACATTTATGATAATTGATTCTTTCGAAACATCTACATGATAATCTAGAATTTAATCTTGTCATCATGAAAAATATCATCGTTGAAACTTCATTTTATCAAAGAAAATATCTAAAATATGTTATTCTTTACCTAAAGATATAAAATCAAATCATCACATGTATAATTTGTTAAAATAAATCATAAAAGAGAGATTTTATTTTTAATAAAACTATGAATCAGGTTCTCAACTAGCTAAGATTATTATAGATCATAAGAAAAACATGATTAAAATCATATCCGGAATTTATCTCTCTCCATTGAAATGAAGCAAAAACAAAATATGGTTGAACACATAAATAATAGGAAAAAAATTAACAAAATAAATAATATTATTAATCTTCAACGAGGTTTCATTCTTAACCTTAGTTGAAAATCTAGTCACACATGTTCATAAAAATAAACTTCAAAATCTAAATGTAAATAAATACCAAAACAATATTTAAAAGAAACTAAATAAGAAAAAAATTTACAATACTCTCAAAATGTAACATCCCAGCCTAGAAGTAGAACTCCGAATTTTTTTTCTCCTTTAGTCTGTTCGAGAAGCTCCTTGAGCAGTCTTGAAGGCTAGACTATTTTTTCAATTTTTTTTAGTAATGCTAGATATAGTCATACGTTGTACAAGCGTCGTGCACTCATTTTGAAAAAGAGTTGGGTTTATCATTAAAAAATAAATTTTTTTCATATGGGTCTCATATTTACTCACTTTTTTCCAAACAAAGTGCGAGGCGCTTGCATAACTCATTGCTACAACTATCATTACAAATATTGTTACTGACAAGTACTTTTGAAATAACATGATTCCTCTTCTTCTGCATCCTTCTATCTATAATCTGTTAAGGCTCAGGCAATAACTGACCACTAGAATTAGTAAGTGGTAAAGTAGGCAGAGCTATAATATTTTGGCCTATCTTCTTCTTAAGACATGAAACGTGGAAAACTGGATGGATTTTTGAAAACTCAAGCAGATTCAACTTATATGCAACAGACCCCAACTTCTGCACAATTTGGAAAGGGTGATAGAAACGTGGGGCTAATTTCATATTATGCCTCATAGCTACCATTTTCTGTCTATAGGGTTGAAGTCTCAAGAAAACCCAATCACCCACCAAAAATGATCTTTCACTTCTTTTTCTATCAGTAAAAAATTCCATTCCTTGCTGTGCTCTCAACAAGTTATCCTTTAACAAGTTCAACAATTCTTCCCTTGACTTGAGTTGCCTATCCACAACATCATTGGAAGAAGTACCTAGCACATAGGTCATCAGTTTAGGTGGAGCATACCCATATAAGGCTTCAGAAGGAGTTATTTTAATGGTGGAGTTGATAGTGGTGTTATAACACCACTCAACTATTAGCAACCACGAACTCCACTCCTTAGGCTTGTGACTGCAATAGCATCTTAAGTACCTTTCCAAACACTTGTTTAAGGCTTCTGTCTGACCATCTGACTGTGGATGGTAAGATGAACTGAAATCCAGTGAGACACCTGCAACTGAAATAGTTGTCTGTAAAAGGCACTAGTGAAAACTATATCTCTATTTGAAACAATTGACTGAGGTAAGCCATGCAACTTGAACACCCCAGTGAAGAATACTTGAGCCATCTTAGCTGCTGTATAAGGATGTGACAGAGAGAAGAAATGAGCAAACTTGATTAATCTGTCCACGACAGAAAAAACCATAGAAACCCATTTGAAAGAGGTAAGCCTTCAATGAAGTCCATGGAAATGTCTAACAATGGAGATTCAGGTATAAACAAGGGTTGCAAAAGACTAGGGTACCACACATTCTCATTCTTACTGACCTGCAAACTTCACACTCCTTAACTAATCTTCTAACATCCTTCCTCATGCATTCCCACTAGAAATCCCTTCTAGCTCACTGCAAGGTCTTGTGATAACCCACATGGCTAGCTTATGAGTTGTTGTGGATGTACTCAAGAATCTTGGACTGAATGGATGATGAAGGAACAATCACTATCTTACCTTTCCTCAATAGCAGTCCTTGTTGCATAAAGAAATGCTTAGCCCATTGTTCCCCAAGTTGCAGCTTAGTGACTATATCTGAGAACCTTGGATACAAAGAGTAACTCCCTTTGATCTCATCAATCCACAAGAGAGTGGGAAAGTGTATCATTGCCAAAACATAATGCTCTTCTTCATTTTTACTTGAAAGGGCATTAGCTACCAAGTTCTCTTTCCCCTTATTATAATCTACAAAAAAATCATAGCCAATGAGTTTTGAAACTCACTTATGCTGTGCCTCAGTTCCAATTTTCTGTTCCACCAAAAACTTGAGAGATTGTTGATCAGTATTGATCTTAAAAGAATGGCCTAAAAGATAAGATATCCATTTCTGGACAGCAGACACTAAAGCTAGAAGTTCTTTTTCATAAGTTGACAGTAACAATGCCTTTTCTTTCAAAGCTTTATTATAAAAAGCTATGGGTTGGGAATCTTGCATCAAAATTGCACCAAGACCCACACTAGAAGTATCACACTTGATGGTGACTGCTTTAGTAAAATTTGGCAACCTAACAAGGAGGATTGCTAGCAGCTACTTTCAACAATTCAAATGCAACAACAACCTTCTCATTCCAACCAAATGAGTTCTTCAATAATTCTGTTAGGGGTGCAGCTATAGAACCATACTCTAATAAACTTTCTATAATAGCCTGTCAATTCTAAAAAAGCTCTCAATGACTTCAAGATTTTAGGAATAGGCCATTGAACCACAACTGCTATTTTTGATGAATTTGTCTGCACCCCCTTTCCAGAGATAATGTAGCCCAAGTACTCAATCTCATGCACTCCAAACTTACATTTTGACATCTTTGCATAAAGAGTATGCTGCCTCAATATGCCCAAAACAGTTATTACATGCACTAAATGCTCCTAAACATTTCTACTGTAAACCAAAATGTCATTAAAATTATAAAAAAAAAAAAAAAGACCTTCTCAAAATAGGTTTAAAAATATGGTTCATCAAGTCTTGAAAACTGGCAGTAGCATTAGTGAGGCCAATAGAAATCACTAAGAGCTCATAATGGACCTCATGAGTTCTAAAAGCTATTTTCTCAATATCCCCTCTTTTACTCGAATCTGATGGTATCCATCCCTTAAATCCAGTTTAGAAAAAACTCGAGTCCCAAACAAATCATCAAGGAGCTCATCTATAACAGGAATTGGAAACTTGTCTTTGGCTATACAATCGATGCACATACGCCAAGTGCCATAAGCTTTCTTAATCAACAAAACAAAAAAAGAAAATGGACTTTGGCTAGGTCTTACCACATCAAATTGCAGCAATTCATGGACAATTTTTCTATTTCAAATTTCTGGTAATGAGGATACCTATATGGTCGAACAGAAATAGGAGAAGCCCATTGCTTCAAATTAATTGGATGGTCAAAATCTCTTCTTGGTGGTAACCCAATAGGTTCAGCAAAAACATCACTGAATTCCTTGAGTAAGTTAGACATTGGCCCTTCAATATAGACTTCCATAGGCTGCTACTCAACAAACATCAATTGCAACAACCATCCTTGCTTATTTACAAAATCTGACTTGAATCCTTTAGCACCAGATAACATATGTACAATAGCAGTAGTCAAGCCTTGCAACTTAATCAGCTGACCACCTCACTCAAAGCTCATAGACATATCAACAAAATTTCAAGTAAAAGAGCCTAAATTTTTCAACCATTTGACTCTAAGTACTACATCACATCCCCCCAAGGACAAAACATGGAAATGCGCAGAAAACCTGGAGCCCTGAATCTTAAGTCAAAATCTTCCTCACCACTACCTTGAGTCAAAATCTTCTCACCATTAGCCACACAAACTTGCAAGCTAGAATCCTGCTTCACAAACAGTTTTGCTTCTTGAATCACTAAGGGATCTAAGAAGTTATGTGTGCTACCCGAATCTACTAAGATCTTAACAACACAAGATCCCACACACCCATGCAATCTCATAGCATTATCACTAATACACCCAAAAATGGCATCAACATAAACCTCTAAGGTATCAACTTCTTCAGAAACAATCATCTCCTCTTTTGTAAACACAGGATCCTCTACAATAGGCTGGTTCACTACATCAGAATCAGGTTGAATGAGATAAACTTTGGGATTCTTACAAACATGATTCGAATTCCATTTCTCCTCACAATGGAAGCACAAGCCCTTTTTCCTTTTATCATCCGTATGAGAAGAGTTCACATTCTTGAAAGGCAAGAAACTCTTTTGGCCCTTATTAACTAAATCAGCAAGGCATACAATGTCAACTGGCCACTTCTCAGCATAATGGCCATTTGGCTTCCACGTTTTTCTTGAAGACAACACATATTTTTCTTGTAACTTTTCTAAACCAAAAGCAGCCCCAAAATTCAGTGGATTAAACATTTTTACAGGAATACAAATTTCATCTTTTAATCCACTTATAAAACAGCTCAATTTATTATGCCTTTCAGATAACCCTTTCAGCCTATTAGACAATGCTTTGAATTGGGTTGTGTACAAACTAACAGAGATAGTTTCTTTCAATCTGGTTAAAGCCTCCATTAAATCATTAAATGCTGATGGCCAGAATCTTGTAAAGCTACAATTAAAGACTCTCAATAATTGATTTGGCTAGAGTCTAAACCATTTTGGTACCATACTAAAGCTTCCCCTTCCATATGGTGCGATGTCACCATTAACTTTTGATAAAAAGGTATTTAAAAATAATCAAAATACTAGTTGGCTTTAAATATCCAACCAGCAGGGTCATTTCCACTAAAATGTGGAAAATCCAATCAAAACTTCCTCTGAAACCCACTCCTTTCTTCATGAGTTCTAGTTTCATTATCTCTATCCCTAGAAACCTCTCTATCCCATTGAGAAATTACGTTTACAGTTTCAACCATAGACCTTAACATATCTGAAACTTGATTTAACCTTTCAGTTATCCTAGAGATCGCAAGCTGATGATGCTTTAGTTGTTTCTGCACTACTTCCTACTGCTTCTGTGACACTTCTTGCTGACCTTTCAGTTCTCCCCTCATCCCGTCTGCCATTGTAAGGATCGACTACTTTGATACCAATTTTCACGTACCCTCTTGCTCCTCTAACTCTAGAAGATTAATATCCTTATAAGTTATTTTTATAAAAATAACCTTAATTAAACATATGGTTGTGTAAAAAAAAAAGAATTGGGTGGAGAGTCCATTTAATACCTTAGTCCAACAATGAATTATATCGGTAACATGGCTCGAATTAGGGGTTAAAAGCCCACCAAAGCTTAATATTCCGTCTTGGAATAGAACGGATAAGAATTAAGGAGGGCGTCTAGATTACTCCAATTATTCAGGGATAATCTAAGCAGATAAGTATCATGTGAGATAAGTACTATGTGAGTGTGATCAAACTATAGTATTGATCTTACTTAGCTCAGCATCTATATATATATGGGACATGCCCTTTACATCGGGTATTTTTATTTTCCTTCGTATTTTCTCTTTTCAATCATGTTCGAATTCCCAACAGCTATATCATTTAATTTATATCAAATTATGACTCTTTTATGTACTTTCAATGTCAAACAATATTATTTGAGCAATCACCGATAACGTGTTTGTGGATGCTAATTACTTTCGATATATCCTCTTTAATACGTGATCAACTCCCTGATTCTGAGTGATTCACATGATGATCCTTCTCCTTAAGGTGCGGAAAATCTGCCATTAATTTCAAGTAATTTTATTATACAAATAGATGATATTTACCTATCTTCGCCTGGACTTGAAAATATCATTTTCCATAGACATTTTAGAGCCTGCATTACATGATTTTGGTAAGAAACAAAATCGAGTTTATAATAAATCATTTTCATATCTTACGATTTTATGCATTTAAGGATTTATTTTACATATATGTCAACCTTGATTTCTTTCTCAACACAACACGAGAGTATCATCTCAAGTCTCAAAATATCTTTTATTTTTCAATAATAAATTAAATTTTCTTCCATATCTTAAGGATTTTCTTTTACATATATGGCGAAACGACGTACGTAGGTAGAGGTCGAAACAGTAATATTAATCCGTATACTTCGCATTTAAAACAATAATAACGGAATTATGCCATTAATTAACGTCTAAATGCTGATCCTTATATATATAAATGATGATGAGCCCAGTAAATCTCAATCTCAACAATCTATACCATTGTTTTGTTATTCTTCAAGAAATTGGAAGTAAGAGCGGCGGATCAGAGACAATGATTGCGAAGGTATTCTTTGTGGCCGTGATATTCTCAGTGCTCCTCATGAGCGCTACCGATGCAGCTCGAATAAGGGCCGACCGTTTAGTTCCAGGTGGACCCAATCCTATGGAGCCACCACCAACACCGGTGAGGATCGACCGTTTAGTTCCCGGTGGACCCAATCCTATGGAGCCACCACCAACACCGGTGAGGATCGACCGTTTAGTTCCCGGTGGACCCAATCCTATGGAGCCACCACCAACACCGGTGAGGATCGACCGTTTAGTTCCAGGTGGACCCAACCCTATGGAACCACCACCGACACCAACAGCAACGACAAAGAACTGAAGTTTAATATTGATATAGAATAAATCATACGTACTGTGGATTTATTTCCCACGTATGTCATCGTTTTGATTGAAAGCATGTCAATGTGACAGATTTATTATTATATATTCCTGCATGGTGCATGCAGTACTTCGTATCTTCTTCTTCTTCTTTTTTCACTTCCGTTTAGATTTTTGTTGGTGATTTTATTGGCTCAGTTCTCTATTTTAATTTGTTTGATATTGTTCAACGCGTTTTGAGTAACGAAATTAGTACAACATGATATGCATGCATGGATGTCATCTGTGATTGTCTGAAACTGCTGCCCAGTGCTTCGACAATGGCTTTTCCCTGCACGCAATATGCAACTTTCCGACGGCGGCTTATTGCATGAAACCCAGCACGTCTTCATCTGTCATTTGGCCGCTAACCTAAATAAAGTAGCTAGATTTTTCCATTGGAGATGCTCTGGCTCTGGGGATCAATATCCCAAAATCCAAAATAAACCATGCATATCATTTTAGTATTTAACTTATCGTTTTCTTAGATATTTTGATATATTAAGTACTTCAGGACAAAGATCGGAATAGTAGAATATTGTTTGATGTATTGTTTGATAGAAATCTGCAATCGACAATAAATTAGATGGTGCCTTAATGGACGCTGTCGCATGAAATTCTATATATGCATGATAAAAAAAGAAGTTGACTACTTCAAAAAAAATTAAAAAGGAGACTTAATTATCAATTGTAAGGATAATGCCAAATATTTTCTTTTTCTTTTAAGCATTTTTTAAACATTTTTAATCATTAAAAAAATAAATAAAATAAATAAATTTACTAACAGTCACTTTTTTAACCATTAAAAAAAATTAAAATACATGAATAGGCAGAACATATTTAGAAGTCATACCGGCATTTTGCTAATTATAAATTATATGCATTCATGTCCAAAAATAATTTTAAAAAAATTTATTAATTAGTCTGCTCAAAACCCAAACGACATTATCATTTTAATTAGAAATTAATTTATTTTCAAAATAATATTATAAAGTAGCTTAATAAATAATTTCATAAACTAGATCATTTCCGATTCCCTATAGTTTCTTAAAAAAGATCTTTTCAATTAGGTAGGAGATCGTGTAATAAGTTTCTTAGTATAGTAATTTTAGAAATCTCGTAAAAATTTCGAAAACTTTTCACAAATCGATCAATCATTTAGATTTTAATTTGTCAGTATAGACAATTTTACTACTCATTATGATATTAGAAATGTAATTTTATTTATTTAAAACATTTAGAAATATGAAAATGAGAAGCAATCTACACCATTTGTTGGGAGGAATTTTGCCGGGGCCTCAGGCCCATGAAGATCGGCCCAGTCTAGATATCAGGAAGGTCTCCTTCACCCAAGAGGTACCGAAAAGCCTAACCCAGACTCACAGAGTCCCTTAGCGACCCAACCGGGATCCATGACCCACGTAAGTCAAGCATGTTTGTTCGGGTTAGGATGAGATGTAACACTGGAAATGTGGCAAAACCAAATCAGCAAAAAAGATGAAAGCACGCCAGAGGAAGAAAGAGAAGGGACCACATTAATTGCTTCATCCAGGGGATCACGCCGCACTAATTGAAGTATGGAGGAGGGGACCTCGAGAAGACACCCATTCACCCAGGCTGCAAGGTATGGCCATCTGACCCCCAAGGCTAGGTAGAAAAGGATCCTCGGCCATCAGGTAAAAGGATCAGGATGCAATTCTCATCTAAGCTCTTTCTTTACTCATTAAACTTACCCAGCTTGTCTTTAGAATTCCCCACAATACTAGAAGATCACCGCTAACTTAGGTATCGGAGGCTCCCTGGGCCACCATTTCCAACTCTGTTTCTATGATCATAGGCCCACAAGATCGAAGATCCGGACCGCTGAGAGCTCGACCCTCAGGTGTACGAAACATGTTGTCAACACCATTTGTCTTATATAAATATATAGGATTTTATGGTGCAATAAAACAATTCTGATTTCTAGATTAACGATTGTTTAGAAATGGATTTTGCATTGTTCAAGGCACTTAGGAGTTGAAATTTGTGAAACAATGTACACTCCTAATTTTATATGATTATTTAGTATTTTATAGTGCGGAGTTTATTTTTCATTTTTTGGAGTGAATAGTAGCCTTGATGTTAGCACCTATATTAATGTGTTTCAAAATCATAGAGTATAGAGTGTCCAAATTAGATTAAAAAAGTTTTATACTTTGCAAAATCTTAGCCTTACTTAGTGAATAGGATTGGAACACTTGACACCAAGAGGAACCATAAGATGGAAATGTGGTGTTCATGCCATCTAAGTCAAACATTATTCCATCCAACCATCCAATTTGTGTCAAACCAAATAGGGTTTCAACCCTAGTGAAACACTAAACACTTGGAATCCATTTGAAACTCTAAAATTTTGGGGAAAACCAAAACTCCAAGTAGTTTCCCCAAACCCCAAAAGTTTGCCTCTTAACCCTACTTGAACCCGGTTTTAGCTTAGCATTTAATTATTTGATTAAATCATTTTCACATACTATTAACCACTCAAATTCATGCTATTACATTCTTATTTATTCTTTCAAAACCTTGATAATTCTATTGGGTCAAGAAAAATCATATTTTAGCTTGATAGCAACCTAAACCCCATTGAAACCCTAGATGGAAACCTACTGGGTTAAGGCCCACAAAATTGAGGCACCAAGATAAGGCTTGTAGAGGAAGTTTTCACCTACCATGGAAGTCCTTTCACTTCCCAATTCAGCCCCAAATTATAGGTGATGGGAAGGCCAAGAGCCACTGCAACCCCTCCCACGTAATTATATTTCTAGAAACTTTAAGCACTTTATGCATGTGTGGCAAGTAGCAAAAATGGAAGATGGCTTCTATGAGGGTGTCGTGTGCCCCCCTCTTTTGAATCTAAAATCCTAAATGGCTTTCCTCAGTGATTGCTTCCCTTTAGAAACCTAAAAGTCCAAATGCATGAGGGTCAAGTGGCACTTCCTTCCTCATGGTCAAAAGTGGCCTTTCTTCTTCCTTTGTGGTTTATTCTAGAAACCCTAATGTCTCATGTTTACCAAGTGGTGTTTTGGGGAAAACCACATGTCCCATAGGTGCAGTACCAGAAAATTTTAAAGTTGTAATTTGAAATTATTTTTATTTAATTTTATTTTATTCGATTTGAAATTATGTCATTTTATTTATGGAACCTATTTTTTTATTTGGTTTTATTTTACTTTGTTTGTTTTGTCTGAAGTTTTAGTGGGGTTAAAGGTTATGCTACGACAGGAAGATAGTAAGAACGAGAAGGCCAACCCATGAGCCCGAGGATGAATTGCCGCAAGACAATGGGAACTATGCCATGGCCAGGGCATAAAATAGAATGATGGAGTTCCTTCAGCAACGATTTTGGCCACCACCAGGAGATTTGAATAGAGTAGTTCAAGCTGGATGCACCTATGTGCACTTCCTAACACTTGGAGGTTTTGGTTTTACACTTAGTCCAAAAACAAAAACTTTTTTCTTAACTAGTTTTGATCAATCTCTTGATCCATGGCTTAAAAAGATGAGATCTTCAAACAAAAATATCACATGGTTTAAAAATGTGTCCTAAAGAAGATCCAACCATCAAATTTAAAATCACATGGCTAAAGCTCAATAAAACATGGATCTAACCCAAAAATAGCAAATCTTAGGCCTAACCGAAATCCTCTTGCATAGAAATATCATATCTTTAAAACTAATACTAAATATCTTCAAAATAACATCCTAAGATGAAAATAAGAGACTTGGGATCATCATATAAAAATATCAAAGCCTTTGAAGTAAGATCAAACCACGAAATATTTAGAGTCTCCTTTCGGGTTAGCTTTCGAGCAAAACCAGAGGTGGTGTTGTCTAGTGTTCTCAGTTTTTATCTTAGGTTCAGTGTTACAGTTTAGTCCCTTCGAGTGAAGCCATTATACAGTTTAGTTATGTACGCAAGAGAGAATCACAGTGCTAAAGATCTGGAGGAGCTATGGAAAAATTTGAAACTAACAAAAGAGGAGGAAGAGTTGGTAAAGATGGAGGGCAGCGGGAACGAAGATATACGATGGAAAGGTGAATTAAGTCTGATTGGGAGAGTATGCTTGGATAGGGTGATAGGGAAAGACCTGATTAGCAATACCATGGCAAGGATATGGAGGATCAGTAAGAAGGCTTCTTTCCAAGAAGTTGAAAAAAATACTTATGTTATTACTTTTGGAACACATGCGGATCTACAAAGAGTATTAGAAGGAAAACCTTGGTTTTTTTTATAACGCTATGTTTCTTCTCATGCTATATGATGGAAGAATGAAACCGGGAAAGATAGTTTTCGAAAGTGAAGTATTCTGGATGAAAATACATAACTTACCCTTGAGCTGCATGTCTGAGGATTGGGGTAACAAAATAGGGAAGACGGTGGGCAAGGTGGTAGAAGTAGATACGCAAGAGGATGGTACTGGATGGGGGAGATGGTTATGGGTTAAGGTGGAGATAAATCTCAGGAAACAAATTGCCAGGGGCAGATTCATAAGTGTCCAGAATTCTAAACATTGGGTTCTATTTCGATACGAATCTTTACCAAAAATCTATTTTCAGTGTGGCTGGCTCCTTCATGATGATCAGGGGTGCCAAGCGAGCAAAGCAAAACAAAGAGAGGAGGACCCTGATGGAAAGCCACAGTTCGGCCCATGGCTTCAGGCTGAGATGGTCCCTAGACGATGGTCTGGCCAGGTGCATTACCCAAGCGACACGGGAGCAAGGGAGAAACAGAGTTACAGTGAAGAGGGGAGGGTAGTAATACCAGAAGATAGTGCCCGAGAAGGGAGGTTGGCGGAGGGGTTGGATGGAGAACGGGAGACCCCTTCCGGCTTGTCTCACATACATAAACTTATGGAAACTATGATGGGTGACATGACAGACACTAGCCGTCAGAGACAGAGGCGGAAAAACCTAGAGGAAGGTGGGGACGTGATGGAAGCTGACCTTCTAAGCTGCTTGAAAGAAAAGGAGCAGTGTACGACTGGGCTAGATAGTTTCAGGCGGGAAAAGGAGAAGGAATTGTACAAGGCAGGGAGGGATAGTTCTAGGCGGGAAAAGGGGAGTGAAATGGAAGTTAACATAGGGCCAGGTGAGAAGGCTGGGCTCCGTGGGGTACTGGGCCGGCCTTTAGACCAGGAAGGGCCTAACTCCCTTTCAGTTACTAACTTGGAAGAAGTAGCGGTTGAAACAGAACTGAATCAAGAACAAAGCAAGGCTCAGCAGCAAGAACACCGTAGTTGGAAACGTCAAGCCAGGGTGCATAATTGCTCAATATCCTCCTCTATCTCCACCAGGTCAAAAGGGGCAAAACGGGGTTTAGAGGCAAGCACTACTAACCTTGGATCTCAGAAAAAACAAAAAAGGCTTGGTGTTTTGGGTTCTTTGGAGCTAAACAATGATCTTTTGGATAAGGTGGAGGCTGCTAGGCAGCCCCACCAGAGGATATGAGGATCCTAAGTTGGAACTGTCGGGGGCTTGGGAACCCCCGAACAGTTCAGACCCTTCGCATGATAGTAAAGGAGAAGATGCCTGATGTGGTTTTCCATATGGAAACCAAACTCCCATATGGTAGAGCAGATGGGATTGCAAAGACCTTAAAGTTTGAGGGCTGTTGTGTTAGTGAGGCGGTTGGTAGAAGTGGAGGTCTTATCCTACTGTGGAAACAAAAGGATCAGGTAGAGCTAGTTAATTTCTCAAGACATCATTTTAATGTTTTGGTAAATGACACTCAGTGTAACTTTAAGTGGTTACTAACTTGTTTTTATGGGCACCCGAATGCAAATTTGAGAAAACAAACCTGGGATTTATTGTCATCTTTCAAGCCTAGTGAAGGGGGTTGGGGGGTGATAGGGGATTTTAATGAGATCTTGTTAAATGATGAGAAAGAGGGGGGAAGAGGCAGGAATGAAAACCTCATGAAAATGTTCAGGGAGCTGATAGAAGAAGGGAATTTGATTGATCTGGGATGGAAAACAAACAAATTCACATGGTGCAACCGACATGAAGATGAGTCTTTCACAAAGGAAAGACTAGACAGAGCTTTAGCAAACCTGAGGTGGAAAGGAGTTTATACAGAGGTTTCAGTGGAAACTCTTCCAGTTATCTGTTCTGATCATAGCCCAATACTACTTTCCTGTAGTTTTGAGAGGTGCTCAGATTACAGATTTCACTCTTCTTTCAAGTATGAAGCCAATAGGATAAATGAGAGGGGCTGTAGAGAGGTAGTTTCTGAAGCATG
The DNA here is from genome assembly GCF_018687715.1 of Carya illinoinensis. Lineage (NCBI taxonomy): Eukaryota > Viridiplantae > Streptophyta > Magnoliopsida > Fagales > Juglandaceae > Carya > Carya illinoinensis. Next base: position 23,169,656 of record NC_056755.1, on the reverse strand, counting down.
GCAAGGGAGTCATAGAGGGGTGTCTGGTTTGGAGAAGGTTTTTATATAAGCTTGAAAGAACTAGAAGGGGTTTTCAAAAGTGGAGTAGAGGCATGGCTAGAGACAGAAATAGAGCTATAAGAGAAAAGACACAGCTGCTAGGTGAGCTACAAAGCCGAGAAGAATCAAGTACCATAAGGAGACAAAGAAGCCTGCAGTTAGACCTGAACTTTCTATTGGAACAAGAAGCCATAGGGTGGAGGCAAAGGGCAAAGAGACACTGGCTAATTGGTGGGGACAGAAATACAAAATATTATCATGCCTGCGTAAATCAGAGAAGGCAGAAGAATAATATCACCAGAATCATTGATATGGAAGGAATATAAGTGAGAGAGAAGAAAGAGGTAGCTGCAAGTTTTAAGAACCACTTCAAAGCGATATACAAGTCGACAAATCCTAGTCCAGCAAGTATAGAGCAAAGCCTGTAGGGTCTGGAATCAAGACTAACAGCCGAGATGAGTCTAAGGCTGGAAAGGGTATTTACAGATAAGGAAGTGAAGCTGGCACTCAAACAAATGTCTCCTCTCAAGTCACCAGGGCCTGATGGGTTTAGTGCAGGGTTTTTTCAAGAACACTGGGGACTAGTTGGGAAGGAGGTATCTCAAGCAGTGCTGAATTTCCTAAACTTAGGTACTTTACTAAGGGAGTTAAACCACACTCATCTTGCTTTAATCCCTAAGGTTAATTCCCCCACCTCAGTACATGAATTTAGACCTATATCTCTGTGTAATGTGTTTTACAAGCTGATCTCGAAGGTTATGGCAAATAGAATGAAAGGCATGCTCGACAAGGTGATATCAAGGAATCAAAGTGCCTTTATACCCAAGAGGATGATAACTGATAACATAATGGTGGCTTTTGAGGTCCTTCATTCAATGCAACAAAGGAAAAAGGGTAAAGAGGGTGTCATGACAATCAAGTTAGATATGTCGAAAGCCTATGACAGGGTTGAGTGGGATTTCTTAGAGGCTGTGTTACTAAAATTGGGTTTTGGGCAGAGATGGTTGAATTTGTTGATGACATGTGTCAGATCAGTCTCATATTCAGTTATCATCAATGGACAGCTAGGAGAGACAATCATTCCCACAAGAGGACTAAGGCAAGGTGATCCCTTGTCACCCTACTTATTCTTATTATGTGTTGAAGGTCTCAGTAATCTACTACAGCTAGCTGAATCGAGAGGCATGATTAAAGGAGTTGATGTAATGAGGGGAGGAATAAGAATCAATCACCTTCTCTTTGCAGATGACTGTGTTATTTTCTGCAGAGCAAAGATAGTGGAGTGGTACAGAATTCGGGGACTCTTGGCTCTATATGAGCAAGCATCAGGTCAAACACTAAACAAAGAAAAGAACAGTGTATTCTTTAGCTCCAACACAAGAGGTGAAACAAGAGAGTTCATCCTACAACAGATCAATGGTTCAAGATGCAATGATTATAACAGATATTTAGGACTCCCTACAGTGGTTGGAAGGTCTAAGTATAACTCTTTTAGGAGCTTGAAAGAGAAGATATGGAAGAAAATAAATAGCTGGAAAACAAAATTTCTTTCATCCGCAGGCAAGGAAGTATTGATTAAAAGTGTATTACAGGCAATTCCTGCATATGCTATGAGTGTTTTTAAGCTACCAGTTATGCTACTAAAGGAGATTGAAGCTATGTTGGCAAGATTTTGGTGGAGCCATAAAAGAGAAGGGAGGGGCATACATTGGAAGAGCTGGTGCTTTCTGAGCTCAGTGAAAAACCAAGGGGGATTAGGCTATAGAGACCTTAGTTCCTTCAACAAAGCACTACTAGCAAAGCAGCTGTGGAGGTTTATAAAGGAACCAGATCTGTTGGTTGCTCGGGTTTTCAAGCAAAAGTATTTTCAAGAGTGTGACCTGTTGGATGCAAAGCTAAAAGGGTCTCCATCTTTTATGTGGAGAAGTCTATGGTCGAGCTTGAAGTTGGTTAAGAAGGGCATGGTATGGAGGGTGGGAAATGGTAAGAGCATCAGCATTTGGAAAGATAAGTGGTTACCTCGACTTGTATCCTTTCAAGTTCAGTCTCCTATGAATACTCTTGGCAGTGAAGCAAAGGTGGAAACTCTGATAGATGTGGCTACTAAATCATGGAGAAAAGAAGTGGTGGAGACAGTTTTCAGGGAAGATGAAGCAGAAATGATCCTATCTATTCCTCTGAGCAGTAAAGGAGCAAGTGACAAGAGGATTTGGGCAGCTTCAGTAAAAGGAACATTCTCAGTCAAAAGTGCCTACTTCCTAGAAACTACAATGCAGAGAAGAAACTCAGGGGATACGTCCTCAGGTGGGTCAATCAGTGGTATGTGGAGGAAAATGTGGGGCCTCAAGGTCCCAAGTAAGGTAAAGATGCTGATATGGAAATGTATTAGTAGGATCCTGCCAACTAGAGATAAACTTTTTAGAAAGAACATAGTGGAAAGCAGTTTGTGTCCAATCTGTCTGAGGGAACCTGAAACTGAAGTGCATGTGATCTGGGAGTGTCCTGCAGCAGCCGATGTGTGGGGAGGCTTCACTCTTTCAGTAAGTGGAAAAGGTGCTTCAATGACTTCCAGTTGTTGTGGGAAGAAATGGTAGTGAGGCTGAACCAAGAAGAATTGGAACTGGCAGCAGTAATTTTTTACCAGCTATGGACAAGAAGGAATGGACTGGTTTTTCAGGAAACCTTTCATTCTCCTAGTTTGATTGTTGCTAAGGCTTTGTTTGAACAAGCAATGTATAAGGAAGCACAGTCAGGAGGGAAGGATAGAACAAAAAGAACACAAGCAGATGGTGTGAGGCAGACTTGGAAACCCCCGGATTGGCCTTTTTCTAAAGTTAACTTCGATGCAGCTTTTGATCAAGACAAAGGAAGTATGGGTTTGGGAGTAGTAGTAAGGGATTCTGAAGGAGAATTGTTGGGATGTCTGGTTGCACCTAGAGAGAACATCCAATCAGCTTTCCAAGCTGAGTGCTACGCCCTTCAAAGAGCAATGGTGTTATGTCTTGAGCTTGGTCTGTCATAAGTATGCTTTGAAGGGGATGCCAAAAACGTTGTAGATGCGGTGAATTCAAATCAAGAGGACAGCTCTTGGTTAGGACAGGTGATAGAGGACCTGCAACATGTCATGGCAGCTAATCCAGAGTGGGTCTTAGATTTTGTTCACAGGAGTGCTAATGTAGGTGCACACATTGCTGCAAAACTAGCTGTTAATGTGGCTAGTGAAGTAGTTTGGCTGGAAGATGGCCCTGCTGTAATCAAAAGAGTCATTTTGGATGACTTAATCTGTATTGCTCGTAATGAGCCTCCTCTATGAAATGAAATGGTTTCCTTCTCAAACCACGAAATATTTAAACTTTCTCCAAACAAAAACTGTTTTTCCACTTCCAGTTTTCAAGTTTCTAGATCTAAGAAAATCTATCATCAAAAACTTTATTCATGCAACAAAACCTCAATGGAAACTCATAAACATATGCTAACAACACTCCAAAAAATTTTTGGACCAAGATATGTCCATTAACTCAGTCAAAAACTCCAAAACATAACATACTCTCCAGTTTTATGCTTAGAATGACCTTTTCGTGGTTAAAAATACTTTTGACCAATCAAATGAACATGTAATGAGATGAATAATATATATATGGAAATAAACTCAAAGTGGAACAAATTTTATGAAAGAATCATCATGTGAAAATACTACAAAGGGTTGAAAAGGTCTACACAAAAAGACACAGAAATCTACCTAGAAAGATATTTTGAGTTTCTCTCTAAGAACGGGGTGAAGAAGTGATGAAAGGGAAGGAAGTGTGTCTTGCACGACTCAAGAATACTGGATGGGGAAGATATGGACTTGAATGACCCTTGATTGGAGGTGGCTATGTGACATAAAGTGGAGAATAGTGAGAGGCAAAGGACTGCCTGCAGAAGCTATAAGGGATGGAGGTTGATGAGATGTATTATCCTTCACATCAAGGCCCTATTGGGTGCAGCCAAGGGTAGTGGATGGTCTGCCATGTGGGGAAGGAAACTTCTTCAAGAAGCTTTGTTAAGGTGGCCAAATTCATGGGCCTTGGTGGGCCTCAACCAAGTGCACTTCAATTTGGGGTTTAAAGGGGATTTGGTTAGGGTTTGAGATGCTATCAAGCCCAAATCTAATTTTTCTTGGCCCAATCAAATTTTGAAGGTTTAAAAGGTTGGATAATGATGTCAAAACAAGAATTTGAGAACTTAATATCATGTGGAAGTGATTTAATCAAGTGATTAAACACAATGCTAGAAATTGAATAAAAAAGGATTTGAAGGCCAACTTTAGGGTTTGGGGAAACCGTTTAGGGTTTTGGTTTCAACCAAACTTTTGAGATTTCAACTGGATTCCAACCATTTAGGGTTTCACTAAACCTTCTTTGATCTGGCTCAACTTGGTAGATCAGATAAAAAAAAGCTTTGCTTAGGTAGCATGATCTTACACCTTGATTTCCTTCACAAATCCATCTAATGGTTCCTCTTTGTGCCAAGTGTCAAATACTATTCACTATGTGTGGCTAAGATCTTGCCAAGTGTTGAAATAAAACTTCTCTAACCTAACTCGGACATTCCACACTGTGATTTTGAAAACACTGAATTTAGTATGCTTATTGAGGTTACTTTTCACTCCAAAAAATGTATAATAAACTTAGTACCAAAAAATTATAAATATTCATATAAACCTATAGTGAAAATTGTTTACCAAAACTCAACCCGAAGTGGCCTTAAAAATAATTTCACAGTTTTAAACAGTCGTTTCGTTCGGAATTATGAAAATGAGTTATTGCGCTATAAAATCATAAATAATTAAATGAGTCTAGTGGCGTACACCATAACGTATTCTGATACTTCTAACTACTTCAAACAATTAAAATCGCATTTCTAGCACCATAGTGAGTTATAATACTGACTATGTTGACAGATTAAAACTTTTGCAATTAGTCAATTCATGAAAATTTATGGATTTTTCATGAGGATTCTAAAGTCTATAGAAATTCTACCATTGAATTCATAGCGGGCTGTTACATCCTTCCCTCCTAAAAAAAAGATTTTGTCCTCGAGATCAACGCAAGTACAAACATAAAACATAGTCAATAGAAGATGTTGCTTACCTAAACGACTGTCTATCACTGGATGTATCATCATTGGTTGTATCCGGTGGAGGTGCATCGATGTCCGACTGCATGGCGTGTTGGGGTAAGTAGTAGAACATGTTGTCCTCTTAATCATAAACCACATTGTCGAAATGACATTATCGCCATTTTTTGGCTCCTGACCCTCTACTAGCTAACGTCTGTGGTGAGTTGATAACATAGATGATCTTGAAGTTGCGGGCTCAGTGTTGACAGCTGCAGGCTCTTGACCCTCTTTTGCTGCTTTGCTGGACTCAACTCCATCTCGTCCTATCCTCGCTTTGAAGCTATCCAGGTCTAACTGCGTAGTCAAGTGAAGCGGTGGGTAACGTTCTTCAAGAGGTAACTCCTTCCTCTCGTAGTCCACACTAATCATATCTATAACGATCACAAAGGTCATTGCCTAAACTTAACTAGTTCTAGACTAACCTTCTAGGATACTAAATCCTTTCCTAAGTGAAATCACTACTTTCCTTACCGCTCAAAGAGTTATTCACCATAGATATATATATACACCACTAAATTCTGCCATTCCTTAACTCTCTCACTCTAATCAAAATTGTACTAGAACCCTTCCACAAAGTAGGTCAAGTCATACCGGTATACTCTCTAAATCTAAAACTTCAAGTATTCACCCAATTCAATTTGGAAGAATTTAATACATACAAAACTGAATTCACTTTCTCTATTTCCTCAAGGAATCCTATTTGCCTAGGACTAGCCTACTCCATAATCACAATGAATTGTTCCTTTGTGGTACCTTGATAAACGATCAGCTATTAATCTAAACTCAAGACTTTCTCTCTTATGATTGGCATAGCTCTTCTATCCACCATGAGCTACCTCTTAATTTGACTCTAAACGAAAGGATTCGTTCATATTGTTCACGTAAGTCCTCAAGACCAAGATTTTACTTTCCATATATTTGTCTCCAATATAAGGGTGATCTATGTCCCCACAAACATAGTGCTTCACGAAAAAATATTTAATTGCTGCAAGATAAAACTACTATCATAAGTGAATCATACTAAGGCCAATGCTTTCCTCAAACACTTTACTCTTCCAAACACAAATTCCATTGCATCCTCACAATCAAAATAAACCCCAAATACACAGAATACAATTCCTCAACCTTTAATACCCTTCCTCATACTAATGAAAGGTATACTGTATCTATACTGGTATTAACAATAATACTCCTAGTGAGAATTATTACTCTTATCAACTGGGTAACAATTCAGCTTCCGAACTGAACTCTCGTGCAAAACCACAATCACCAACAATAGGGACTCACTTAAATCCAACAACGTACAAATTACAAACCTCAATAACTTGTCATTACCCAAAATAACAGTAATGCACTAATACCATCAATTGCAATCCAATCAAACTCAATTAAGCTTAACAATATAGAGGTCCTAGTAAAATACTAGTGATGATGCTAGCTCTTTTAGTTCCTAGAGAGTTAGTATCTGTGTCTCTCTGAGTGACAGCTTACAATCTAATGGGTAAGTGCACTTGCTACTGTTGCTGATGTCTAAGTATGTCAGTTAGAAGGCGTACAACTTCAACCAATCCTCCATCCATTGAGTGACTCTGAATTTCCTGATCGATGTCTCTCTCAGGGTTCCAAGGTATCCTGCCAAGAGTCATGTGTCATTTCTCGAAGCACACGAGTGTAATTATAAAAATCACGTATTATCTCTTATAGTTCAAGAAATTCAAACTCAATGAAGACTAAAATCTCAAGTCTAGTATTTGGTGGATTTCCTAGGGACATATGGATTTACAATCCAGTGACGTATTGCTTTGATACCACCCTGTGATACCCCCAGATTCCGTTTAAAATTGGATGGACATCCGAAATGTCGGGATAAGCAACACAAGGTTACCTACCCCCGTTCATGACATATAAGATGCAATGTTCCTAACATGCATCTAGCATTATGCAATATTTGCAACGGATAATTGTTTTGAGCAATACTATGTACCAAACTTATAATATCTCAAATTGTGAAATCGTAATCCAAACATACTTAATAAAAATAAACATCCACGATTTTAGTACCAATCTCAGAAGACTATAATCTCAAAAACATGGGAGACTTAACTCCGTATTTACATTACCAAAATACACTATTGAGGAAGTTCGTCGAGTAACTCGTGTAACTTAACTAACAAGGCTAGAATACTATCCAAAAACTAACTGACCGGTGCAAAACTGCAAGTGCACAGTATCGTAGTTTTATAGTAAAGTAATAAGAAGAGTATCGTCCTCAAGGATTGGTACCTTACGTTTGCCAAATACCAAAATTATACTAAACTTGATTTTATCTAGAGGAATCACTAAGATTTTTGTAGTTGCAATTTAAACAAAAATCGACTCAAAGAGAAATATGCAAAGGAAATAAAGCTGATGTTCGAAGATCAACTTAATGGGGATGAAAACTTCTAGGAAATCGATTTCACCTAATTCTTCACTATGCTTTTCTCATCCAGCTAACTTAATTTAAATCTCTTTTGTCTATTAGCAAATCTCTAAATCATCCAAAAGCCTCTTTCGATAGTCAATTGTCATTGACTCTTGGTTATCAATTCACACAAGAATATGCAAATTCAATAATCAAGGACGCAATAAGACCAAAGATTTAATTACTACATAGGTTCATACAAGTCTTTCGATCTCTATACTTACTTATGCTGAAATATCCAAGATCTACCCTATGATTCCCTCTTTCGATAGCAAATCACAAGATTAATTATCATCTAATCAATGGCCAGTTAATTAGAAGCAATAAACTCAGAATAAATCAGATAAACAAAGAGAGAATTGCATTAAATTAACATAGACAAACAAGCATAGTTTGGAAATAGGTTACATCGTTTTCCTAGAATAAAGTAAATTTAGCTCATACTAGAAATTGAATTCAACATAAACGAATTCACCATAATTGTTATGAGAAGATTGGAAGAAAATAAACACTGAAAAATCCTCCTTGCAGCCGCAAATCGTCTTCAAAAGCTCAAGGGAACGATTCAACGCTTTTCTCCCATCCGTGCTCGTGTATGATTCCAACGTACGTGCAATAATTAGAATTCCCTCTCCAAAACAGATGATTTGAATCCCTCTGGCTATGTTTTTCTGTCCCAAGAAGTGTTCTCCAGTCAAAATTCGCGGCCCTAGAGTGAAAAATTGCTTTTTATATGGTGAGACGACGGAAAACCTTAAATCTGTGAAAATACGATGTTCGCTCGAGCAGGGTGTCGAGCGCACATCGAGCGTTCGACTCTGCCTGATTTCGCTCGAGCGGCCAATGTCTCCGCTCGAGCAATCTTTATTTTTCAGCAACCCGCTCGAGCTCCCTGTCGAGCGGCAGTCGAGCGTTTGAATCTGCCTGAATTCACTCGAGCGAACTTGTAAAATCTGCAATATGAAATTTTGCAAGTCACCAAATACCCCCAAACTTACAACTTTGTTTGTCCTCAAACAAAAAGAAAAGCAAATGATAGTTTAGGCAATATCGACTCGACCCGAAAGAGAAGTATCATCACTCACCAAGCTTTTATGAATTTAGATTTCACCTCTAGTATCTTACTCTTTTAACATCAAAGATGGCAGGAAAATCAATAAAAAATTTTACAATTTTTCAGGCAAGAGTTAGGCATTTACTTCAACCTAAAGCTAAGACCTTGAGTGTGTGTGTGATATAGTCAATTTAACCTCAAACCACATGCAAACTCAGATAAAAGTAGAACAACCAAAATCAGAAGAATTCTCTTAAAACTTAACCCCATAAGTCCAATTTTCAGAAATCCTCTCCACTAATGTAGTCAACACCAAAATCAGAGATCAAAAGGTCTTTAATAAGGTTGTAATGATAGGCCACAGGGTGAGGGTTAAGAAAGAACTGGATATGGGAAATCAAATCAAACTGGAAAAATACTTAGTGAAAAGAACATTAAAAGAGAAACCCACATGATTCAAATCATAGCTCTTTCTTGGCAATATGCTCATACTTGTGGCATTATTATTGCTGTAATCACTGATTTAATACCAACAATTCCCTTAACACAATATGAGGTAATTCACACTCCGCTTAGTGACCTTTTTTTTTTTTTTTTTTTTTTTTTTTTTTTTTTTCAGTCACTTCCTTTCTTTTTTTTCTTTTTTTTTTCGATCACTTCCTTTCTTCTTCTTTTTCTTCTTCTTCTTTGATCAAACAAAGCAAACATAATACGGTTCATCATGAAACCAATTTTTCTCTTTTAAATGTAACTCTCCACCAAAGTATTTTCTCAAACTATCAAAGGTAGATTCATTGTTTTTCAGGCTTAGAGCTGGCATGGTTTATGTAGTTCAAAGAATAAATAAAGGCTTATGAAGGCTCAAGGGGGTTGACTATGAAAACACACCATGTAATGATGGCATGACATTTAGGACGGCTGGGAAAGCTTTTTGGTTATGCCAAAGAAATGCCTAGATCATTTCTCTAATATTTGGTCTCAACTAAGATTTCGCCTCAAGGACCCATCAACGGATTCTAGAGCAAAGCAAAATCGAACCTCCCTCTTTCAATTAATTCAACTTCTTCTCTTTATAAGCAAAATGGAATAAGAGAAAAATGACTATGTGCTCAATTGTGTTCAAGGTCAAAGATTTAAACCAAAGTACCCCCAAAACTTCACTTGACATAAAAGAAATTTTTGAAAATTTTTCTCAAAACCATCTTCAATCACAAATTTTAGAGTCATAGAGAATTCAATCTTACTCCAATGCATGCTTGGTAAGAGAATCAAACAACCCATCAACAACCCAAGACTTAGAAAACAAGAGGATCAAATGATTATAGGAGTTTACACCCCCAAACTTAAACTAAACAATGTCCTCATTGTGATGCAAAAGTAAAAAGGATTGAAGAAATAAAGGAACTTCCCTAGTTTCATGGTGAACCTTCCGCGTATTAGAATTTTTCAGCTCTTTATTCATGCTAAATAAACTTGCATCAAAAACCAATTTATTAAAACTTAAATAAATAAAGATAATAAAATAAATGAAAGAATGAAAGATAGATCTATGGGTTGCCTCCCATAAGCGCTTGTTTTAAAGTCTACAGCCAGACTTTTCAATCATCATCAATTAGGATCTCCAAGAGGAATAAATGCATAGTTCCTCTCCATTTGCTCTCCATAGTAGTGCTTCAATCTCTGACCATTAACTCTGAAAATATTCCCAGTCTTGTCCTTCAAATCTACTGCTCCAAAAGAGAAAACTTCATGAATTGTATAAGGACCCGTCCATCTTGATTTCAACTTTCCTGGAAAGAGTTTTGAGTCATGAATTGAAGAGTAAAACTTGTTGTCCTGGAGCAAACTCTCGCCTAAGAATCTGTTTGTCATGCCACTTCTTCGTCTTTTCTTTATAGATCTTTGCATTTTCATATGCATCATTCCGGAACTCTTCCATCTCATTCAATTGAAAAAATCGCTTTTCACCTGCTGCCTTCAAATCAAAATTAAACTTTTTTACAGCCCAATAAGCTCTATGCTCCAACTCTACAGGAAGATGACATGCCTTTCCAAACACTAATCGGTATGGAGACATCCCGATAGGTGTTTTAAAGGCTGTACGGTATGCCCACAAAGCATCATCAAGCTTCTTCGCCCAATCCTTTCTATTGATTTTGACCGTCTTTTCAAGGATGTTCTTGATCTCTCTATTTGAAATTTCAGCTTGACCATTAGTTTGAGGATGGTAAGCAAGTGCTATCTTGTGCTTCACACCATATTTAGAAAGAAGATTCTCAAACAACTTGTTGCAAAAGTGAGTCCCTTCATCACTAATAATAGCTCGTGGAGTGCCAAATCTTGTGAATATATTATTGTGCAGAAATTTGAGCACTACCTTTGCATCATTTGTTGTTGTAGCAATTGCTTCCACCCATTTTGACACATAGTCAACTGCTAATAAGATATAAGCAAAACCAAAAGAAGAAGGAAAAGGCCCCATAAAATCTATTCCCCAAACATCAAACAACTCAACTTCTAAGATACCTTTCAGTGGTAACTCATGACGCCTTGAAATATTTCCCATACGTTAGCACCGGTTACAAGTTTTCACCAAAGTGTAACTATCACGAAAAATAGAAGGCCAATAGAACCCACTTTGAAGTACCTTAGCTGTTGTACGGGTGGCTCCAAAGTGTCATCCATATGATGATGAATGGCAATGATGGAGGATGTCTTGCATCTCTTCTTCTGGCACACATCTTCTAATGATTTGATCAGGGCATCTTTTGAACAACAAAGACTCATCCCACAGATAATAATTCACATCATGCAAAAATTTCTTACGTTGATGGTAAGTAAGATCAGGTGGTAAAACTTTACAAGCTAGATAGTTAACAATATCAGCATACCACGGAAGCTTGATCTCACATGCAAACAACTGCTCATCAGGGAATGCCTCTTGGACTACTGAATTTGGTCTTTCTTCCTCTTGCTCTAATCGAGAGAGATGGTCAGCCACTAAATTTTCACTTCCTTTCTTGTCTCGAATCTCCAAATCAAATTCTTGAAGAAGGAGGATCCAACGAATTAGCCTTGGCTTAGCACCCTTCATGCCAAATAAATAGCGAAGTGCTGCATGATCAGTGAACACTATCACCTTTGTACCAATGAGGTATGACCAAAATTTGTCACAAGCAAACACTACAGCAAGCATCTCCTTCTCAGTTGTCGTATAATTCAACTGAGCTTCATTCAATGTCCGGCTTGCATAATAGATGGCTCTAAACAGCTTGTCTCGCCTTTGCCCCAACACTACTCCAATTGCAAAGTCACTTGCATCGCACATAACTTCAAAAGGTTGACTCCAATCAGGCACAATCACAATTGGTGCTGAAATTAGCTTCTCCTTGAGTGCATTAAAGGCCTGCAAACAAATAACATCAAAGTCAAATGCAGA